>NC_054059.1:41488795-41791826 GCF_017639655.2 Falco naumanni
ATACATTTCCCTTGGCCTCCTAAATTAGTCTTCATATCTAAACAGAACAGAAAAAATTGGCTTAAGAGAATCCATATTATTCTCTAAAAAAAAATTAAGTATCAATTTAAACAAAAAGGTATGCAAGAAATTATTGCCTCAGACACAGATAATAGGTCTTGTGCAATCCTACTTTGCTATACATCCCAATACCATACTCCAGCATGAGGGCTTTCCTAAAATATGGATTAGTAATCAGAAAGTACAGTTGTCACTTATTACTGAAGTTTTGAACTCAGGGATGAGAAGCATGTAATTGTGACAGTTGTTTAATCTATCACAAGAAAGCTTCTGTATTGCTAAAAGATCAGGAGGGTTTATAAGATTTAAAACAAAGACTCTTGAAAGTGCTGGTGCACAAACAATCAAAAGATGTTAGAAACTGTGGGGTTTATTCAACACCTGAAAAAGTGATATTGTTTGGCCAACACTTGCTCTTTCATTTCAAACCAGTATCATCTAATTGGCACTAATAATCACATCTGTTTTTTCAGCACTGCTGAGTACAAAATGATTTCTGCATCACCTGCATATATCTCTATGGCTGTTCCAATATATTCCTTCGTAATCATATGCAATTGGAATGACCTATAAAGTCCTCTAGACTTTTATGTCAAATTGTGTGAGGTGGTTTTTTTTTTTTTCTTGAATGTTTTTGAGAAGGAAAAAAAGGGCTAAACATTTTAAATGCAAGTTTTTCAAAGTACAATGGTTTCTCTTACTTTCTTTGTTAACTTTCCATTGCAAAAAAATTAAAAAGATGAATTAATAGTGTACGTATTTTGTAAGCAGAAAGCTTGGCTGGAAAAACTATCCTTGAATCATATTTTCTGTTTTCTTCTTTTTAATCCATCTTTTCAGGAACATTATAGTTTGTAAGCAGTTGGGGGGGTTTAATGTACTTTCATTTCTTCCCTCGTTCTCTGATGTATGGCTTATGCAGATATCTATGGCATTATGAAATTAGCTTTCATAAACTGAATAGGTTGCACCATTTTCATCCATATTAGCAACTATGTTATTTTCTTAACAATAACAAAAAAGTGATGCAGTCTGATGTATGCAGCACCTATTCTTGCTACTTATTTTGAACTTGTCATAAATTCTGCCTGTAGAGAACATGTAATAACTTGCCCTGAGGATATTTAAACTAATCTTAATGAGACAAATGTATTCTCAGAACTTACTAGTGGCATGTAAAGTCCATCCCAGCTCTTGGAGTTAACAGATATTTATGCTATATTTTTTTCTGTCTTAAAAACTGCACCTCAATTTTCTAATACACTTTAAGTTTCAACCACTGACATAAATCATTTCTTGCCATCATTATGTTGGGTTTTGCCCTCATGGAACTTTTGTAGCAAAATACGGCATCAGCAATGCTCAATGGCAATAGTAGTGACTGTAATATTAGTTTGTTAGTTAAGGGAAAGGATGGCTAACTTTTTATTGTTCTGATCAAGATTTTGGAAAAGGCTTAATTCCCAGTTCAAATTTTCTTCAAGAAATTTCTTAGTGCTATTCAAAATTCCACATTTTGTTTCATGTTTGAAAATGAGTACAACAATCTTTCAATAATATTCCCCATTTTGTAATAATTTTGAAAAAAAGGGTCATAATCTGTAATAATTTATAGACCATTGTCTTTTCAGGATATACTACAAGGATTGGAAAATATATGCTTATGGGATTGCATATAGATTTACCATTTCTTTTCCTTCATTGTACAGTTAGCCTCCTAATGACTGAGGCACTAGACAATTAGTGTCTCCCAAATATTGGATGTATGGCCAGATAAACTGCAGAATGCAATGGAGATATCTGCACTTCTCTTCACAGAGTCTATGAATATCCAAGAGGGCTTACAAGTTCAGATTCAATGCCACTCTTCACCAGGCTACTAACTGTCGTGGTGGGTTAGCTTTGACTAAGAGCCAAATTGTCACCAAGGTGCTCGCACCCCTCCCCCTGTGAAACAGGAGGAGAAATTAGGGTGAGAAAGGTCACGGGCTGAGGCAGATAGAATGCTTACCAGTTACCATTGTGGGCAAAACAGACTCAGCTTTAGGAAAAATAATTTAATTGCCAAATAAAATAGATTAGGGTAGTGAAAAACAAAGTATTAAAATACCTTCCCTCTCCACTATCTCATGCGCAGCCTCACTCCACTTTTGACTTCTCTCCCCGCCACACACATCCCCAAGCCTCAGTATGAGGGAGGGGGTGGTTATGGTCATAGGGATAGTCACTCACAAAGATTGTTCAAGTGACAGTCAGTGAGATTAGCCAAAAGATGCTGAGCAAATGCCCAATACCGTTTTCTCTGAACAGAAAGAAACAAGAAGCGTTTTTCCTTTTCTCTTATTTTGCACATTTTCCTGTTCACATATAGTCCTTTTCAAATGCCTGAATGCCTGTATCAATTAAAAATTCAAAGATAGCTTTTACTTTTTTTTTTTATATAAAGCGTGGTAACTGCTATATTGATACTCTGATTTTAGGCATTGCAGGAGTCTGAAGTAGAGGTGGAAGCTTTCTTTTGCATCTCTTGTCCAATGTTATAGGACAGGCCTAATACAGAGATTATGTTGTTTTGGTTTTAGTCTGTGTTGTATGTGAAGCAGCGCTGGAGGCAGTAGTGGATTGTCTAGATGATTCATCAGTTTCCATGGGACCAGCTTTTCATGCTGCAGTTAAAAACTCATTGCAATTTATATTGTATACAGTTATTAACAGAGATACAAGTGAACAGCAGAGACTAAGCACAAGATGAATAATAAAACAGGAAGCAAAATAAAGATTGCAACCCAAACTGGGAAGTGACCTAGAAGACTCATCTGTAAAATCAATACAGCCATATCACATGATGTTAACTCACAAGTATTTCAGTGTCTACATTAGTCTAATAACTAAACGAAATCCACCTTCAGTTACAGTGGGCATGCTTTGAACTCAGCCCAAAGCAAAGTTTATGCAAGAATGGTGTACAGCTGACTCTGGCCTGGTGAAATTTAGACAAAGCCACTTTGCCATTCAACTAGAGCAAACTCGAACTTGTTACAATCACGGAGTTGTGTAGCTTGGACAGGAAAGATGCCTGATCACAGCCAATACAACTGTGAAAGCAGCTTCTGGGGTGTTTCTTCTTTGGTAATTTCCTCACTGTCCTCAGTGGGCTGCTCTGGGGCCAAGATCACAAGTGACAGCTACCAGTCCTGTCATTCAGAAACCACATCCTTTGCCACTAACGTGGCATTATACCATTCTGTGCTGCCTGTACTGAGAACTGCTTGCTGGTTCTCTTCTTGTTGATGGAGTGTAATACAGATGGGAGGTAATCAAAGTCTGGCCAGTGATCTTCCAAATCTGCACATTTTGAGCTTTTCCTAACTCCGTAACATACAGGGTTGAGTTGGTTCCAAGAAGTTTGTGGTTTGTTTCAAAACAACCAAGGTTTGGCTCAGAGATGGTAGTTTGGAAATAACCCCAATTAACTGTATATGTTGGCTTAATGTAACTGTACTTTCTCTTAGGCAATTTTGATTAAGAGAACATAAAAGTTAGTGATACTTCCAGTTTGAAGGCCTGCATCTCCTTTAGGTAACCTTAAACTGTTATTTTCAATCCATTTACTTCTGACATTCTCTCAGTCCACTCTTTTTGATACATGATCCATGAGAAGAGTATTTAAAATACACTTGTGTTTTGACACTAATGAACAGTACTCATAATATTTGTATTTTCTAGGAGCTAAACCCACATGAATTAATAGTGGTTGGGAAGATACACATGCTGTACAAAAATGTCTGTCTAAGTCACAAGTGCTATATTGCTACTGGAAATCATGTCTCTGAATTTCTGTAATGAATTTCAAAATGAACATTTCTACTTAATCACATTAATCTACAGTTCTTTATTTATTTAATATATGTAAAGCTTAGTACTTTGAAAGTGACTGTTTTGAAATCCAAGTTTTTAAAAAGTGCTGTTTCTTACTGAACCTGGGGATCTGACTGTCTGTTTCCAGAGGAAGGATTGTCTTTTGGTTGAGACATCAGCCACGAAAAGCCCCTTTGACAACTGTATCAGGTTTGCGTGGCAAGGTGTTGGTAGCGGGGGGCACAGGGGTGGCTTCTGTGAGAAGTTGCTAGAAGCTGCCCCATGTCCAATGGAGCCCATGCCAGCCAGCTCCAGGATGGACCCACTGCTGGCCCAGGCCGAGCCCATCAGCCACAGTGGTGGCACCTCTGGGATAGCATATTAAGAAGGGGGGGTTGGCAGGGAATCTACACCAGTGGAAGAGAGGACTGAGACTGTGTGAGAGCAGCAGCCCTGCAGCCCCCCAGGCCAGGGCAGGAGCGGCAGGAGGGGCTCCAGGCCCAGAGCAGAGATTCCCTCCCAGCCCGCGGTGAAGACCATGGTGTGACAGGCTGTCCCCCTCAGCCCATGGAGGTCTCTGCAGACCATATCCATCTGCAGCCAGTGGGGACCCCACGCCGGAGCAGGGGGATGCCCGCAGGAGGCTGTGACCCCGTGGGCAGCCCGCGCTGGAGCCGGCTCCTGGCAGGGCCTGTGGCCCCACGGAGAGAGTTGCCCACACGGGAGCAGGTTTTCTGTCTGGGCTGTAACCCCGCGGGGGACCCACGCAGGAACAACCTGTTCCTGAAGGGCTGCACCCCGTGGGAGGGACACACACTAGAGAAGTTTGTGAAGAACTGTAGCCCATAGGAAGGACTCATGTTGGAGAAGTTCTGGAGAAGTGTTTCCTGTGAGGGGAACCCCATGTTGGAGCAGGGAAAGAGTTTGAAGAAGGAGTGGTGGAAACATGTGATGAACTGACCATAATCCCCATTCCCTTTCCCCTGCATCGCTTGGGGGGAGGACATAGAGAAATCAGGAGAGAAGTTAAGCCCAGGAAGAAGGGAGGGGTGGAGGGAAGGTGTTTTTCTGATTTGAATAGTAATAAATTAAACTAATTTCCCTAAGTAGAGTCTGTTTTGCCTGTGACAGTAATTGCTGAGTGATCTCTCCCTGTTCTGTCTCAGCCCCTGAGCCTTTCTCTGTATCTTCCCTCCCCTGCCCAGCTGAGGAGAGCAGTGACAGAGCAGCTTTGGTGGGCACCTGGCGTCCAGCCAGGGTCAACCCACCACAGGAACGGAGCCTGTCACTTCAAGCTCCCTTGCCATCAAAGGTGAAAAACAGATGCTTCTGGAGGAATTTCAAGTGTTAATGCAATAGGAATAATTTATGAATGCAAATCTCAAAAATACTTTAGCCACTTCTAGAGAGTGAATTCTCTGAGCAAGCATGGTATGAAGACATTGGAGTTCTCTATATTTGATTTGGGATAGCTAGGAAAATAGAAACATACCTGTGTTTTCTTCATAAGCTGAGGGGAAATAAAACTTGAGACAACGGTTTGAAGATAGAGCATTATGAATCATACTATGATTACTCTATATACCAGGCATTCAGATACTTCTTTTTCATAATCAGAATTATTTAGTTACTAATGAACTGAACTATTAGGGCATTTCTTCGTCTTTGGGAAGTATTGTCTCACTTTTTTTTTTATTATGCAAAGATCACTCATAAGACACTGATTTTCCTTCACTCTTTTTCCCCCCTTTTTTACTGTAAGAGGAGTAAAACAAAGACACACTCTTCCTGCATGTTCTTGCCCTTGACAGTTTAATCACAGAAAATGTATTTCAGCCATTTGACATTTATTTATGGTAATGAAATTGATTCAGATTATGTAACCTCCCAAAGCTCTTGGAGGTAATGTGCTTTCAGCTTTTATATGTAGTAAATTTAAGTGGACAACTGAGGGGAGTAATATCAGCAAGATAAAAAGAATGTCACGGATCTGGCTTGTAAAACTGTAACTACAAAATAGAAATGATCAACCAGGAAAACACGCCACAAAGTTACAAGTTTGTAAAACTCATGCTTATTTTTATTCAAGAAGTCCCATTTACTCTAGAATCCTATTTCAAATCCTATTCTTGGTCATGCTCTGTTAACTCTTACGATAGGTCTCATACTCCACCCATTGCTGTTTATTTCAGATAAGATGCTTGTGTGAGATGACATGGCATATTCAGTAAAAGCTGTTAATTCTGTGTGCAATCAAATCTAAAATCACAGAGAAAGATCATAAATAAACATCTATATTTAAAGAGTTCCATGCACTGCTTAAGTATTCCTATGCTTTGTGATTTTTTCCGTTTGTTGAATTTTACTTGTATATATTGAATGTTACTAGAATGCTTCTGACACAAATCAGTGCAGCCAAATATACTGAGCTGCATTTCGGATTTTCAGAATCTGCAGTAGCTGTCAAGCACCACTGTGAATTGTACCCTTACTAATAACAGCCTGACAGGCCAGCATCAGGATTGGTGTCTGGCATTCAAATGCATACGTCCTTGATGCAGTTATGTAGTTCTGCTCTGTTATGAACTTTGTCCTCCTGACCTGATGCCTTCAGCTCTTCTGCTTTATATGCTTTCTTGCCAGATATCAGGGGACACTTTGGACAAAACCCTATTTGTGAAACACCTGCCAAGAGCAGTGATAGCTCTAACTTTTTGGCAACCCTTCAGCAAAGAATTCCCTCTTCTTTTTAAACTTTCTTATCTGGATTTAAGTGTTCATACAACGCTTAGTCATTACTGTCCAGCACACTCGGTGAGGGGGTTAGCATCCAGTTGTGTGGTGCATTGTGGTCTTTAACATTTTTTAATGAAAAGAAAAGTCACCTTCTATGCAATATTGTCATTAGTCACATTTATTGCAGTACCACTCAGTGGCAAATGAATACTGGAACCTGCCATTCTAGCCACTGCACAGGAGAGTAGCAAACAGGCCCTCCACATTCTGACCAAAACAGACCCAAACTGAGGGAGGACAGGAGGTGGGAGACACCCTTTGGTAAGCAGACCAAACAGTGGATGGAAGAATATAGCATATCTGTTCTAGCATTTTAGAGCTGGTTTTGAATGCAGATGGATTTAAAAGGGAAAGAAAAAGCTAAATGGGAAATCTGAAAGGGGATGATGGGAAAGGAGGACTTAAAGACCAGCAGTTAAAATAGCATTCGAGGGGACAACAGATATAGCAGTATATACCTGCCAGTACATGGGAAATAATGTATAGCTTAGTATTACGGTAGGTGAATGGAATTTCAGGCCAGAAATATACCATCATAAGTATCTGACCTCCCACATTAACACAAGCTGTATGGAACCTCCTTCAGCAATGTCATCCTCAAAAGAGAAATAGCAATGCAAATAGAAATAAAAACTAGAGAGGACACCAGTGAATACATAAAGTTGAATTTTCATTCAATTTAACATTTTTCCTGTTATTTCTACATTTTAATTTTATTTAAATAATAAAAAATAAATAACTCTGCTCCTTCTAGTTTTTATCTCTTTTTTTTTTTTTTTTTTTTTTTTCATTATGAGAAGGGCCAATAATGAAGGGAATTGCAGATCTGAGGTAGAGAGCACCCTTTCCTCACAGTATTTCTACCTATTGTTAACCTGGAAGAACTGGAGATTTCACAAGAAATTTTGCTTCTGCCTTTCGCATTTAGAAGATATTTGTAGACAAACTGGAATTTTGAATGCTGATACATACTGAACCTGATGAAATTTTAAAATTCCTTGTCACTGCTTGTCTCATCAGTATTATATACCAAATCAGAAGCTTTGTGGTTTGAGAACTTGCATTACTGAGCAGTCATGGAGTGTAAATGTAATATAGTTGGTTTTATTTTAAATCAGGGATTAATATGTCAGGTAGATATTCTGTACAACTGGATTGAACTAACATTGCCCTACTGTTTAGCAGCACATCACAGTATTCTATGATCAGTACAGCATTTAGCTATTATGAATGTCTGGCAACAATGTCTCTCTCAGTCATTTATCATTATGTAATTATTCACCTTCCCCATTGCAAGACAAAGGTGCAAGAAAGGAGGAAACGCTTTTATACTGGTAATTATTTTATTTGAAGCATATCTCAGTTGATGGAAGGGACCTTTCTTTATGAACACGTGGCAACTATGATGCTAAATGTGCTTTGCACCATGGAAGCCTATCAGCTGCAAATTCTGCGCCCCAGTACAGATGTGCTTGTTGCTTTAACGTGTGGTATTCTAATCAGCTCTTTTCAGTCTCTGTTAAAAGTCCATAATGCTAATTTGTCTGATTAATTTCAAAAAAGCCCAGCCAGATTATCCCATTAAGTTAATGCTACTGATTTTTAACAGATGTTTAAAATAGAAAATGCTGCTAAGGGGAATATTGCAAGAATTGCAATAGTCTTTTAGAAGCTGAATTTAAATTACAATAGTCTAAACAATTTTAAAGCTTCATTCTATAGGTAAGCTAGTAAAGAGCTATGAACTCTTTATCTAAGAGTTTTATCTAAAGGTTTATCTAAAATTGTAATAGTTTGTCTTTAAATAATGTCTGGAAGGTCTCATTTGTTTTGTAGTGTGAGCTATTTAAGTCTCTCGGCACCTTCAAAGGAAGGTCTAAGAGTTCCAGATCATTTCCTGAAAATGTCACTGATAGTAGCCGAGAACCTCATTTTAAAGAGCGCCAGGTGAAAACCTTCCAAGGGGGAAATTGCTGGTATCTTCTGGAAGGGAAGTGTGGAAATGGTATCAGCAGCAGCAGATCAGTTGGGGAAATAGTATCCCAAATAGTCCCTAGAAAGCAAAGAAATAAAGCGCTTCATGTTTGGTAGCATCACAATTCTTTCTAATTGCAGTATAGGGTAAAGATTAAATCAACCCAGAATATGTATCGATACAGGATTAGAGTACTGTTGTTTAAGAGAGACATAAGAATTTGAGGAGTGTTGGAAGATAATATCATTAATCAAAGAGAGAGTAATTCACACCACACTGAGTGGTCAAATATGGACAGGTTAGAATTTAGAAGAATGTGGGAGAGTTGGGTCAAACTACACTATTTTAAGTAATAGAGCCTACGTTGCGCAGAAAGCAATACACTTTGAAACTAAGTGTAGAGCATTTTGAAAGCCAGTTTTTCTTGTGCAATGATTTTAAGTAAAAAAAGTATTTTACAGAGCCATCTTTGAGCCAAATGAGTCCTATAAAGGACAAAGGTGCCATACTTGCACATCTGTGTGGAGGGCTGCACTGTGGTTAGTTGCTGCTTTATAATTTTTTAGACCAGAGTCAAAGACAACAATCTTGAGGTTAAGCCAGGTGTCTCAGCTAACATGTTAAATCAACTGGGGGCCCAAAATACAACCTAGCAAACCTGTCCCTCAGGTGCTTGGACTGTGAACTGTACTCCAAGGAACACTAATAAAATACATGTGCACAAGCTATCTTTCATGACACGAAAAGTGAAGCAGAGTGAAAGAAATATCATCCAGGTCTCCTGTTTTTCTCACTTCCCCTTCCCTTTTCCTTTTGAAACCTCAAAATAGTGCAGAGTTTGTCGTTTTCTTTCCCATTAGACTGAAAAGGTACAGTGCAGCAATTGATTACTGAAGAATGGAGTTGAAATGGAAGGAGCCTTTCTCCCAGTCTGTGTATTCATTTATAACACAGAAAGTCTATTCACTTCTTAATGTACTGGCATTTTGTGGCAGACACAGAAAAACATTCATTATATTTACTGACTCTCCTGATTGTAGAAACACATGCTTTCTGTAGGTTTGTTTCTCTCTTTTTTGATGATAGGGTTATTTACATGAAAATGAGTTTGAATTTTAAGTGTCCATCTTTTTGTTATTTAACTAAATGAAATTGATACAAATAATTGGTTGCTGTGGGAATATTTATGATGTCATAAGAGCATTATTGTGCTTTCAAGTTTTTAATAATAGGCAGGAGCAGATGAGTATCCTGTTTTCATGTGACTATTCTTCAGAAAAGTATTACAGATAATAAAAGAGAAAGAATAGGCATTGTGTGTATCTTGCATCAAAATATTTGTTTGTTAAAAGATTTTTTAAAAAATATTTTAATTTTCACTCATTTATTGAACTGTTAGACCCCTTCATAAAGTATGAAAAATTCAGGCCAGTTAATGAGTAATGTGGCTCATTTATAGGCTCCTAACTTTAAAAATGTTGGCTTTAGCCTCGTGCAAGGGGATTGCCTTACTCATTTAAAACAGTAATATGTTTGGGCAGGTTATGTTTTAGCATTTTGCTATGGAAGAGATTGAGGAAGAAAACTGGAATATCCTTGGAGCAGATTGTAGAGGATTTTCTCGCATATAGTTCTGCCTGCCACCACCTGCCAATCCAAAAATAAACCTAAAGTACTGTATAGCTTTTGGACTAACCAGCTATCAAATTGATCCAATAATTAGAAGCAGAGGCATTCTACATGGTGAGACCTTACAGACTGTGTCTGGTCACCTAAGTGCTCATCTAAAAGTTGAAGAGCTGTTTCTATTTTTTTCTATTAAGTGTTATCCAGGACATATTGCCCAGGACAATTAAGTTTTAATTCTTCCAAAGCTTTCATAACCGTAGGCCTCATCTATATTAATGAAAAGAACATGTAAAGATAGAGAAGCATTGTTAAACTGAATATGTTGTGGGTTTTTTAATAGTCTCTTCCCACTGTCAGCTTGTAAGTCATGGTGTTGTGAAGGTGCATATATTGCTTTTAATTGGTAAAGCAATTCTGTGCTTCTGTATACAGACACGGTCTGCTTTTTTTTTTTAACATTCATCAAATGTTCATGCCAACAGCCTGTTGAGAGTATTTTTTTATTCTAAAGGAAAAGATAAAGATAGTTACCAGATTAGCTGTAGCTTTCAACAATTGCCAGAATCTTACTTAAGAGTAGGAGGTCTGGATATTGCTGAGATAAGCTGCTCATTTGAGGTCACCACTGCTATCTTGAATTCTGCCAAAAGTGGGATCTATAACCAAAACTCTGCAAAACAGAAATGAAGAGCTTATAATACACACAAAAATATAAGCATTTAATGATGCAAACTTAAACTTGTAAAGACCAGGAAGTATGGTGTATGCCCTCTTCACTGTGTCATCCTAATTCTGTCTCTGTGTCTCCACACTTCTCAATGCTGAGGAAAGAGATTAGCTGGAGCAGACTGGTGTAATGATATTGTTCTGATATGAAAAGCAGTGTGTGTACCTCTTGAAGGACAAAATATATCTAATTTCAGTGCTAAATTCTAGACAGTGTTTCAGGACTGGTGCACAGATGGGATTTATCAGCAGTCTGATGGCAAACATGACTGTTGTTTATGGGCCCTTGTGAGGGGTAAGTGAAAGTTATGTTTCAAAATTAATTCTAAGGGCAAAGGTAAGTCAAGTGATAACTGTTACAGTGACTTTCGCCTTTCCCCTTGTCAAGAGATGGATTTTCCTTTCCACCAAATAGGGAAAGAAAATGTTACTCACATTCACTATACATTCAAATATTTATTGATAATAAAATGATAACCCTACCTAATGTTGAAAAATATATCTTCTGTGCCATTTGCAACAACCAAATGCTACTGTAGACCCCAGGAGTTCCTCAGCTCTTCCTTTTTTTTCCTAGTATTTAATATTAGCATCTTCAATGTGAAATAGGTAGCTTTTTCATTAAAGATAGTATCAACATGGGATTTTTTTAATTGTTTTTAGTTGAAAACCTTTATTCTTGGGACTTTTTCAAACCAGCCTAGAAAGCAGTTCTTGTTTAGCAAAAGAATGTGAAGTTACTCCTTTACTTTCTTGGGGGTGCTTACTAATCATCTGTCTATATTAAATTACTGCAGCCTGTTTGCTTGTCAGTTCTCTTGCCTTTCAAGCAATTCAGATGCATTAAACAGAGCCCACTTAAGCAACAAAGATCTTTTGATCTCAGAAGAAGTTTGGCACAGTGACATAATGGTAGGTAATGTCATATGTAGTACATGATTGTACATAAAACATATAAGACTACCTAATATATTAAATATAATTGTGTTAATATGATTAGGAGTCTGCAGTCAAAATTATCTATAAATTAGTAATCCACATCAAATACTAGATGTAAACCATGGCCTTCCCTTAGGCTTTTTGCTGTTTTGCAAATTACTTCTCGCTGTTTTGCAAATTGCTTCTCAGTACCAGTATATCAACAAATACATTTAACAGTCATACTTCAGCTTTTGTGTAACAGCACAACAGTGTTGTTAATATATAAGTAAGCAGTGTGATTTCACCCATTTACAAGAACAGAGACATTACACATGTATATTGGCAAGGCCATGGGTTTTTTTTAAACCTGGAATGGTAAAAGAGAAAGGTAGGCAAACAACCAAACCCAGCATTTCTGCTTTTCTTACTCTTTTTCTTGATATTTAGCACTGATACTTTTACTTGCTTTGATTTCTGTCCTTTGGAGGCTGTCTGCTTCCAACTTCGGTTACCGTTTTTCTGTTTCTCTGATTATCTAAAATCTATTATGGTTTTATGGGTTTTGAAAGGCTAGTAAAACCAGCCTTTTCTTTTTTTTCTATACCAGAGCAATAACATAGGGATAGAATCCTCTCTCTCTGTTCTTTTTCTGATGATTTGCTGACAGGCTGGGACTTAGTTTCTTCTAAATGAATCTTTTCATTTGCCACTGCTCTGAACAAAGAGATCTGAAAAGATGTGTTGTGGATGTCATTCCAGATCATTAACTCTTCAGATCTGGATTCATGGACAATGTCAATTTCCTTATAAAAGGCTGGAGATTTCACCAGGTGCACTTCCCTCTGATATTCACAGCCTCGTTTCTAATTGCCTGGCTTCTTCACCTTTACTACAGCCCAACTTTTCCTTATCCCCTCCATGAGGTCTTTGGAATTGAACAATGAAGGAGCTGTGGAGGTTCATCCATTCTTACCATCAAGGTCTTTTCATTTTCTTGCCAAAGGGGCAGTTATTAGCCAAAGCCACACTGGCTGAGTATCTGAATAGGGATACAGATAGGAATCTGTACACAGAAGGAATAGGGAAAGGTTGTAATGTGATAAAGGGAAAGAGAAATCATGGTTGTCCTTATAGGCTGGTTGGGACTCAGAGAAGCACCCTGCTCCACAAGTCTTCTCTCTATGGTTTCAAGCTGTTTTAGGACAGAAGAATGTCCACCCGGTTTCTTGCTATCCCATGCCCAAAGTAAGCTTCACAAAGGCATGCAGAACTGTGGTAAATGCACACATCGGCCATGGACAGGACTAAGAGATAGATATCTGGTGTTCTGCCCCAGAATTGGACCTGGTGTCTGCAGCACAGGTGTCAGAAGACATGAAGCGGCCTCTTAATCATACCTTGATGTTCCTGGCTGAAAACACCTAGTGGAGATAAATACAGTTTGAAACAAAACCCTGGCAGCTGTGAATTGCTCCATTCATATCAGTATTCTCCTTCTCTGGGTTCTTCTGAGCCCACAATACTGCCAAGCGTGTCTATTACTTAGTGTGAAATCTTTCACCTTACCTCTATTTATTTAATGCTAGCATCCTCAATAGTACCAAAGCAAAATCTGTGTCAGCCTTTAAGCCAGATCTTAAATTAGCTTGGCCCTTCACACCCTGAGAGGCAGAAAATCTGATAATGTGAGTCAGAATTTTCAGAATAATTTGAACTTGAAGAGCATCTTTTATACAACTTAACTCGAGCAGAGTCACTAATTCTTTGTAGTTCTTTTGAGATTCACTTCTACAAAACTAGTATGGCTTCTAGGGTCACTTAATATACATCCCTTTCTAGTGACAGAAAGCACAAAGGAAAGGTTTGTGTTCTCCCAACCTATACAGTGGAAACTATCAAGTTACTGGGGTCTTTTCTTTTTTTGTTGTGGGGTTTTTTTTTTCCTTTTTTAACCACACTGAGTCAAACCAAAATTCTCATTTCTGATGTTCTACTATACAGTGGGCACATTCTTCCCTCAGAGGACAGTAAGGGAAAGAGTATGACAAAATCATATTGGGATGTAAGAGCAAGCTTATGGTAGTGTTTCCTGCCTGTACAGATTCCCAGCCATCTACAGGTTTAGAAGCTAGTAATTAAAATCTGTGAGCATAGATATAGTGGTCTCCTTTGAATGTTAGATGTATGAAAATACGGTATCATCATGTAGTAACAGATTAAAATTGTAGACTGGTACTTCTGATGGCAGCTTTTTTCTGCAGCAGCTACCTTCATCATAAAACTATGGGCTTTGTTTAGTGTAGTGTCAAGCTTAAATATATATATTTTTAAAAAATTAGTAATTTTCCCCTTGCTCTTTGCCTGCATCTTGCTATGGTCATGCAAAGGACAAATATGTCTATGAAAAGGGGAGGGTTGTAAATGATGAGATAGTGTTTGAAGCTGACAGCCTTCACTCATTATAATCTGTATAAAGAATACCATTATTGTCTTAAGTAGTGCTGTCATGTTCAGCTCCTATTCTTTCAGAAATTTCTGTTCCTTTCAGAGCAAGAGACTCACTCAAAGAGTCAGTTTTGTGCTGTGAAAGTAATGGAGAAGATGGGTATCAACCGTGTTTCTCTTAAATTCTTTCATGGGTCATTAAAACTTTAAAAGCTTGTTATTTGAGTCCTAATCAGGTGTGCTTTCAGTAGCCTACTTGCCATGTAGATGAAGAGATGCCAATTTCCTGAACCCTGTTGGAGGGCAGAAAATCTGCTCTTTTAACTGTATGGCTTGGGGAAGTTTCTGGGCTTGTAATGACAAAATGTTATGAATATTCATGGAGATATGGTTAAGCTACTTTTACCCTAAGGTAAGAGCAGAGAGAGTAGGCAATTACCTGGTTAACAGCTATCAGTCTGTATGTTTCTTCTCAGCTTTTCCTATGGAAACTTGTTGGCCCGTATCCTAAAACTACATTTCCATGAAGCTCATTACTGCAGTTTTCAAATGGAGTAAGCTACTTGGTGGCCAAAATGGACTAAGTGTTTACAGATATGCTGCAGGTCCATGCTCGGGTTTACTGTGCCTTATCCTCTTCATATAGACAAGCCCACACAGAGACTTTTAACCTTCTGACAATTAAGAGGAGAGTTATACTGTAGGTTAATGGAGATGAATACCTGCGCTGAAGCCTACTTCTAGTTATAACCATTTCTGATTTTTATACTTCAGGTTCCAGTCCCATAGAGCAATAAAATGTTACTATTCTTTATTTCCCTTAGGAGAGCAAACCCTTCACTGTACTTCACACCCACAGACAAGAAGCAGTAGTGGAAGAAGCACATAAATTTGTGTGGTGGCTGGTTTTGCTAATGGGCTTGGTTCCACTGGCTACACACATCGTGCCATTAGAGTGCTTTCTGTAACCCATAGCATCTTGAACCAATTCCAGATAATGTGTGGAACACAAAGCCATATGTCTTATCACTAATGATATGTATCCAATGTTCCTGAGTCTATTTCCCACTCACCTATCATGCTATTTTTGCATGAGATCTAGTGAGAACAGTATGGTATTTTACTTTTTTGATTCAAGAAAATAATTTGGTGTGTAACATGCTTTATAAATGAGGCTTTCTCATTCTGCTTTAAACTGCCATAAATACTGATCCATGGGTCGTCCTCCGTGTCCCTTTCTGAGTCCCTCTTTTTCCCCATAAAGATCTGCACACTCTCACTTTTTTCACACTGGTGTCCAGAACATTGTTCCTTGGGGTCTGTTAAGTAGCTATGTCATTCAAAGTACCTAATTTCAGAGAAATTTAAAAGTACTGTTAAGGTCAGATTCATAATGTATGAAGGTATAGCTCTCTCTGGAGAAGACTGAGAGAGAAAAAGAAAATGGTACCAAAAATCATGCGTATCTACATCATGGAATTGTTTTTTGAAAATAATACATCGATGGCTATTCCAGCATTGAAAGAAAAAGAGAACTTGGAGCTGGATACAGACTTAGAACTGTAGAGGGTGTCTCATTTTAATGTTTCCGGACTGGTTTATGTGTCATGTTTGATGCCTGTTAACAAAAGCCTTATAAATATTTTAAGTAAATAAATGTACGGAACCAAGGAAAACAAATGGAATATGTGCATTACCATACTTGTATATATTACTAAATGTTTTAAAATGACAAACATTAGCTAAAGTATTGAAAAGACAATATTGTTTCAGTTACTCTTAAGATTGCTTTAAATTTTCTTTCTTTTGTAGACATTTTAAGACTCCTTTTTATAAATTGCCTTTAGCCCTTTTTATTAGCTTTGGTTATAGCTGTTGGCTCTGTTAATGGATTTTATTTGTTTCTGCTTGTGTCCCAAAACCAAATTACTGTAACTAATGTACCACTGTAACTTTTCATAACTGTCTGCTGCTGAAAGCAAAAAGCAAATTCATCAAGTCAAAATATTAACACTTTTATGTCCTATTAAATATCAAGTCAAAGAAAATTATGCTAGTGTCTACAAGACTCAGCATTAAACCTACAAAATTTAATGTACTGTAGCAGATTGAGATTTGCCACAATTTCCCTCTGTGGAAATGTCCTCACTGTTACAATACCCATACTAAGCAGCAGAACTGGGATAAAGCACAACAGAAATGAGCCCCATTTGGAACATGTGTTACTATTCCAGCAGGTCAAGAAGTTAAGTAAGCAGTGTTTAAAATAGTCTGGGTTGTACCTAGAAAACTTTAGGGCTGTCTGTGTGGACATAGGAATGTTGCCATTTCTTCACATTTAACAAGCTGTCTTCTGTATTCTTCATTCGTGAGGCATTTTGGCTTTCCACACAAATAGACTTGCTGTAGTATTAGGGAAATAATGGATGGATGGACCATCGGCTTTGAGTGTATATGCAGGTGTTACAGTAATTGATGAGGAAGGAAAATAGCTTTCCAGCTCACGCAGCAGTGGAATAATGTGGTGTTGTAACACAAGACCATTTTAGAAATTAGAGTAATCAGCAAATCAGATTTAATTTGGTTTTTTTCCAATCAAAATCAGTATGTTCCATGCCTGATTCACCCCACCCCACCCTGCCTCAGTAACGGTATTTCTGTAGCTCTGATTATGCTGGCCTATAGCACTGAGAAGAATTAACCTCAAGTCATCTATGATGAGCTAAAAACCTGTTTCTTGTACCTTGTTTTCTAAATCACTGAAAGAGGTTATATTGTTGTAGGGTCTACATGGTTCCCATCAGTTTCCCCTTAATTTTTAACAAATGTTTTTAGAAATGCATTTTTACATATCAGTGCAGTACAAACTGCAACACAGAAGCCAGAACACTGGCACTTACCATAGCATGCAAACAAGGGAGAAATCGCTGCACATTTGAAGACAGTAAAAAGTAAACACAGTCCGTGAATGGCCAAGGATGATATTGCTTGTGCATGAAAGCTACTGTGGATACTTCAAGCAAACTTGCCCAGATGCTTTTGAATATAAACAATTGTTTAGGATTTTCTCTCTCTTGCATTTTATCTTTATCTTTCATTTACATTTGAGCATTTCAGACTGTGGCAAGTAAGGTTGGAGGCAGTGGCTCCTTATGTGCCCCATTTTCTTTACTGAAAGTACGTTAAAAAGAGAAAGTCCTAAATTTGACTAAAAATAGGAAAGGCAACATAAAAAGTAGTTTAAAGCTTGAATTGAATTTGTTAAAAAAGAAAAAAAATAATCAGTGCTTAATAGTCTAAAGTTGGGTCTTTGCCGTCTGTTTTTCCGAGTATTTTATGTGAATAGTTTTGCACCACATTTTGTAATTTAAACTCTAATTTTAAGCTTATGCAATGTCTTTATTTTTCAGTTCTTTTGTGCTTTTTTGTTTGTTTGTTTGCTAGTCTTCATTGATGCCTGTGTATGTGCATGGATTTTATTTGTATGTCAGATTTTAGAGATGATCTATTAGCAGTAATGACAAAATATCTCATATAGATTGGTTGGCTGTGCTAGTGTTCAAGAGTATCACTGGCAAAAAGCTGATTTTTGTCCAGTGTTAGTGTAATAGACTGCTTACCATCAGATTATCCTGGGACTGGTAAAATGTAATTCACACTTACTACTTTTGTAAGGCTCAACTCCTCTTAGGCATGCTAAAATTAATACAGAAAGTCACAAGTAAACTAAAGGGGAAATGAGGAATTAGAGTCAACGCTCTTTATTTATAAAGCCAGAGAAGCATTCCTATGAAGCCAGATCTTGCTAGTAATTTGTTATCCCTTTCAAGCAATTTTCTTGGCCTGGCAGAACAAGGTGACCAATAGCTGTTAAAAATATAATTTTGTAAACAGCTCCAGAGAGCTATTTTTTAAACATGTCCTTTCACAAACAGAACTGTCTAAATGAGAGATGGTTCAAAATACATTTTGGGTGCTTTATTTCATTGGTTAAAGAGCAACTTATTTACGTTTTTTTTCCTTTCTGTGCCTGTAACATCATTTAGTTCACAGTGACCTGTTTAACTCAATATTTTATTGAAAGCCTCTGTGGTTACATTGACTATACTTACAATAATCTTTGGTGTAAGAACAGCCTAGCCTCCAAATACCTTGTTAAAAGAACTTTGCTACAATTTTGCAGCATTTTAAAAGCTTTTCAATCTGACAGATTAGCACATAACAAGGCAGTGTGTTTTATCACCTTTTAGCCAATTAAAAATTCTATTGTTGAAACCACAAACTCTTCCTATTTGTCACAACAGCCAACAAGATTTCTAATCAACGAGGTATGTCAAGTCCTGTTTTTCACCTTCTCATACTAGTATAATACAAAAAGCCTTTATATAATCAATTGCATCATTTTATCAGTACTAATCAGAGCAAGCCATGTGGAGAAGACAATTTTTTTCCCCCAATTTGAAGGCTAAAGTATTGACAATGACAAGGATGGGTAATTGTTCTACTTTATTTCTCAGTGTCATGGAAAATGAAAATTACCTCATTGCACCAATAGGTTCAAACACCCCAATTTTTAGCCTGGGGAGTGTCTTCCACTCTGGCTGTAGGTCCTGAGGGAACCTTGTCTTAGTCAGTGGTTCCTAATCTGTAAACAGGCAAGAAGTGGCTGGACAATTGTCTCAGCTGATCTGTAGAAATGTATTACTTACTTTCAATTTACACATTAATGTTACAGTTTTAAATTAAAAGAATCCTGATAGTCAAAAAGAAATTTGGAAGATAGATTAGTCCATGATCCAGGAAGTTTAGGAAGGACAGATTTTTAAATTATTAAAATATGCAGGGTGGAGACTGAACACTTTTATATTAATTCCGTAGCAGTATGTTCTTCCATGGGATGAAGTATGTTTTCAGCTCTAAGAATAAAGACAGACTATCAGGTTTATCCTGATAATATTTTTTTCTTTAGTTAGTTTTTTGTGGGGTGCTTTTTCAGCAAATGGTTTTATCTTTTATTTCCTTTTGGTTTTTATTTCAAAAGTCCAGCAGATTATAAACATGTTTTTGTTTAGGTTCCCTATCTCCTTCCTTGGTCTGTTCAATATAAGTTGTTTAAAATGTGAATATCCAAGTAGATTTGTGGAACAGAAGATGGGCAAAGGAGGAAAGTGTTCACTGTTGACTTGGCAACTTTGAGTCGACTCTAAGGATTAATGGGTCCTTTAAGCAATTACTATTATCCCTGTCTTCCTAAAGTTTGTAATAATGCGTCATGCAGTACTTTTAGAAATGCCAGCTGAATGTTTCCGTTGCTCCTCAGCCATCTTTCATGGTTTTCTGGTATCTTTTTGCCCTTTTACATAGCTGAGTCATAACAGCTTCATTGCCAGGGAATCCTCTGTCCCCATCACCTTCCGAATCAAAGTGTTTGAACTTTAGCCACAAAGATCAGTATTCTGATTTAAGACATTTGTAGATTTTAAGGTTAGAGAGCATAATTACATGATTTAGTCTGATATGTCACAGAACATCATGTTTTGCATGTTTGCATGTGTATTGCTCCCAAAACCCCGTAAATCTGGCAAAGCATAACTATTTGGCAAAAGCACACCTTTTGGAAAGTCACTGCATTTATACTGGAAAGTCATAAAGGAACTGCCAGTTTTCTTGCTACTTAGTTTTAGGGGGTTAATCAGCCACCTTCTTACAAAAGAAATTTTGCTTCATTGATTCATGCTATTTGGATTTGCCTGGCCTCAGCTTTCAACAATACTTCTCATTAAGTATTTCTTAATTAGATTATAGGATCATGTACTATCCAGGTTGGGTTTTTTTCTGATAAAGATACTTATCCTTTGTAATCAACTCAGTTCTCAATCTTCTATTTTAATATGTGTAACAGATTAAGCTCTTCAATCCATCACTGTAAGACATTTTCTTCAGCCCTCAATCATTCTTGCAGATCTTTTCTCCACCCTCTGCAGCTTCTTAGCATACCTTTAAAACTAAGGGACTATATAGATGTGGATTTTCAATATTAGTTTTGTAGCTGCTGTATACAAAGCTGAAACAATGCTCTTCCCAGAATCACTGCCCTCATTCCTATGAATTTAAATACCTGTAAAACTGCATTTTACTGCAGCTGAGACCTCATGTTCACATGCTTTACCATACCATATGGCTTTGCACCCAGATGACCTTTCGTTGCTGGAAAAGAGAAAGAACCATATTCTGAGATATGTGTTATTAGATGACCCACAGAATTTGTTACGATTCACTGGGAAGTCTCCCTGAAACAAGCACTTCACAGAGGACCCATACAGCTATAGATTTTAGCACAGCCTGTTTTTTTCCACGCATATTCAGTCCAATGACATAACAGAATAATAATCAAAACTCTTGCATAAAAAAGGAGGGATCTTTAGGGGTTTAATGGTAGTGCCAAGAGAATATCAGACTGGATCTGGTATAATTTTTGTATTGGACAAGAAGGGATGCTTACAGTTCTAGATCCAAGGCAGCTACCAAGTTAATTGTATTAATTTGTAAAAACACCAGAATTAGGTAACTATTAATATTCAGTAACAACTGAGACCATCTTCTGAAAATCTGGGTTTTTTTATTGGACTAGCACTGCAAACAAATTCTCACATTTTATTACTCCAGTTACTGTTACATACTTCAGCAAGCACGCTGCCTCCAATGCTCCAAGGTGCCCCTGAAACTCCTAAAAAGTCCTTGTTTCTTCTGCTTCATGCTATCTTTTCCTGTCTAAAGCTATATCTAAGATGCATTCCTCTTAGAACCATCTTTTATTTACAAAAAAAAAAACCACATAGGTCCACTGGAACCATGTATCTAGAGCTGACTCAATTAAATGTTTATACGATTAGGCCAGAGATTAGATACATCATGACACAGTACAGGGTAACTTACATTGTCTTCACTTTATAAGCATTTACAGCACCTTATGTGTTTACTCTGTCTTACTGTTACCCTTTTTCATCTCTGACTGAGGAAGGTAAACAACTAAAACTGATAAAATAATAAACACAATATATAACGTAAGAACAGGATGGGGAAGCTGAGAAGCACAGCAGTCCTTGCAGTTGGGAAGATTTTTAGAAGCAAGGGAAGAGGAAGGGAGTGAGATGGCTACAGGCGTCTACGGGGAAGTAGGTGGTAGGATAAAAATCCTCGTTCTAATGAATTTCATATCTCCATGAGCATGTTTGGAAATAATCTTTCCTACATTACAGTATATTTTAGGAAAAGAAGAAAAACAGAACACACCAACATAAAGCATACTATGGACCAACATAAAGCATACTATGGGAATGGAGTACCAGCTTCTTTTTGCTAGGTCTTCCATGTTAGCATTAGGGATGAAGAACTACATGTTATACAGGATATATTACAAAATTGTTTTGTCCCTTTCTGTGTGCCAGTATAGTTTGACCAATATCTTATCACATTTTCTGTCAAGTAATGAAGAAAAGCGTAAGCCTAAAGAGGTATATTACCTTTTGCACATGATGGGGGAAAAAAAGTTGTAAAAGAAGATTATAGGCCAGAAAATATGTTAAAATTTTATTAATTTACAATGACAACTATAGTAAAATATGGAATTAAAATTTTTCTGTATTTTTTTTCACAATAGTAATAGAAAAATCATAAAACATGAAGTTATGTTTTCCATCTATGTATTTTACTCTTGTATCTTGAGGTTTTGCGTTTTTTTCCAAGAACTGTTTAACCTGAAATACGTCCAAATTTGAACTGATAGATGACAGTATATTTTGTGTAAGTATTAATTTTTAGGTTTTTAAACTTTAAACTCTTTGGCGTGCTGAGAATTGAGAAGGGTCCCATTTATTTGCGTCAAGTTATCACTTGGTAGATGGTAGATTAACAAAGTAGGAATTTGAGGTATTATAATTAGTTTAATAAACAAGGTTGGAGAACAAAGAGAATAGGGAGAAGACATTTTAAATCGGGCATCCTAATCCAGTCAAATGCTAGCTATGCCAATAGCATTTCAAGATCACATTAAAGAAAGTACCTAACTAAATGTTTTTGCCAATTCTGGTGTGTGTTTCTGTCCTTGTGGTCCATTTGGCTTCAGAACAACTCTTTAAAATTCAGAAAATATTCAGAGCAAGCTCTTTACAGGAAAAAAAAAAAAAAAGATGGTTTCTTGGATGAGGGCCACAGCACTTTGTGTGTTGGCGTTCTTCCTGGAATTATCAGAGCCTTTCCTGAAGATTATTTGAATTTTTTTGTACTATTTGTTATTGAAAAATGGATTTCTCAGTATTTCAGCTCAAACACAGCTGGAATGAAATTTCCATCCTTTCTTTTTTCTGTGTTCCTGAGACTTGTATCATACAAGTTATTTCCTTGGATGTATATAACAGTTCTCACCAGAGAGCCCAAAATAACAGCCAGGAAATTAAAGTTCATTTTGCATGGGTTCATTAAAAACTGCAAATATTCAATAGGGGTTATCAAGATACCACTTCTTATCCGTGATATGTCTTCTCACCAGTCAAGAGGACTGGCTTGATAGAACCCTAAAACCCCTTGTTGTTGCTGAAGGAGCAGGTCCATTCAGCACTGGAATAAACCCTCGCCTTAAGCATGTCATAAGAGATCATAGGATCCTACAGAGGGTTGCCAGATCAAAGCAGTAGTCTCTTCCGTTCTACATCTCACTTGATTGTGAGTGGCACTTTCCCTTTTGTCCTTTTATCCTAGCACTTTTCTGCTCTTGTTTCTTGCTGACACAGCCAGTCTGGCTCATTCATTGTTTCAGCACTTTTTGTCGTCAGTCACAGTTGTATAGAGTGAGTATAAATGCCACCTAATCAGAATGCAACTACTACAGTCATCAAAATGATGACACAGGTTGCAGAGCAATGAATATTCAGCACTTCTTCCTCCCTTGTAGAAACTGGGACTTCTCCTAATCCGTAGTCCCATTTCCACATTACCTTCATCTGAACAATAAACACCATTTGCTGCAGGAGGAAAGGGGGAGAAAGAGAGAGAGCAAGTGAGCATATTGAATCAAAGTATTTTTTTTTTCTTTCTTCTAATACCTGGATTTTATAATTGAGGTTGAGGGCAGTATCGAGCTCTTTCTTACATTAGAATCATTCCTCCAAGACTAAATTTTTAAATACCTTTAATTACACTTAGTTAAGGTAAGACATGAGTACTGGTTTAATCTTTTAGATGGTCTTGCGGATTAAAATTAGATTTATACATTTGCATAATAAAAGTAATGTTGTGAAAGAAAGCAGTTTGAGTATGTGAGAGATAATTGCATTTCTATGACTTGCCTTGGGGCAACCCTTATTGGATTGAGCTCAGCACCAGCCATTATACCACTGGAGCATTTTGCATTTTTATGTAGCAGTGCAATAGAATTTAAATTTTATGCACAATTAGTCTTGTATTGATGTATAGTTTGTAGGTAGTCTTAAGCTATAAAACAGAGTGTACATCTTTAATGCAGCTTTTTGTTTGGTGAAAAAGAAGGTACAGAAAAAAAAATCAAGTTTTTGAAGACACTGAAATTTCTAGGAGCCAGCAACATATAATACAATTCTACTGGTTTCCATCCAGTAGACTGAATTACCAATCTTCTACAGTGACTCTCCAGTACAGTATTTCATACACAAGATGTTCAGCATGAGTATTGACAAATCCTGTGACAGCCTTGATGACATCTTTTACATTTGAATTTCTCCCCTACCATTTGCCTTTACATGCTATATTTGAGTAAAAGCTGGACTGAGGTATTTACGGTTTGAGTGCATAGAATAGAATGCTCTTGCTGCACAGTGTTCTAATAAGCAAACAATGTTTAGTAATTTTCTCAGATATGGACAGCACTATTAGCATTATTAGTATTAATTTAGGAAATAGTTATTAATAGTTTTCCACTCAACAAAGCAGAGCACACAAACACAACAGCAGAAATCAAATCCTCTTTTTTAAACTAAAAGAGTGTAGATTTAGACTTGATATAAGGACGAAGATTTTTATAACGAGGGTAGTAAAACACTGGAACAGGTTGTCCAGAGAGGTGGCAGATACCCATCCCTGGAAACATTCAAGGTCAGGTTGGATGGGGCTCTGAGCAGCCTGATCATGCTGACAATGTCCCCGCTTGTTGCAGAAAGGTTGGACTAGATGACCTTTAAAGATCCCTTCCAACCCAAACCATTCTATGATTCTGTGATAAATGGAAGGATTTCTTTGCAGCAGTGACATCTCGGAGTATTTTGCAATTTTCCTTCAGATGTGACATAACTATGGAATGACCTGATTAAGCGTGACACAGTATTTTTACACAGTATTCAGATTTAAAGGAAAATATTCTATTCTTTTGTTCTTTCTCATGGGCTTCAAGTAAACCAAAAACCTGCTAAGAATGCAGATATTCTTATAGCAGCACAAGAATTTACAACACTGTTAGCCTCTCAAATATATCTTTCATTCTGTGCAGGAGTCGGGCAGAGTCAGAATGCTAATGTATCTCTTAAGTCTCATGGTTTGTTCTTTTAAATTTATCCTCGTGACTCCACAAGTCTTGTCTTTGTCAGCTGTCATCCTGACACAACACCCACCAAATCACTGGAGGTTTCTAATGATGCATCAAAGAGTGACAGGCAGACAGAAGTTTTCTGCACATGCCTAGTCTTGTGCCTTTTATACTTTCTAAATCATACTATTGCAACTACTGTTATTATTTTTCTGGACTTATGGTCTCCATACTGCACACTCATATCTCTGATACTCTTTATTATCTTGAGATACCGAGTCTTTTCACTGCTTCTTGCTAATCACATCTTCCCTAAACATTTTTTCAGTGTTTTTTTTTATTTCAATTGCAGTAAATTTGGAATGAAGAATACTCTGTGATTAGATTCTAAATGCATATGAAAATGCATTTATCTTTTGAGATGCAGGAGTAAAAATGTTTGTGGGAGGAAAAGTTGGTTCCTCTAGCAGGGGAGAGTCATCTTTTCATCTGTATTTGGTTTATGACATTGCTTGAGTTAAACCAGACCTCTGTCACTCACCTGCTGCCTTCCTTCATCTATGATGGCTTTTACAGAGACCCTTTACTTAAGGCCTTAACTTTTACCTCTCCTGTGACCCCCTTAGTTTAAGGGTATACTTGGATGGAGAGATGTCTTCACTAGCAAAAACATCTCAAAAAATTCATATGTGCTTCCCCCTGCTGCATGTCAGCCCCTTCTTAGCCCTGCACCTTTTTTTCTTCTTCTTCAGTTGTGTTACAATTCTTGCTGAGCCCAGGAACTAAACCAAATCAGTATTATATTTAAAAAGCAAAGCAAGAAAGCATATGTGATCTGAACCTTTCAAAAATCAGGTTTATAAGCAGTTGGATTGACATGTCTGAGAGGATAATGGACCGGAGAAACCTATTCGTGTAGCCTTGCTACTTCAGTTCACATGGTCAGTCCTTAGAGAAGTCTAGGGCTACAGCACTGTACACATCAATTGTATCAGTCCACATTGGGGCCAACCATGTAATTAATTTTTTTCCTGTGATACATTTGTACAACATGGTGATTCTGTTTACTTTCATAGTCTTCCCAGTAATTTTACGTAATTCAGAATTATGCTTGGAAATATTTGATAGCCCTTCACTGAAGCCAGCTGGTGGGCACTTGTCTGGCCTGCTTCTGGAGTTTTCTACCTGGAAACAGATAGAAAACAAGGAGAGCTTGTCAATTTATGAAGAAAGCCCTGTTTATTTGGACACAGCAGAAGTTAATGTGTTTTTTTCATATTGCCTAACACTTTTTGGGGAGCACTCATCACAAAATATTCCTTTTGAGGCTTTTCTCCAAGAAGCGCTTTCCTTAGGCTTATCTTGGTGATTCTGTCTCACGTTACATGTCCACATACCAAATCTTTTGACCAGTTTCAGGTGTGCCTGGACTGCTTGCCTCTGGATCCCTGGTCCCAGCTGCTGGCCGTCCCCATAAGTGGGCCAATGCAGTTTTGGGGGCTATATTGAGATGTAAAGCAGAGGAATTAGCTGGGTTGACCACAACAGGGTTGTGGTGAGAAGGTGCAGTGTTGCTTTCAGTATGGACCGTTTCCTTATATAATTCACAATGTAGACTCACAACAACTGTGCCAGCATGGCTTTGGGGCAATAAAAGACTTTAGCCAGACATTCAGGATTGGAGCTCCTTAAGTCAGTTTTACTGATTAAAAGATGTTGTGTAGGATAGTTTATTCACTCTTTCTAGTTCTCCATTCTACACCTAACCCTTCACAGAACAGTAAACAGGCAAACTATTCCACTGACACATACTGCTGTAGTTGCCTTTGCTTTGCATGGTCACCTGTGCTTCTGTTCAGGTGGGTGACCAGAATTGGGTCAATTGCTCCTTCAAAAATAAGCAAAAAAATCTCAACATCACTTAAAAAACCAGATATTATACAATCTTTTTCTTTTATTATGAGGATAATATAAAAGAAGGGAAGGGAGGGAAAGTGGCTCTCAGATCTCTTTTAGACCATTATGGATATGATGGAATGCAACTGTCCTTCAAGTTTTGGATGATATTTAAAAACCTGTCTTTTAGAAAAATGCCCAGAAGGAAAGGAATTTAATTTCATTTTATTGTGTATTTTGACAAGATAATGATGAACTTAATGGCACCCAATCTTAATTAGGTCCTCCAAAGCCTAACTGCATTATAAATTCATTATTAATTATTATCTCCATTAAACTGAATTTTTCCAATGGCCAGAGGAATCCAGCTTTTCAAGTGCTATTAATATTTGAAACAGTAAAGGAAAACAGATTGTTTGAAATGACCATTGGAATTCTTCATTTTTTGTGTTGATGTCATCATTGGGAGTGAAAACAATGATGTAAATGAAAAGGATGATTTTGCAGTGTTCCTTATGTGTTAAGTGCTATCCAAAAAAAGCTGTGAAATACTCATAAACAATTGTTTGCCAAATTCTGTATTCCAAGAGGGGAATTAAGTTAAAGTAGAGTTCATAGTAAGATCATTATCATGATTTCGTAGGATCCTGATTTTTGGAGATGTTATGTTTTCTTCCAAAATCAAGCACTGTAAGCCAAAAAAAATCAGCAGTAAAGTTATGTTTAAACTAAAGCATGAAAAACATAGCTAAGGCATCCAAAAGCCAGCTTAACATAGATGCTTAGTGTCATAGTGCAGTAGACATCCCGCTCAAAATTTTCAAATAATCCTTGAAAATGTACAGCTTTGTCTATGTCTTAAATAATTACATTAAAAGTGCCACCCCAACACCCCACCAAAAAAAACCAAACTAAAAACCAAACAAAAAAAACCCAAAACACAACCCACCAAACCAAAACCAAAGCAACAGACTTGAGTAAGAGTGAAGATTTTAATAGGTAATATAGGTCATGGAAATGGTATGTCATTGTGAAAACATGGAAATAGAACAGAAGTTGTTAAAACACAAAAGTATTATACTCGGTGTCCTGGTTTCAGCTGGGGTAGCATTAGTTTTCTTCCTAGTAGCTGTATAGTGCTATGTTTTGGATTTAGGATGAGAAAATTGTTGATAAGACATTGATGGTTTAGTTGTTGCTAAGCAGTGTTTACACTCAGTCAAGGACTCAAGGACTTTTCAGTTTCTCACCCCACCCCACCGGTGAGTAGGCTGTGGGGCACAAGAAGCTGGGAGGGGATGCATCTGGGACAGCTGATCCCAACTGACCAAAGGGATATTCCATACCATATGACGTCACGCTCAGTATATAAACCAGGGGCAAGGCTGGCTGGGAGCCGCTGCTCGGGATCTGGCTGGGCATCACTTGGTGGGTTGTGAGAGATTACATTGTGCATCACTATTTTTGTATATTATAAATCTATTATTATTGTTGTTGTTGTTATTAGTTTCCCTTCCTTCCCTGTCCTATTAAAAATGTCTTTATCTAAATCCACAAAGAAATTTTAGGGTTTTTTTTCCCCAATTCTCTCCTCCATCTGCTGGGACAGGGAGGAGAGTGAGCAAGGGGCTGCATGGTGTCTAGCTGCCTGCTGGATTAAACCACAACACTCAAAAAGTCATATCTCTGAGAAGCTGGTTTAAAACATTATTTTTAAAATATACATTTTAAACAGGTTCATATGCGGCCCCTTGACCTCTTGCTTTTCAGAAAAGGTATATGAGTTCACCTGTTGGGGAAATGAATATTTCTCATATGATGTTGCTGCTTGTATTTGGAAAGTGGCCAGATGTGCTGCTTTGCTTATATATATCTATCAGCACAAGCATCCACATACCTATTTAAAATCAAGTAGTTCTGCAGTACCCTTGACTAGCAGTACCCTGCTGCTTTCCAATTATGTATGTTGTGCTCATTTCCTTCATTTTATTTCCTTTGTTATCCTTTATCCTTTTGGATCTTTTCTTCTTTCTAGAAAGGGAATCATAGCTGAACCTCTTGAGTGTATCTACTGATGATCTTCTGTGCAGTCAAGGGAGGGTTATGGAGCTTTCTGTTGGAGCTTCCACAGCCCTCCACTGCACAAGTCCTGGAACACTAGGTGGAGTATACAAATTTACTCTGCTTTTATACTGATAATTATTTGTGCTTTATACATTTCAATATCCTGGAGCAGAGGAGAAAGCTTTAAAACAAAAAAAATTTATAAGTTTAACTTTAGACTAATTTAGGAAATCAGCAGTCATTTAAACTGCTCTGATATTTGATACTGCTGCATATTTGTTGTCTGGTGGAAATGAAACCCTTATTAAATCTAAACTTGTAAATTTCTTCTCTATAACAAAAACGTTTCACTGTAGACAACTTAATGTTAACAATTTGTAAGGGAAGATAATAAGTCCTAACTGAATTTAAGTAATGATTTCCAAAGTAGAGCTATAAATCTACTACAGTTGAAGTTCATAAGGTCTCAAAGGAAAGGGAACTTATGGCCACTGAAATGAATAATGTGTAAACTGCTGATAATTCACACTGTTATTAAGACTAGTAATTTCTTTGATAGGATCCTGTGAGTTAGAATATTAAAACAATTGAACGATAAGCTAATACAGCAGCTCATACACATGAAGTCCTATTATAGCAAATGATTTGTGTTACTTCTCTTTCCTGCAGCTCTAGCAATTACTGTAAATCTTAAGTAGTATTTTAATCCTCAGGACATACTACAAATCAAAACCTAGATTTCAGAAATTGTCACCCCAGCAAGTGAGGTTGTACAGAATCTCACTAATAGGAATTGACAGATAGCAAATTATATTTCCACTCAGCTTGGACTGAAATTTTCTTTAAAAGGAGTTTACCATTTGCCATAAGCACCACATCTGTATTGGTTTTTCAAATCCACTTCACTCTGGCCTAACTCTGCTTCTGTTTTTGGGCAATGAGAACTTTAACTTTGCTTTTGCTGAATTAAATAGTAAGTTAATACTAATTACAACTGAGGGAATAATTGACCTTTCTAGTCCAGGTCTGTTCTTGTGTTATGACACTAGAAATCAATAAAGGAGTAGAACATTCAGGACCTTTTCATATGTGGTGTTGGACAGAAGCAGGAAGGTTATTCCACAGACTTGGTATTTAGAGCAGTGAATTAGAAGTGAAAAGGAAAAGTGAAAAGGTAACCAGGCACATGAAGGCTGCCTGGCAGAAAAGCAGCCTATGTCTGTGCTAGGGAGTTCTAGCCTCCAAACCAGGCCATCTGGATGCAGAGGACCTTTGGGAAATGGCCCCTGAAATGTTATTGCTCTGAAACCATTCTCAGAAATTTTGTGGGACAGTGAAAGGGCCAGAAGTACACCAGGGACCGTTCTGACAGTTTAACTATATACATTATCACTGTATTTATCTGAGTACAGAAGTAGCCAATGTGTCACCTAGTTTGCTATAAGAGGATCTGAGCCCATTTCACAGCTGAAAAGTATTTTCTATTTCTTGATCACCTAGAATGTGTCCTAAATATACCCATTCATTTCCAGGGGGGTTGTTTGGGGGTTTTTGGCCCAGCAAAATTATCTGTATTAGTAGTCCTGATAATATTGATTGAGCATCAACAGATTGTTAGACCTGCTAAAGCTCCCATGTGTAGACTTGTCCCCAGGCAGATTAGTCCTTTGTTAAGGCACAATTTTCGAGAAAAGCAATTAATTTTTGGTGTCCAAATTCTTACTCTCCCCATATTCAAACCTGGGTTCTGTCTAGTTTGACAATGTTTAGCTAATATTGCAAAGAGCATTCAGGCAGTTTCAAGCCCAAAATGAAAAAGCTTCCATCTGCTCACAATGCTGTCTCTTCCACAGAGACCAATTTCTCCCGGTTTAGCTTACCTGCTGTCTTTGAAGGACTCAGTGAGCCCAGCTGCTTTTCAGGTGGGCACATGCCAGCTGTACCAGCTCAGTGCAGTGCTCCTCTGCACTCCAATGAATTGTCATAACCAGCGGTAGTTAATCCTCACAGGATTACAATTCCTGTTTCCTCCATTCCTGATATTTCAGGATCTTATAGATTGTTGGATCTTCCCTTGAGCAATTAGCATCATGTTGTTTATTCCATCTTAATGATTATGCCATCAATGCTTAGGGCAAGGACAATACAAGCTTCATGGTGAGCCCACCAGACATTCGCTTCTGACACAATAAAATCACTGCTAAATCACAGCCGAAATTTGTCCCTAAGTGATTTCCAACCTCCATTTAATCCCTCTGTTAAACTTGGAATTTTCTGGAGACTTCATCCAATCTGGAATAGGCTGAAAATCTGATTGCATCTAATCAGAATAGATTTGCTTTCAATTTTACAATATCCTATATTTTCTTGTAAATTCAGAAGGGTGAAGGACAGAAATTGAATATTTCTAAGCCAGTGTCTAGCTGAAAAGACAGTTCCAATAACTGCTTTGTAATCTTTTGCAATGTTTTAGATATTCCACACTTGGCTGTATCCTGAACTTTTCCATGTATGGGTTTGGAGGGGCTTGGGGAGCATTTTCAGCCTTGTGTTAAAATATTGGAAATAGTTTTGGTTCTGGAGGGAGGTTTTCAATCCCACGGCTTTCTACTTATGTAGATATTGATGCACATAAAATTTCTGGTGTTCTTCATAGATACAGTCTTGAGTAAGATGATAAAACAGTATTGCAATAAATTATACTTTCCTTCACATGTTTCTTGCTTAAGAATTAATCTTCTAGGTATTGTTGACAAGGGAACAAAAGAAAGGCAAACTTTCAAAATTATTTTAACTGCCTTGCTCAAAATTTTGCAAAAACACAGCATCCCTGTAGAAATTTTAAGCTTCTTCTGAGGATTGTGACAGGATTCTGCCATATTCAGTCAATAATCTTGCCTCATCACTTCCAAGGCCTTCGTGCCCAGCTGAGCGAGGCGTTGATGTTACAAAGTCCTTTGAATTTTACCTGAAGGGAACTAAAGCCTTTTCAGACTCTGGTCCTGCTTTTTGTTTCATTTGACATTACTCAATAGGTTTTGCTGTGTCTAAATTAGAACAGTGTCTAATAGCTGTCTGATTGCATTCATCATTGCTACAGCTTGACAGGTCTGCAGCATGAAGGTCATATCAAATCCCAGTTCGCATAAAGCAAAGTTATGATTTATTTCTGTCCAGAACCCTTGTGGGGCTACCACAGCCCCCTGGACCTTTTTACACATACATGCTGCAGACTATTGGTTGGAATCAGACTTCTGGATGTAAGGGTTGGGGTTTACTTAGTGGCAGTCTTGGGGTACTCACCCTGCTATATATTGATAGTTGGGTTTACTTCTTTGAGGGATCAATCTTCAATTTTCTTTTTGCTGTATGTGTTTTCATACACACATTTACTTTAAATCCATTGTAAGATTTTCATTGCTGATTAACCTCCAGGTTAGCAAAATTCCAGAAATATTTCCTTTTTGAAGATAAGTTTATTAATGTATTGCCTTATACTGATACAAATATGATACCATTAAAAAATCATATATGATACATATGCAAGGGAATTTAGACCTAAAAGAAATGTTTGCACATCCTTTTCTGCTGAGACTGAAGTGGTTTTCTCAGTGATGGGTACACTTGTGTTCTTAGTACAGATAAGAGGTGGATAAATACTATGTTGCTCACATTCGTAGGTGATAATTTCCATTTACTTTTTTCTACAAGAACAGTGTTTTATCTTTTTACATGTTGACATGCTGTCATGGAGCACATCCAGGCCCTCATCAAACTGCAAAATTGAGGTGACATCAAGAAGTCAGCTGAAAGAAATATCCTTTCCTGACTGGTGGTACAGAGCTATGGAATGAACATTAGAGACTAGAAAGGAATAAGTAGAAAAGGCGTGTTTGCTTAAGGAATAATTAGCAGTCTCTCGGTGCTAAAGCATCTTTAAATACTGCAGTTGGCAAAAACTAAAATACTGCTTAGGCTGCTATGAATCATGCCATAAGCGGCATTAGCCTCTCTTTGGCTCTAGAAGTTAGGGATGTACCTCTTAATACCTTTTCCATGCTCTGTCTCCATTCACATTCCTCCGGAGTTCTTAGACACTGTGTGATGCACAAATGTTAATATATGTCACTGTTGAAAAAATTGCATGTGAAATATGGAGAAATGAAAAACACTGAACACAGACCCTGCAGCTATCACCGTCAGTTGGATTTCACAGAGGATCTTGAGTGATAGGTCGGCCCAAAATTCAACTTAGGGGCAAGGATTTTGTCAACATTAAGCGTACCGTCAATCTGGCTGTTTAAGTTTGTTATTATTTCTTATAAGTCAAGGACTTGAAGACATTTTTCTCTGTTTTTACTGAAGCAAACCTGTTTACCCTGTGTTCTCAAAGGAAACTGTAAGTTGTAGGTTTGCTTCACCCACTTCTTTAACTACCTTGTGATTAAGTTTGGGAAGTTGTGTTCATGGAACACCATTCCATGGTTAAGAAAACTAATTATCTTCCTGTCAACAGTACCTATACTTACCTCTTGATTGTGTCACTTTATCTGATCTTTGACACTTCTCCAAAAGGACTAATGGGAATAGCCCTAGAACTGCCATCGGTTCACGTCTCCTTACAGAGCCTCTGGCCCCTTTTGATTTTCCAAGATCATTTTGCAGTATAGCTCATGTCCATACAGGTTAACATGGACAAGGATAGAGCTCACTTGTACGTGCTCTAGCAATTTTTCCATAGCTTCATGCTTCTGAGAAGCAACACATCAGCTACGGTGTCTAGCATATTTGGCAGGGGGCTCCTTTTGTCACTGTCATGCTTGTCACCAATTGGTTAAATTTTTGTTACTAGTTCCTTCCACATACTGTTCCTGCTAGGGAGTATAGCACTCTACATGCAAAGTAGCCAAACATATTCTTCCCTGCCGAGGGGTCATTTTCTCCTGGGAAATATGCATTCAGCTTTTCCATATTTGGATGTCCCCCACAAACTGTACAAGTGTTCCCGTCTCAGTGAAGGCTCTCTGATTACATATGTGTCTCAGCACAGCCCCCTTGTTCTTCACCATTCCTCGTATCAGTGAGATCCTGTCAGCTGGCAGCTCCCCCAGTGCAACCCATCCCTTTCCTGGCCTCGTTTGTCGGGAAAATATAGGCCACAGACCTGCAAATGTAGTCAAGTGCCTGGGTTGAGGCATCATGGTCAGTGTGCTAATGGGTCTGGCCCTGAGAGCTTGCAGGTTGAAGAAAATCTGACATGAAAAATAGCCCTGATAGTGCTGAGTGTCTTCGGTGTTCCGTATTTTCTCTGTATGCTGCAATCCCTGTCTTCTCTTCCTATACAGCTGACTTCAAATTTCCTAGTGAAACCATCCCCATCTGCTCTTCCCTGTCCACTAGCTACAAATGATTATTTAGGCTGCCGGTTTGTCAGTCTGTCCTCCTGCCCAGCTAAGGTCTACTTCCTTCAAAGTGGAGAGGGTTCATTTCTGAGCACCGAACTCAGACTCATAACTATCACATGAGAATATTATAGGCTGAATAAACTGCAGATTGCATCCTGCCAATGAAGCAATTTATTAGAAAAATTTACCTTGAAAATAGAGCTACTCCAGGCCCTAAATTTTGTTTTAATAATAGTTGTATTGCTAAAGTGGAAGAATAATATGAGAGTGTTACGTGAATGGCATCCTCTGGCTTTTTGTGCAGGCTTCAGGGTGGGCTTTAATAACTCCTTTCCCAGCCAGCCAGGTAAATAAGCCAGGTTAATTAAAGAAAACGATGAGGAAACAGGTTGTACCTAGCACACTGAAATGGCTAAATTCAGCTGTTCTGGTCTTTGGGGACCATAAAAAGCTTTTTTTATTATTAGTTTGGGTTTGGTGTTGGGGTTTCTTTGGTTTAAATCCTGCCTGAGCTAATTTTTATGCAGAAGGACGAAATGTCAGTGAAGAGAAGACTTCAGTCTCTTGAGTAAAATGTATGTTAATACATTCCAGAGGAGACTTTATGGGAGCCAGATCTTGTCTTTTTTTAATCTTATATAATACATGCATTACTGTGAAGTGAGCCATATTTAAATATTGTTAAGACTTGAACGAAAAGTCAGAAAATACAAAACTACTGTTTTGTCAGGCAGCTATGACCATTCTTCTTTCTCCACAAAGTCATAAAGTGAGAATTCAGTGCCAGATGTTATAACTTTCAATTGCCATTGCCTTCAGTGGAGGTTCCCAAGGTAATTGCATGGCAGCATTGCCTTGTCATTGTCAAACATAGATTTGAGTCTGGTACAGATTGTTGGTTTATATTCTGTAAATTGAAGACACGGGATTTATGGTTTTCTGTTTGTAAAGGGTAGCTGGAGAATTGTCTTTGGCAGTGTAATATTTTTCTATGTAAGATCATGAAGTTAGGCCAAACTCACAGCTTATGATGCTGAGACATGTAATTAAAATCCCAGTTTTGCATTGGTCATTATACCCATAGCAAAGAAGAATGTGCAGTTTTCTTCTGCTTCAGCCCTCTCCCTTGAGGAATGTGCCATAGATTCTGCATCACCCTTGCACACGGCATCCTTTGGTAGATTTACAAGTTACTGTATTATCTATTTAATTTGACATGTTAACTCGCTATTTAGCAGAATGGGGTTATTAGCACAAGAGAGGCTTTCAGCTCAACTGTAATATAAATAAAAATTAATGTTATGTTACCTTTGTCCAGCTAGATGCAGCATACTTTACCTAATGAGTATTTTCAATCACAAAAGAGCTTATCCTGACATCTACCAGAGATGTAAAACAGAAACAAAAAACAAACAAACAAAACAATATCCAAAACAAAACCTCTAGACCTGTAGAGAGACCTGCAGATGAAAGATTAAGCTATAAATGGAGATTTCATTTTCCATTTATTATGGGTCAGATGCTGTCTAGGATTGAGGTCCTTGTTTCTCCTAGCACAGACAAGAAAACTGAGGGCACCAGACAAATTGTCTCATTCTTAGGAATTTTCTGCATGAGTTCAATATAGGCTTTACACAAACTGCGAGTGCTCCAGCATGCTGTGTGCACAGGTCAGGTTGTGAGGAACCTTGTAGTGTTTTTTGAAACGCCAGGGTTTCACATCTAGGGCTTAGGGAGATCATTTTTCATAGTTTTCAAATTCAAGTCTATAAGGCACATGTGCAAAAGTGCTTTCTGTTTCCTTTTCTCTTTGGTTTGACAAAAGGAAAAGAAGCTGACAGTATCATATACCATAAACCAGAATACTGTGCCTTTGCAAATACTGTGTAGATAAGGGTTAATTACCCTACACTTTTCTTACATTGCTTAATAACATGGTTTGGGGACAGTGGAGAAATTCCACTGAATATCAGTCACTGTCTAGTGTTGAATTTCCAGTCCTGTGCCATTTCATCTGTCAGAAAATAAAATGATCCTTGTAATTTTCTTGTTATTGCATGATCTTTAGAATGAAAATTAGAAGGCTACTTATTACAGAGTAAGTATAATGCTCTTTGAGAAATATTTGTCCTTTAGAAGATGAAAAGGAGGCGGCTGATGGTAGTTTTCTTTGTTCTTCCTATTTGTTTGCCATCCTGACCTTTTGTTCCTCAGTTTCAACTTCCAGATAAAAGCTTTTAGTTGTTCATTTTCATGTGTTAGTTTCGGATTATCAGATTTTTGTCCATTTTGTTTTCTTCCCTCATACCTCACACCACAGCTTAGCTCCCACATCCTTAACTCCTTAGACGATAGGTAAGTAATTCTGTAGGCTTGTACCATGACTACTTGCTGGCAGGACGTGGCAAAGCAGAGTCATCCTGTGGCAGCAATGAGGCCGGCCATGCCATGCCATGCCAGTGGGGCACACCACGCAGGGTCAGCCACAGCCCTGTGATCACCGGAGAAGTCCCAGTGCTGGGGCAAGCTGAGGTGGAGCCGGGAAGGCAAGTCAGGTTAGCAGGGTACATGACCGTGGCCCAGAGTTGGCTACAACACTGCTGCGACATTGCTCAGGTGCAAGGATGGAGTAAAAAACTGGTTCAGTTTACAGAGCTAACTGTCAGGATGATATCGCTAGTATTTTTGAGCACGCTTTCCAGTAAGGCCTCTTAAGAAGCAAGGGTGGCATCATTCGGAGTTGCACAAAGGCAAAAGCAGTCATGATGGCACTGGTCTCTAATCTTCTGCCCCATTTTTTTGGCATCTTGTTTGGATGGTTCACTGAAAATATCATCTGAGCACTAAGCGTAAGTCACAAGGGCAATTAAGATCTTAGGAACTATTTGGAATGACAAAATGTTATTTCTCTGTGGTAAATAGAGAATGCGCCCTGCTCTACACATACCAAGTGCAGGTCTGGTTATTGCCTCTGAAAAAGAAAGTGGTAACTATTGTTTAAACATAGGGCAGCAAAGATGGCTGGAGGTATGGAATAGTTTTTGTGTGATGAGATGCTTATTTTTCTGTTCTGACAAGAGACATCTGGATCAAGATGTGATGGAGTTTTCTAAAATCATGAAAGGAATGGAAAAGAGTAATAGGGATTTACCCATTCTTATTATGTGAGAACTGGAGGTAGCCGTACAACTACGAGGCAGCAAGTATAAAACGAACAGAGGAAAGTCACCCACTGCAAATTAAAATTGTGGAATTTACTGCTTAAGGATGTTGTAGAAATCAAAAGTATTCAGGGTTCCCAAAGTGACTGGATACATTATATGGATAATTCCCAAGAGTGGCAAGGGAAGAAAGTGATCTGGTTGAATGTCCCTAAACTGCAGTCTGCAGATAAGGATGGTATACAGAGGTACTTAATGCTTTTCTTGATTCTTACGCTATTTTCATAGCATCTGGTATTGGCTTCTGCCACAGATAGGATACTGAGAGAGAGAGACATGGATTTTTTTGTTAGGTTTGGTACATTTGTTTATCTATAGTACTTACTGCTAGCTCCAGCTTCTCCCAGACCAAAGATATCTTTTCTTTCCCAAAATGGAGATGGGGAGGGAGGCGAAGAAGGAAGAAGGAGCAAGGCTGCATTATCTCTACCTCCTGTGCATTGTGGAGTTCAATGTTGCATCTGTGTCACAAGTGTGTGTTATGTCCAGCTGGTATTGTGGAAAGTGCAGTTCAACCCAGTCCTTTTTTGCTCTTGCTGATCTCTCAGCGATTATTTTCCCAGCTTTTTCTAGCAGACAATAATGGTAAGAGCAACAGTTCTACAATATTTTCAAGCCTATTATTTTGTGGCCAATACAGATGGATTACTGAGACCTAACTTGGAAGGTAGTTAGCTTTTCAACTATTTGGATGGAGGATTGGCTCAGCTGAGGAAAAAAATTGAGGCAATTATGTCTAACACTGGGTTTCTTCTTTATCTAATCTGCAATTTTCTGAAATACTGCTATGTCTTTTATCAAGAAATAGAGGCTAGCTGGCTTGGAAAATCTAAGATAAGGAGTCTCTGAGGTAGGAGTAATTGGTTGTGGTAGATTGGGACAAATTAGAACAGTGCTTGGCAGAATTGTTTACTGTACTGTGTACGTGCCACTTCTTTCAGCCACTTCTATCATGTCTTCCTTTGTCTCTATTTATTTATTTATCTATTTAATATTGGAATAGTCATTGACATTAGGTTACTTTCCTGCATGAGACTCTCCTGAACAGTAAAGACACAAAGCATTCGCCTGAAACATAAAAATGTCGCATGTCCTCTTAGATTATACACAGTCTGTCTTTAAATGTTAGCATTAACCTTCAGTTCAGTTGCGTCTGTAGATACAAGACTGAAAAAATGCAAACTGACACTGTGGTGTATTTTTTTATTGCAAATATTTATGTTTGTCTTCAGATCATATTTTCCAGGTACAGAAAGAAGTTAGGAAACTATTACTGGAGTTGCTGGAGATTCAGTTGATTAAGTACCTGTCACCTGAATCAGTTTTATATCACAGCTCTTCTAATTCAGTGTCCATTGCACAAAAAAATATCATTGTACCTTTCAGATATTTGCTACCTTGATTTGTTATTGTCCCAGTGAAGGAGGATGTAGTCCTAATGATCTCAAGTGTGCTGTGTTCCCACAACCCACTCTCCATCAAATTGCAAAAGTAACAAAAAATAAAAATAAAACTAGATAATGTGCTCCAACTTTCAAAGGGGAACAATAAATACATAGAGAAAAAGGGGAAGAGAGAGAGAAAGATGTGCATACACATACTAAAGAATTTGTTGCAGTAAAGTTAACTTTTGCATTCAATGCCACAGACTGCTTGACAGCAGCCACACTGTTGACACTTTTATAATGACTGACACAGATGTGAGCAGAATTGAAGTGGGGAAATGGGTGAAAAACCCATGAATGTAGCACCCATTGATGCTACATTCATGCAACCGCCCAAATGGGTTGTTTCATGAGTATAGAATCAACATGTCACAGGTCAGGCAAGGCATACTTCTTTGCATAAGCAGTAAGGCAGGGAAAAACTCTCTAGATGGAAAGTCACAGTTACCTGTGGAAACAGAGATAGGAAAATGATCAGTGACAGCTATCTGTACCCAAGTGTCAAAAATCCTGCTTTGCTCTTTTTTCCTCCTTCCCTGTTTCCCTCAGTAAGAATCTATCAAACTGCAATAGGATTTTGCTGGCCAGTTTGTGTCTTGTAAATTGACAAGAGAGAGGAGAATCACTTTGCCCAGAATCCCTGCTAAATTACATGAAAACAGGATTTATGCTGCATGTAAACTGTGTAAATCCAGCCAGCTTTTAAGTGGAAACCAATTTTGTAGTGTGTAAGTATCATTGATTTGTTAATCTGACATTTTTTTTAAACAAGCTGGTGTGGATTAGCCAGTTCTGATTATGTATCTCCTACAAGTCATTGGAGTGCTGGACAGCTTGGTGAGTAAAGCACTAGAAATTAACCTTTGAGGCCCCTGCCTATAAATAAATTATTGATCCTTAAAAAAGGAGCAGATAATCTCATTCAATGTAGTTTTCTGTAGCGTGAGTCTAAATCCTGCCATACAGAATCATTTATCATAATTGATGATCTTTTTCCTGAAGCAGACAGGAGCTAAGCCACAACAGAAAACAGCTCCTGGAGGAATGGTACAGAAGAGCAGTATGAAGAATTTCCAACCAAGTTGATGCTTAAGGATGTTTTGTTTCCCCTCCAAATAATTCTAAGGACTTTTAGCTTTTATTTATGCTTTTATAGCTGTATATCCAATAATTCTCAGTCATGAAAAAATGTGTCTCTGAAATTTCATGTGTGATGCTATCCTAGAGCCAGACAAAAGTAGAAGAAATAAATTTCTGATCCATGACATAACAGACACAAGTGGAAAATACATAGCAGGCAATGTAATATTGAAAGGCAGAAGTGATACAGAGTTCAGTACTTAACATATAAATGACTGCTCAGGAGTACTCTACAGAAAAATAGTTAACATGGTGTCAAAAGGTAAGTGTACAGGTGACAAGATCTAGTGCTGTTATGTTTTACAACGGCAACTGAGTGATCTACTGAAATGTAGCAAAGTCAAGTGAGCATTTTAATGACATGAGAAAAAAAGCTGAACCTTATGGTTAGTTTCAATAATTTGACTTCCCATTTTGCAACAGGAAAGAAAAACAGAGGACAGGCATTCCTGAGCTCGCTCTCTTTGTTGCTGGGCAAGTGAGAGACTGGGGGAGGGGGGAGAGGAGGGGGAGATTCCTGGGGGGACATGTGGAGACACCAGTTCTGATTTGGCTTATCGTCCTGCTTAAGTGTTAGCATCAAGGTCAGGGATGTTCTAGTGCTGATTTCTAGTGCCTGTATCAGCATTCATAGTGCCAAGCTATGTGGCTGGGATCCCACTTGGTGTAAATTTTAAAAAATACTTTTTTTTTTTCTCCTAATTGGAAATGATTGATACAGCAATACCCATACCCAAGAGGGGTGAAAAAAACATGTGTCCTCCCCACCAGCCCTCTGCAGCTGGACTCTATACCTTGTGGGGTTTCATATATGCAGTTAGTAAGGCTGGAGATTTCCTCCTATACCTGTCTATTCTGGCTTCAGGCTCACAGCTCAGAAACACTGCACTGTTGAAAGAATACAGAAAAAAGTATAGCTGAGGGGAAAAATGTGCATTCTGTTGATATGGGAAGTAATTCAAATATTAGAAGAAATTGCATCATATAGAGTGTCTAATTTAATGGAGATATATTGGACTAGTGATAATGGAAGTATTGTGAGCTGAAGAAACATTAGACAAGACCAACTAATTACAAGGCATAGCATATCTCTCTGTAAGGTGGTAAAGATAAAAGATGTATGCTGTTGCTCTGGATTAACTCAGAAGTTATTTGTGGCCGTGTAAGTAAAGACTAGAAGGAGTATCCTCTAGCGTGGTGCAGCAGCTGTTCTGTACTAAATTGCTAGCGTAATCTCATGAAATTGCTTGCACTAATTCACTTCAGTGTACCGATGAGTCTGATGGCATAATGCTGAGCTGTGGGGGTTCTCTCCTGCCCTGTACATAGTAAAGCATATCCATTTACCCCTGCGTTCCTAGTCCAGTGCAGCCACTGAGCTTGAGGTAAATTGTAACAGCCTCGGAAATTTATGAGCATGGCGCAAGCGCAGCATCCTTCTCTGACCCATTGAAAGGGACTATCCACATACCAAGAGCTGTGCTTTCTCTTTTATGCACAAGGGACAAAATTAAGTCAGTTCATATATCAGCATGATGACTAACCAGAGCAGAATATTTTTCAATATTTTGCAGAAATCTGTGGTTTTTTAAAAATAGATATTCCTTTACCAGGTAGAAATTGTTCAGTATTCCTTCATTGGTAAGAGTGTGCCAGTTTTATCCCTCCTGATTAAAGTGTTTATCCCTGTTGATTAAAAAAAACCCACTAGACTGAACTTCAGCTGTACAGTAAAAATGATCAGGATTTTTTTTTTGTTATTCTCAATACTTTTTTTTAAGTGTTGCAGAAAAAAAGACGGATGTTAAAGTGTTTTGTTTATTTCATAGGCAAATAATAAGTCGTGCGCCATAAAAACGGATAGGCCATCTTTGATGTTCATTGACAGATCCGAAGCAAAGCATTCTTTATGAGAAAACACTGCATTGCTAATAAAGTGATCCCAACAGCCAAGCTTGTGCTGCTTAATTTGTTTCCATGGAGTGATATTATAATTCCGACATGCTGAAAAATCGCCTCGCAGAGACTCATATTGCATTTGTCGCTGAGTGCTTCTTTGATATAACATTTGTTATTGTAGTGCTTGGGGTGTCTTCAGAGGAGTAATATTCTAAATGAACCTGGCTGTATTATCCCTTTAATGTAGAGTAGAATTTTGCATTAAATTTTCAGCTTATTTCAAATGTGTTTCACCAGCTATTCATCACGACTGGTCTGTTCAAGAATAGGGCCAGTATATCGATATAAAATCAAAAAAATCCTTAACACTATATCTTTGGGGAACCTCTTTGGTCATTCTGATTCTTTGCTGTTAGATGAACAGACATTACAATCTCTTGTATTTATGCCTGCCTGTCAGGCTTTTTTATAGTGAAAACACAGATCAGTGTTTGTAATGCAGGATTAGCCTGTCTCGCACAACGTTTTTAGAATTAGACCTGACTAGAGAGTGACTTAATTTCTTTTTCTTCTGTATTTAACTTTAGTTTTCAACCTACACCAGCTTTTGCACTCCCAGGAACACTCTGTCTCTTATGTTAAGGTAAATATTGAAGAACATATGCATTATTTGTCTGGATTTGCACAGACGAAAAGAGTAGTATGTGGTCTCCCCTCTGCAGGCTTCTGTGTTCTGAGCTGCCAGTAAAATGTAGAAAGATTGTACTATGATGTCCTATTAGACCTCAAGACTGGAAGGACAGTTTGTATTGAACACAGGCATTTTTCATAATTATGTTGCCTGCAGGGTTACCACCTGCCCTAATTTGATCTGATTAAGGTGAAATGCAAAACCGTCCTCATTTCACAAGTGGTACTTTGCCATGTTCCCTCACAGAGAGCAGTAAAATACGCATACATGTATTGCTGTTGCAAAGGAGGAAGAAAAATAGAATTAGATAACAATTAAGATTTCAACTCCATTACGAGAGTGCAGGTCACTTTTGACAATTGCTTCATTCTTTAGTGTTCTGGAAATGGTTTTCTGTCATAAAACCCTTGAAAAAGAGAAAATCATAGCCATTCATCCAGATATGTCTGTACTATTCTATGAGACATAATATATTCCATGGCTTTTTAAAATTCTCTTTTGGTTGGATGGGCTTATTGTCCATGAACATTTATTTTTAGAGTAGCCTGGGCTTGCCTGGTAGTCAGAGTCATTTATGTAGCAGTTGAAATATTTGTCTAAGCTCTCAGTGAAAGGCTCATGTTGAAGTCTTATAAATGCTGCACAGATTAAAGGAATAGCATTTTTTATATAGTTTATACAGAATGACGTCATATCCCAGGAAAAAAAGAAATGCAAATGTAGAAAGAAAAGCATTGCTGTTTCTGGGTCACTTAATATGTTTGCTATTCTATTTTCTCCAGTAGTAATTTTGTGCATGCTTATGCATGTGTGAGCAAGAGAGTGAAACCTACATGTGTGAATCTTAGGTTTTCTGTCGGATTTTTTTTGAGCTTGGCATATTGATTTTCCTGTACTGTCGACAGAAAATAACCTTTTAAAATTGCATTTCAATATTCCTGAACACTAGTTCTGTAATTAAAGAGATGGAAAGCTGTGTTTGTTCTCTGGCACCTGGCCACATCTTCCTTGATGGTACAATGGTTTATTCTACATTATGTGGTCTGTATAATAACCTCGCTTGGTAAAATACAAATGAGATGGAAATTTATTACAAAATGAATTGCTCAAACTCCAATTGCTTGGTCACTCCCAAAATTATAGGAGGACAGTTTCCTTAATTCAACTTTTAAGGGGAAAAAGAAGAAATATTTACTCTCCAAGTCTGATTCTCAGCACTTGGGCTTTACAGTATACATCTGTTATCAAGCCATCAGCTGGAAAACGGCTGTGTGAACTTTGGTTTAATTTCACCTTAGAAACCTTTTAGCGTTTTCTATATTGCACCTACTTAATTCTGGCATTCAGAAATGACAGTCTGTTAAAGACTTGCCCTTCAGTAACTGGCAAATGAAATCCTTCTATAGTTATTTTTGCCTTGTGTTGACTTTCATTCATGGATAGTTGGATTTTCCCTGAAAAGGCAATATCTTCTCTTATAAAGTCTCCACCACATGCTGAAAGGTCCTGACCTCTCACTTGCCTTCTTAAAGGTACTGATCATCATCAAAGGCCAGTGCCAGCATGAAGGTGAAAATTTGAGAGAACGGAGTTTGCTTTAGAGATTTCAACTACTTTTTGAATAAAAGATGAGAAAACCTTTCATGAATTGACCTGATTGAGCTAAAAACCTAGTGTCCTGAGAGTGAAGAGCTCCTTTCAGCCCAGATCCCTGCAAGGAGATTTTCACTACCAAGGTATATATGGCAGAAGGTGTTGAGACTTCCCAAAGAAGTTTAAAGCAGTTCTGTTGTATGTCAGCTGAAAAAAAGAAAAAAAAAAAAAAAAAAGAAAATAAAATAAAAAAAGAATAACCTGGTTACATTAGGAGCCAGCCTTAGACTTGCCATTTTCTGACACTTTGATGTTATGAAGAAACTGTAGGAGTAACTTCTGTTAATTAAGAAGCATTTAAAAAAAATATTTCTGTAGAATTTACTTAATTTGGCAAAAGTTAGTACTTGCGTGGAAAGAAGGGAGTCTCCTTTTTATTTCTGCTTCTGGATCTGCTGTATTTGAGCAATAAAGGTCGTAGTTCAATTTCCCATTACAGATAGACAGCACGGATTTTGTTTTGTCACAAGAGTTTAGTATTCACTGACTTTACTGAGAATTGCATGGATGAATTTATGCCTATAATTTAAACCAGAATATCGAGCAGATGGTACAGACTATTAGTCAAATATGTTTGCACTATTGCATGGTTGCCCTGAAGTCTTAGTCTCTTGGGCAATACAGAATTTTTTCATAGAAAATTTCCCCCCTCTGACAGACTCAACAACTTATCACATAGCAGTGCAGAATATAGAGAAACCTGCCAAAAATAACAAGCAGTAGCATGCTGGCATTGAGAAGCTTTGTACAATTCAGAGTTTGAGTGCTGATGTGACTAAGCAGTACTTGTTCAAGTCTGCTTGAAATATTGTTTTAAATATGCAAAAAGCAAGCAAGGAAGCAGGTTCTAAACTGAAATGGCAGATCAATATTCCTGCTGATATTTTCTGTTGTACATATTAAAAGAAAGATCCTAGTAGAGAATGCCTAACTTGTTTCATTGCTTCTAGTCATTTGGCTTTAAAACATCATTAAAAAAAACAGTGAGAAGCAGCACAGTGAAGGCCAAAGTTGTATGCAATGTGAGAAAGCCAGGCCATCAGAGTTTTCTCTAATCTGAGATGCTCTGTTTGCTGCCAGTAGTCAACCTTTGTGATCCTTTCCCAACTCTATTCAGTCCCTTTGCAGAATTGTTGCATAAGTACTTCATGAGAGCAAAAATACCTTTGGTGTCTTTGGATGATTTTGAAATTAAGTACATACAGACAAAATTTAACCTATTCAGTTGGGCAACTGACATCTCTGGTAACTGGTCAGAAGAGAAGTATTGTATCCTGACAATCAAGCTTTCACAAAACCTTGAATATTAGCTTCATCAGCCTTTTTGGTAGCAAAAATCTGTATAGGTCTTTTTACTGACTTCAGCTGTCAGGTGTCAATCAAGAAAAAAGAAAATTAACACTTTGACAGGGGTATTAATAAGGGGAAAACATAATTTCAATTCTGAATTTTTTCTCTAAAAAGCAAATAGATTTCTTATTACAGATTAAGGTTTGAAAGAGTGGCACTTAAATATATCTTTTACTGGCATGCAGTCTTTTTTAAGAAAGTATTACATTTTGTCTACAAAGCCCATTTTTTTTTGCTAGTATGAGTATGTGTAAGCACCATGGATTTAATTGTTGCTGTATTAGTTTCCTTGAGCTGAAGAACAGCCCCACCATTTCCAGATTTACAGAGACTTTTGAAGACTTACAGGAAAGACCTTCACAATGTTGACCTCTGGGCACGTAAACCACACGCAGGCATTCCTTGTCGTGCTATCAGGTTTAGCATTGCCCAGCACAGAGCTGAGCTTTACAGTCTAAATATGTGCCTGCTGACTTTGAAAGGACAGAATTCAATAGTTCTTGCTTTTGAAAAATCTCCTTTTATATTTTCTTTCCAAAGGAATCTATATTATTGAAACACTAATCTTTTTTTGGGCATATATTTGTTTTACCTTGCTATCTATTTATCTAGATTACTGTATGGAAAAATTTAATCTGCAAACTGATGTTACCAGAATGGCATGACTACAAGTAAAGAACCCCGTGTAATTTTTTACTTTACTTTTTTAGTTATTACTGGATATGTTATTTCGTACACCAGTTGCAAGGTGGCCAGTACAAGATACTTGGCTGCTAAGGCTGTCTCCCAGTTAGTAAATATACTGATGACAGCAAATATACAAAAAATACAAACAACATTCTAGTGCAGGGGTCCTCAAACTTTTTAAACAGGGGGCCGGTGCGTGGATGATGTGGCAGGAGGTCATCTGCGGCTGCTTGGTTGGGGTGGGTGGGTTGGTGGTGTCTGTAAATACCAGGGGCCAGATTGAGGACCCTGGGGGGCCTTATCAGGCCTGCAGGCCGTAGTTTGAGGACCCCTGTTCTAGTGTGTCCAACAGGCTGAACACTGCTTGTAGCATTTTTAAATAGATCTATAGCTAAGATGTATTATACTTGCTGAAAAGACTTCTGATACCTATAAGTAAGGCAAGGGAAGAAGCACTGTGCATCCGTTGAACAAAAAATCTGGTTTTGTTGCTTGGGGAAAAAATGTTCCATGACTGAACCTACCTCAATCACAATAGATCATCAAAATAGGTATTGGAAGCAGAAGTATGGGTCAGAGAATTTCATTTGCCAATGCGACTCAAATGCATGATCAACATTGAGAATTCAGAAGGTAAATAAATAAGGCCTTTTGTTAATAATAAATCAATACGTAAACCTAGTTGTTACAAGCTGATTTCATAAGAGGATTTTCTGTTGTGTGATTTTTTGTTTGTTTGTGGTTAGCAATAATTGATCTTCCAAATATAGTTGTGTGCCCACATGAATCCTCTGCATTTTAAGACCTGCAGATATAATAAGGCTTTGGACTTGAGATAACAAATGATTCACAGAACAGTTGTATCACCTTTCTTTCTTTCTTTAAAAATTAAATCTTTCTTATACAAAGGAAGATACCTATAAGCACAGTGTACATCTACAAATTAATGAAGCTTTAAGTTTGGTTACATTTAGAAAATTATCTAGGTAACAACAGAGAAAAAATACTCAATAATTTACTATTTACAAAAGTATTGCTCATGAAAGTTGTAAAAAATATTATGCAAATTATTGTAATAATACCCTTCTGTGGGATCTGTGAGAAAACATTTCTACATCTTTCACAATGCACAAACACAAGCAGTATTCCAAGGATAGTCTTATGTGCTTGTATTCTGTAAATTATATACTTTATATTCTTCATATCTTTTTCTCTTTTCAATGACATACTTATGCATTCCACTCTCCTTAGTTTTGTCTTTGTTCATGTTCACGTAACTTCAAAACCGAGAAAAGGTCACCTGAAACATCAAAACATTTAATTAACACAAGCACAGTGAAGTCACTTCATACTTTGAAATCATTGTCAGTTCCCATAAGAGTGACCCCACTGTCACCAGCACAGGATTGCTTCTCACTGGAAGAGACACAGACAGCAGAAGGATGTATTTTTTGCACCAATATTCCAATTAGTTGAACAGGTTGGAAGAGACTGGGAAAATGACATAACAAATGAATCCACACCGATTATGGGATTTCAAAACTGTTTTGTGTGAGAGTGTAGCCCAGCTCCCTCTTCTCACTACCTCGTTACCATTCCCGTTGTTATCACACAGAGTGCGGGGCTGTGCTCTTCCTGCCATTCGTGCTTGCTGAGCAGAGTTGGCTGTGCTGTGCTGTGCTGGGTACTTGTACCATGTGTATGGGGTCCCAGCTGCTGTGTCCCACTGTAACTAGAGGCTGGCTGTGCTCCGAATGGATACTTGCTGCAACAAAAACCTCTGAGCTGCCAGCTTCCCTTGCCACCATTCCTTGCTGTGCACACACAGCAAGCCAGCGTACACTTGCATATATATATATATAATATATATATATATAATCGTTGCTATATTGCAATTGCTGCCATTAGAGTGCTAGAGTGCTGCATTTCCAAACTTGTAGAATTGGTTTTTTGAATATGGAACATTTTTCATATCTGTACACAAGTCAAATAAAATTCTACATGGATCAGTCAGGAAAAAAAAATAAAAAAGATGCGTCCATTAATTTTCTAAGCATGAATTGGTTATTCTCATGTATTTGCAATATTTTCCAGTTGCAAGCTTGGTTTAACAATTAGCACTGTCTAAAGATATGCTTTGAAGGGCATGGATAGATATTCTTACATGGTTGTGTTCAGAGCTCACAAAAGGGTATGTACTCTTCAGAATTAACAGGTGTTGATGCAGACATCAACTTTAAGTGAGAGAAATGGAAGTTATGCTGTGTTCACCGTGTAAATGCACAGTTTGCGTGGAGATAAATGTGATGGGAAAATTTACATGCTCAAAGTTAAGCATGTGCAGAAGTGATTGGGATCGCAGGTGTTGGGTGAAAATAAGCTCATCTAACCTTAAAAGTCTAGAAGTTACTTCTGTAAATCTTACCTAGTCACCTTAGACTTCTCAGTTGATGGATATAAGTGGATACCATTTGGGGTCCTGCCTCGGATGGAGGGAATTACCCTGTGTGAAGGTGGGTTTTTCCTCCTGTTGACTAAACAGGAAGCGTGCAATGAATATATTAGACCCATATACCCAATATTTTGATGCTTAAATTCAGTAAATTGAATCTCATCCAAGCATACCATTTGGGAAAAGATGGCATTTAAAAGGCAAAGCAGGGAATAATGCTACAAATCTGTGGTGGAAGACATAGCACGAAATCCTACAGCAGAGATAAATGCACTTGTACCTGCATGTTGTGTGATTTTCTGTGATTCTCTGAGGCTGAAACTCAGCCAGGCCTGTCCCACCCCAGCCAGGAGCAGGGAGCTGGGGCCACGGAACAGCCCCAGCCCTGGGCACCGGGGGGCAGCCCCAGCCCTGGGCCATGGGCACCTCCCTGGGGATGGGGACAGGCCAAGGCTTGGCTGGGCCGTGGGCCCGTGGGTGGGCCCGGCTGTGGGGAGCAGGAGACTGGCTCTCATGGGGAGTCACTGGGGCAGGGGCTGACGGCCCTGGGGGGCTGATGTGGGGCCCTGGGCTGTGGGGGACCCCCAGGAGGCTGGGCAGGGACAGTTGGGGCTGGTGGTGCCATCAGGGCCCTGACACTTGCGTTGGTTCTCAGTTGGCTGTATTTGTAACAGCAGCCATTTTCTGCTTTTATTTTGCCAGTTTATGCAATATGAAAGGGTTGATTTAATTTTTCCTTTGCCTTCTCATCAAAGAACATAAGTCATACAAAGTGATAATTTTAAGCAGAAACAAAACCAGAAGCCAATTCTGTCTGAGAAAAAAAAAAAATGTGAAGACTTGGGTAATTAAATTGGTAGTAATTAGAATCATAGTTTAATTACAAGTGTAGCTCACAATGTGTGTTCAGACCACTTGAAATGAGGAGATTTGTGATGTTAGGAGACATTAAACTGTCCTTCCTAAGTTTTGTTTCTTTATTCTTCTCTTGGAGATACATATACGATCAGATTAAAAATATCTGTATATCTTTATGAAGAGAATATCACAATGTAAATTGTAAATTTACAGTTGCAAGTTTCTGTGTCTTTGAATTTACTTTCCTTCATAAGTGCAGCACTCAGAGTTCAACAATAAAGCAATATGAGAATCAAGCAACAACAGAATTATTCAAACAAGTAATCTCAGGTAGGATGGAACATCTATAAACAGATAATATGCTTAAATTTAATGTAAGTAATAAATGCTTAAATAGAAGAGAAGAAATTGCTTGTGTTGAGTTTATAAAGCTGCTGGTGCTTTGAATGGCGTATCATCCCTTTATAACTTAGTTTCCTACTGAGACTCAAGCTCATTCCTAAGACATCACATTGGTTTCATGGGTCTCATTGCTTTGAGGTCAATGGAGCTGTCAGAGGAAAAAGCAGTATACAAACACTAAAGATTTGCATCAATCTTATATTTCTTAAATCTCACTTTGCCTTCACAGTTAGCAAAAACCTGTACAGTCATTGCAGCCAAGAACATACGAAACACATAGGTTTGCATGTGTGTTGAAAGGGGGAACTAATAAACAATTTAGCTGCCATCTTATCAGTCTGCAGATGTCCTCAATCCTGACTTTTGGCTTCTGATTAAAGGCTATTGTCCTTGCTTTTGCATAATTTCCTTTTAATGTTCTTATGTGTAATTGTTATTGATTGATTTTTTAAATATTTCTATGGTTTGGTTTATGTCTATGGAAATTTCATGTTTGCCTGTACTTTTTCAAGTAATAATTGGGAAGAGGGAAATGAAAAGTTTCAGTAATTGTTGAGAGCATTGATTATAAAGGTTTCTGTACTACAGAGGGCATAAAAACTAATCCTCAAAGCATTCTACACAAAACAGCAGAAATCTGTAAATTGCAGATTATTTATTTCACATGGCATGCGCAAGTCGCACATCATAGACTTAGAAAATGCATTTTTCTTTTAACCTTTGGTGTGCACAGTTTGCCAGTGAACCCACTGCATGCTGTGCTTAACTTGTAATAATTTTCAAGTCACCATGTGTGTTTCCGTGTACATAAATATGTTGATGGATATATAGGTCAGTTTGTGGGTGAGATGAAAAATATTTCTTAATTCTTTTCAGTAGAATAGGTAATTTTTAACCTATTTTCCTTTTATTTATGGAATGATTATTTGTCTGTACCCTTTGTCTCTAGTCATTGTGCAGGAACTTAACATTATCCAAGACTTTTTCACAGCTCCTAGATATATGGTAAAAAAGGATCACCAGAACAAGCATTGGAGCATGTTTTACGAAGGTCTGCTTACTAAACAAAAGAAATTAAAGTAGACATAGGAAATATCAGAAACACATCCAGAAATATCCAAAAAGAGGGATGATCTCTTTTTGTTTTCCGTATTTCTTCTTTATTTTTATTTTTTTCTCAAATTGTTGTTTGACAGCAATAATTTCCATTGTTTCTTTGATTTATTGCTTCTGCAATGTGAAGATCTGAAAAGACTTCTTACAGATAGCAGACTGCTAATGTGTGTTGGTATGATGCAATACTGCACACACTTGACATTTCTGAACTCATTGTTGCTGGAAAGCATCATGCCAACAGTGACATGCTTTTTAAGCTCTCTTATCTTCTTTGCCAGTAACTTGTATAGTTAGCTTTCAATATCCAGTGAAAGTCTGGACTATGAAAAATTGAAAACTGCATTGGGCAAGTCTCTAAAAAATAGACTATACAAAATACTGTATTGGGGAAAGGTTGCAGCAGTCGACAACTAGTAACACTTAAACATATACATATTTATAGATACATCTATATATCTTCATACTTGTACACATTTTTTGCAAACAAAGGTCCTTGGTTCCAAAATGTTTATAGTCTCTAACATGGGAGAAAGGGAGAATGCATGTAAGCAGTTCACATAAAAGAGATCATATAAATTATGCATGAGGGCAGAATGGGATGGATTTCTGGGAGAAATAGGCATTCAGGAAATATGATTTCAAGGAGAATGGAAAGAGAAAAAGTTCTTGCTAGGCAAGAAAAAGAGAAACTTTCCCATCTTAAAGGATCTAGTGAATAATAAATTGGAAAGGATAAGAGGGAAGAAAGAAATGATTGGTTGAAGAAGAAGCTGTAAAGACAGCAAAAAGCAGAGACAAGCAGAAAGCAGTTTAGTTGTGTTACAAAGCTAACATCTGTCAAAGATTAACATGCAGTATTACATGAAATCGTAATTATCCTCTGCACGTAGAAATTCCTGTAGCAGTGTACAATCAATGCAGATATATTCAGGGGAAATTACATGTGGGGGAAAAGTTAATAATCGCATAAGGACTGGAGAGTAAGAGAGAACTGTGTTTTATGCAGTGAGTTCTGATCTGAAACACAGAGAAGTCAATAGCTCTGGACTACACATAGGACTCAGGTTGAGAAGTTAGTGGAACAGTTAGAGCTGATATGTTCAGGGCTTGGATGAGCTGGAAGATGGAGATGTAAATCCCAGTGAAAATGGACAGAAAAGTTCTGCATAGAAGTGTTTGTGTAGTGGAAATAGTAAGGACAACTTTAAGTGCATTGAGAACAAGAAACAGAACAAACAGTGAGAGTCGTAAGCATGGGGTAAATGAGGAGAGAAAATTAAAGGTGATTTAGGGGTTGTGGTCCTAGAAGTTGAGAAGAGTAAAAATCCATTAAGAAAGAATCACTTAGAGCTAAAACTCACACAATCCAATATGTGAATATCCTTGTGTGTGAGAGGAAGGAAGAGACAGGTGAAAAGGAAGCCTATAAGAGTATCATAGGTTTTATTAAATGGGAAGAAATAATAATATTTAATAAGAGACAAGCCATTAATAGATAATTCTTAACATATGCTTTATCCTGGGTGACCTTAAACCTTGGCTACTTTTAAAAGGATTTGCTGATGAAGTTGTGTTGATGGTGCATTCTCCACCTCCTTGGAATGGAAATGATAAAGCATTTACCAGCAAGAAGCTCATTTGAATATCATTTAAATTAGTTCCCTAATTAGAAAAAGTTATATCAATAGAAGACTTGTACTAGTATATTTGTATATAGTAGGGGTTTTGCCTTTTTTAGTTATGTTGCTTGCAAGTATAAAAGCTTTTCCTTCTGTATCCCTAAAATGGCTATGCCAACAAGTTGTGAGTGCCTCATTGGCTTTGAGTGAAACCACAGTACTGATGGAGATTTCCTGACAACTGTCTCTAAATTCATTTGCATCCTTTTAATGGCAGTCATCAAGAATGAGAGGTAACTATTTGTAGTTGCATCAGCAGAAAAGCAGGTTGATAAAAATCGTAGTTCCTCCCATGTTCTGGGGAGAACTATGCTCTTAATTCCTTTTAAGGAATTTTCTCTGTTCACGAGCAGATGCTTCAATTTATGGTAAGAAGAATAAAGCCCAGATTGCTTTCACAGTCTGCACTTTTATCGCTTGCCAGAAATGAGTCTAGTAGTGTACAAAAAGTGAGTAGCAGCCTTGGATTTAATCACAGTCTGAACAGGTCAGTAAAGTGCATGGCACCGAGCAAGACATATTTTTTCTTACTGGCTGGTACAGATGTGAAAGTCTGTAGTGACTGAATGTTAATCTCATTGCAAAGTTCTGGCAAATCGCTCCCCTGCCTGCATAGTTGGTTTGTGTATTACATCTGTGGGTGACAACTACATATTTGTGAAATGGATTGTATTTGTGACAGCCAAAATTAAAGTGATCTGTGGGGCCTATGAAATCCTTCAGGGAATCAGGGAAAGCCTGTATTATGCTTAGAAATGAGTCCAAAGCTGGTGTGTGAATGAGAATTCAGCCTTGGGCAGCTCCAAGGTTTTGATGTGAGATCCTCTTTTAACAGGCTTTTTGGCTTACACTAAGGGGCTGGTGGTATCTGGCAGACAGTGCTGCCCTTTTCATCTTGCTTTTGTTTGTAGTCCTTTGGGGAAAGGGATAAAATATTCAGAATATAACCTTTCTAAGTGTTCTTGGTAGCATGCTTGGAAATGTGGAAGGGTTATTTGATAGACGGGTTTCAGCATTCTGGTGCCTGCAGAACCATGGCTAATCTTTCTAATCTTCTTTATCTAAGGTAATCTGTATATTCTATCCTCTCTGCATCTATGAATATTATGCTGAAACTGCACTGACAGGAACCTCTAAAATGCCTGGTTTTGTTTCTTTCCAACAGCTGGCTGCCCGGACTCCTTGATTAAAGAGCTTCATCACTTTAGGATTCTGGGAGAAGAACAGGTGAGTTGGTATCTCAAAGGCAGCGTCTTAATGTCATGAAAGATAGACGCTAATGAGACAGTTTCATCTCTCTCCAGGGAGGCAGAGTGTATCTCATGAACCCCAATGACCTGAAATGTGGGGGGAAAAACTCACAGGAGTTATATGTGAGATATGTTTTTTTCATTCTATCTATCAGCCTTGACAGGTTATTAATTGGTACATCTGCTGTCTGCCACAACTTGTCGGCTTTCAACTACAGCAGTAAACAGGCTTTCTAAAACAACAGACAGACAAACAATCTAACTAAAGGATTGATACGTACAGCTACTCATGATATTATAAATCTCTTTTTGTGGCCTTTTTTCTCTTTTTAAAGTGTGTTTCTCATTCATAATCATAGCTGTGCTTTGCACTCAGAAAACTATTTCTGTAGAAGGAATTTAGAAAGGTAAGTGAAATATGCTTTGCAACCCTCACAAGATGGTCATAGTTATTATTTTGTCAATAATGAAATTAACGTACAGAGATATTGAGAAATGGTCTTAAATTCTGAGAGGCAAGTTGAATTTTCAAACACTTACTGCTACTGAAATTCATGTTGTCTTTGTCTCTCAAGTATCTCTCCTAACGTACTGGTTATAAAACCTAACTGCCTGACATGGAGTTGCACATACTAGAGACCGGGGCCCTGGAAGCTCAGCATTAGTGTGTTGTACATGAGATTATCTGCATCTTTTAAGGAACCTGGTACCAAGGGACTTGCTCAAGGTTATATGAGGGCTGTGACAAAGGTAGGAGCAGTTCCTGAATGTTAATTCAAAGTCTGGTTTCTTGGGTTTTGGATCAGATTATATGGTCAAGAACACCCTGTTACTTCTTTCCCTGTCACTCTCCCTTTTCTTATTACAGATAGGGCTGCTGGTACATTTTCTAGACTCCCAGTTTTCCTCCACCAGCACCCACCTTCAGCTGTTATAGAAAGTCAAAAGCCAAATTCCTCAAGGACACAGCTTTTCCTCAGCAAGAAGGCAGCACAAAGGGGACTATGGAAGGGTTTGTCTGACAGGAATGGAAAAAAGGACAGAAAACAGACTAGGCCAAAGGAGATACTTGAAGTAGAAATGTGGTGAGATTGAGGATTTAGGAAGTGGAAATGAAATTATGACCAGGATTGACGGGGCCAAGAGACTGGTTAGAGCCAGATGACAAATGGAGGGCAGAGTGAGATGAAGCCTGGGGACACTGGAGAGATGGGGCTGGCTGGTGAACCAGAGTAGCAGTAGAAACCAGAAAGGTAGGGATAAGTGTCTGTCAAGGAACTGGGACCAAGAACTGTCAGGGCATGATCAAATATGGAAACTTGCTAACAAGTCTGGTAAAGGAAGATCTCTACTTAAGGAGCTGCACAAGGAGGTAAAGCTAAGCAGGGCAGGAGGAGTGGGACAAAAGGAGAGATGTGAAGGAAAAGTAAGGAACGGCTAAACCAAGAGACTGTATCTGGGAAAGGGCTGAACCAGACAGATGCTGACAGCTCCACTGGCAGAGCTCTTAGGATGGAGTTGCAGACCTCAGCCTTGCCAATGACCACTGATAGACCAATATAATTTAATTCATGGATTTTCTGGTTTTTTCTTTTTGCTTTTTAGAAAAGGATGTGGTAGACATAAAAACAAAGGCTAAAAGAGTTAAGACCACAAATGAAGAATTCAGACATTAGGAAATGTCAGTTTTAAGATTGTTTATGTAATCTTTCTTTGTTCCACTCACCTACCCTTACACCTTTGCACTAAGAGCATATTAAATTATATGATCACACAAACTTCAGAACTGGGATGATGTAAACCATGAGGAGCTACAAAAGAAAAGATAATTAATTTCCATCCAATGACAAGAAAAGTCTTGAGAGTAGAGGATTTTGATGAGGAAAGCCTCGCTAATCAAATGAATGCAGTATTTTTGCCACTTGGAATATCTTTTGTATTTTTTCTGACTTTCAAAATGACATTACTCCTTTTTGTATTGAATACACCTAAACAAATGAGAATTTTTTGTCATCATGCATTAGGAGCACAAAACTGTGCAGATGGAAAGTTGTTTTGCAGAATGGGTCTGACCTATAAACATTTGCCTTTCCCTGAAACTGACTACACTAACAAATTATTTGTACACAGCAGTTTTCATTACAGCCTTGAATGATGTCTTTTCAAGTAGTGAACACTGCCATGAGGCTTGAATTATTCCATAAGACCATGCATGTATAAAGAATATTGCAATTATAGTTTATCCCTCCAAAAGCATTGTTATCATGAGTCTACTGGTGAATCACAGTAGCTCTTGGCTGAAGTTAGCACACACTTTGACAGGGAGAATTTGGTGCAAAACCAAGGTAAAAAATTTAAAATAAATCTAAATTATAAAATAAATTAATTTTGGAGAAAGTCCTTATTCACATGGCTATTTAATTATTTCTTATATTTATTTAGTGATATATTTGCTTTTAAAAAAGATTGGAAGTGTGTCTTTTTCTGCTGTCAGGCATACTAGAAAGAAAAAAAATCATAATTAATTATAACACTGTTTTATTCAGACTGCTTACAATTTCCGTATTATCAACAAACATATATTTTCTTCCACTCCAAGCAACAGGCAAAGTATAATAGGGGCCCATTACTACTTCATGTCCAATCTTGATTTATTTTTAAAATGCTTATATATTTAAAGCCAGATTATACAAGCAGAATGGACTATTGTGATAATCTCTTCTTTATAATCTCCTTTAGAAATACACATTACATGACTGCCTTGGATTAATTCTTGTTTAAACCGGACTATATTGCCTAGAAAAGCATCCATTCTTTGTTTACAAATCACTTGCAGACATTAGATCTTATTATACCTCTCAGTAGTAAGAGACACAAAATTCCTGGCCTTTTCTTCTTTCCACCACTCCACCAGATAGATAGTAGTCTGGCACAGGCAGTAGTGCACCAGTATGACCCCTATATTGCCTGTCTCCCCTTTCACAGTGTCCAGATCCTTTATATTTCTAATTCCCTTTGTCCTGTCACAAGGCAGTAGATGATCATCATAACAAAAAATGTCTTCGACCTCTGAATGCAACTCAGAAAAAACACCATAACCCTGAAACAAGAGTAAAAAATTGCTTATACAGCAAAAGAGAGTCAGACTGTCTGCTGTATGTTTCAGACAGAAAAGAACCTTTCAATTTGAAGTGGACATTCCCACTGAATCTTGTGGATTCCAGTTAAACCAGTGGCTGCCCCATGGGGAATATAATTTCCCTTGTAGAGCTTTCAATTTATTCATCTATGAGGTGCCTTAGTGCTTTTGGACATGGATGGACACAGCTCAGATTCAGCTCACAATCCATCACATTTCTTCCCAGACAGAAATCCCATTCTGCAATTGTGGGTAATAGTTTGTTCCTAGAAAAATAATCTTACATGTGACTGTGCTGAAAATTGTCTGCTTAAACCCAGTTTACCAACAGTTAAAGATACTCCTGTAGCATGAATTTAACCATCCCTGTTAGATGTTCATTACTTCCTCCTTCCAAATGGTTACAAGCTTTATCATGGATGTTTTATTTTCTTGGTTTTCTTCAAAGTCATTGGTAAAAGTTTTAGGTGGTGTTAAGGCCAAGAATCAATACTTTTAGGATCTTTTTGGAAACACACCTGCATAATAGCGATCACCCATTCACAGTTACATTTTAGACATGCCAGATAGCTAAGTTTTCATTCTCTTAATATATGGCATTTTTTATTTTGTAGATTTATTTGTATTAGATGTTTTTATTTAGCTTTTATATAGTTTTATTTATTTATTTATGTGTATTTGAATTTTTATTACAGATCTAATTTGTATTAGATTTTGTATCACTGTAAATACTTAATCATAGTGCCAGGCGACAGCAAGACAAATGCCTTAGACAAGTCTGCTTCATCAACTCTCTTCACCTTTATCAACCGAATTTCAGTCAAATTAAAATCAAGCAACTGTTCCTAACACAAAGCCCTGGTCTCTACCTTATATTCAGTTATTTATTTCCTGTAAATTCTGACCATATATCATTTTTGTTGATGTCATTAAGGGGGGAAATTTTTTGAGTGGCTTGCACTCAAAAGCATGTGTCTGCCTGTCTACCTGTCTATCGAAATAAAAAGGGTTTTTGTTTAAATGTAAACACTGAAGGAAAACTAATGCTGAGAAAAAACGGCTTTGTGTTCAACTTGAAGCATGAAGCATTGCTCATTAATATTTCCTAAAGGGAGTTCTGTAATAATAAAACAGTTGTCCAAATAGTCAAACTTCTCAGTAGTTTCCTGGACATGTAAAACTCCCACATTCTGTTCCCTCAGGAATGTACATTATGGGAAATTCATTCTAGTTGGAAAGTCTATCTTTTAATGTTTAGTTGGTAGCAACAAGATAGTTTTTAAAGAGGGATTTTTTTTTTAGACTTTACAGAAAGAGGTAATAATAGTCTGTGTGATGAAATAGAAGAGTACAAGCTTTCCCAATATGCGTTGTTGATACCTGAATTACCGCAGCTTCCAGAGCAACTGGCTTAATATACAACACAAATACATTTATCAACTGCATTTATCAACTGATTGCTACCCCACTTGATACTTGACCCTTTGAGAAGGTGCCAGAGAGTCTGACCTTTGCAGCTTTGACTGGTTTGTTTTGGACCTCTTCCTCACAGACTCTCCCAGTGCACAAAGGTCTGTACAAGGCAAAAAGAGTGTCCAGGACATGCAGCCCCAGGAAGGGTAAAACCTGGAGCTTTCTAACAGTCCTTAGCTCTTTCGAGCTTTTTCTTGCAATTTGATCACATTATTCATAATCCATCGTTTTCCCCTGGCATAATGGACACAGTCCAACCTGCTGGCTAATTGCTTCACTTCATGGGTACCAACAATACACTCAGGATTGGGATGGAAGATATATTAAGTGGGGAGATATGGAAAAATAGCACAATATAAGAAAGTCTCCTGCTGTAGCCATTTGCCCTGTCAGGCTGGCTGTCTCTGCAAGTAAATGCAAAGGGTGATACAAGTGGTCATAGTACAAGCTGCTTACAAAAATGTAGTAAATATGGGCTCTGTCCAAATACGGTGCAAGGCAAGTAATTCAAGCCAGTGGCAGAGACAGCAGAGAGAGCACTGTAATTCAGACCTAAACACTACAATATACCAACACAGCAAGATGACTTGCAGTGAACTGTTATGGAGTCTTCCTAATGACTCTGAGAAACTTCCCTCTTCTCCCCAAAATGAATTTAAAAAATCCTGTTTAATTGTTTAAAGGGAATATTGCGATTCGTGAATAAAATAGCAGCTACATCTGAAGGCTGGAAGGGAAAAGAAGTAACACAAGAGCAAGCAATCTGCCGCTATACCTGAGTGCCCCCAACAGGTTACAGCCCAGATGAAGCAGATGACATGCTAGTGGCAGGAAAAGAAGCTGCTAAGTAATGTATAGCTGCACTTCTCTGCTATATCATCTGCTCTGACAACTTTGCAGAATGTATTGGCCAGTTTCTTGATATTTTGACAGGGGAATGATCAATTTTAACAGATCTCTTCTATCAACTGCTACTGCAACTCATATCACTGCTCACTTTTTCTTTAGAAATGTTGTGGGCGTTTATATCCCTGGAATCTGAACAAACCTGAAGCGGGGGTTGTGGTTCTTTTTCCACATTTCCTTTACAGTTGGGGAAAGCTTATGCAAAGGAATACCCTCTTCTGAAAATCTGCAGATCCCCATGCTCTTCAAAGGTGGTGTGGTCTGGTGCTAGGTTTTGCCATGAGCTGTAACTTCAGGAGATACGGAAATCCAGTATTAAAAGAACACAGTGTGGACAAAAATCATTAAACATTGATTGAGGTTTTAAAGGAGTTTGTGTACAATACATGTGTGTGACAGGGAGTGAGTCTATTTTATTTTTTTTTTTGCTTGCAATACTTGCTAGAAGAATTTTGTTTTATGTATATGCTACAGAATATTAATGTAAAGTCAGTCTTTAATTGATGTATATTTACCCATTCAGGCAAAAGTAATGTCATGTGACAATTCTAATTAGTCAGCTGGGTTTAGTGCAGGAAAATGTCAAATATGATCAACAAAATGCTTCTGAGGGATTTGCGGGTCTAGATTTTTTGATAACTATACTTGGACAAAAGGTATGTTACCTTGATAATTCACATACAGTTAAAAAAAAAAAAAAAGAATAAATTTTCACTGAATATTTTATCCAGTTCGTATTACTAAACCAAAGCTAGTTTGTTACTGTTCTCAAATCTGTATCTTCCTTACAGCTCTGTGCTTTCCCACCCAGTCCCCTGGCTTCAGCTACTACTCAATGTGAGTAGTACTTACACACATCTGTCTCTTTAATTTTTCTGTCTGATACTCGATTTCTGTACATCTCATTTGGCTCACCTTTTGGATTTGTCATCACCATCCCATAACTCTTTCTAAAACTGAGCTGCTGCATTTAATTCCTGATCCTCTTTATACCACCTTGTTTTTATAGCTGTAACTACACAACAGACTTTACAGTCCTGCAATTTCATATGACCAGCAATGTACCTCTCTTTTCTTCCTATGTTATATCTGCTTTGAATGTCTCCTAACCACCACCTTCTCTGACTTCAGAGGTAATTGGGATCCATGTAGTTTCCTCAGCTTTATATCTCCTGGATTATCAGAACTTTATTCTCTTTGGTTTCTTGTCATGGGCAGGGCATCTCTATTTTCTTACTCCTTTTCTAACTTGTTGCCTGTGCACTAGACAAGTAAAAGTAATTTATTTTTTGTTCAACAGCTGAAATAAAAAATGGGGAGAAAGAAAGGAGAAAGTACTTGTGATCAAAACGAATTTAAAGGATATTATTTTCCTGTCATAACCAAAAAATATGTCATTTTACATAGAACCCAAATTTCAATTTGTTTACTTGTCTGTAACAACTATCAATGAAAAACTCGAGTGCTTCTTAAAACAGTGGAATTCGCTTCAACCCAGCTTTTACTAAATTCAGAGATAATATTTGAACCCCAGTATTCAGGATCTCAGGTCGTTGTAGAAAATGGGACTTCTTCCATCCTTTGGATGACTTTGATCTGCTTTCATGCAATATGCATGTATTCACTTTTGTGACCTGAGAAGTGGAATCCCCAGAAGCCAGAATCTACTTCAGTGAGAATTAGTTGCACAATTCGCAACAGCATCGACTGAAAAGATTTCCTTGTATCAGTTACAGCCTTGATGGTTGTTACTTGTAGAGGAGAAGGGAATGTAGATTTGAGCTCCACAAGAGTTGGAAGGAAGGAACTGGATGTTTATCATCTTCAGCATTCAGTCTATTCAGACTGATCCCACAAATACTTGCTGGAAGATCACAAAGTTCCAATAGTTTGTAAATAATACTGCCAAGCTATAGACGGTGCTTAGTCCACTTTCTTCATTGTGTCATATTGCCTCTCATATATTCAGCTTGGTTTCCAATAAAACCTGCTGCAGTGTCCTCTGTTCTCAGCATTCTACATTTTCTATTTTCATCCTCCTCACCTTGTGCTTTCTTTCAGATCATTCTGCAAACTGCAGTCTTTTCTTTCTTTTCCTCTCTCTACTCCAGTTTAATTTCATCCATTAATTATGCAGCATTGGTCCAGTCTTATCTAAATATTATATTGAGACTGCCTTACCTAATTTTCCATGACTTTCTAAAGTCAGTAAATTCCATGCTCTAGAACAGGGGTCCTCTAACTTTTTAAACAGGGGGCTGGCACGCAGATGAAGTGGCAGGAGGTCATCTGCGGCTGCTTGGTTTCCCCCCAACCCCTGGCTGGGGCAGGGGGGTGTCTGTAAATACCGGGGGCGGGTTTGAGGACCCTGGGGGGCCGTATCCAGCCCGCGGGCCATAGTTTGAGGACCCCTGCTCTAGAAGGTGGTTCTCTTTCTGGTCTCCTTTGAGGTGCTCCTGTGGGAACAAGAAGGAGCTGATGATCTGAACTTCTTATCCTACCACTAGCCAGCAGAGGAGCCCAGTAACTCAGGAAAAATAGGGTAAGGGTGCTCCATAGAGAGCACCCTTTTTAATCTATATTTTAGGTAACACTTTTGTAAGTATTTTTACTACTCCAGTAAGTACTAAGAGTTTTGTACTTTAAGCTGCCTAATTACATTATGGAACTAATTTTGGGGGGGTTGTATGTGTATAATACATATAAATAAAGTGCTTAGTCTACATTATGGACTAATAGCCTCCACAATCTAATTTTGAAACACACAGATGGTTATTTGATTTATAGGAGCAGTAAAAACAATCTGACTCCAGAAAGTAGATTTTCTTTCCTCTGAGACCATTACATGCAGTTAAAAGAAACAAGTAATTGAATTACCTTTCAGAGATTAGAAATTTTGGCTTTACATCAGCTGTTAAACTTTTGTCCAAAGTTCCCTGCGAGGCTACTACTAAGCCAATGCTTTTAGGTGTGAGGGGAAAAAGGAAAATAAAGAAAACTGTGCACAAAATGTTTAATTAATTAAAAGAGCACAAGGCATATGTGCTGTGGCAGGGGGAATTAGAATAGATGATCTTTTAAGGTCCCTTCCAATTCAAACCATTCTATGATTCTATGATATTAACACATAACTTGCAAATTAAATAACTTGGCAAGGAGTCACTGTGTTCACAGAGTGTATTTTTCAAGAGTTTTGTGCATCCAGGTGTGTTACATTTTGTCTTAGTATCTGAATCTCAATGTATCTAAAGAATTAAATCCATAGTTAAACCTCTTTTATTCCTGTGTCAGCCTAATGATTTAATTTATATTGCCCTTGATATACAACACCAAATGATTGAATTTCCACTGATTGAAACCCCAGTACCATTTTAAGACTCAAGAGAAACTATCTCAATCTGGAAAGTGGGGAGCAGGGAATAAATCATTACAATTATCCAGCCTCTATGTCTATGTCATACTATAATTTATAATAATTTTTAAAAGTCATTTCTAAAGGTTCTGACAAGTCTTTATGAGCAAAGACTGCACAAAAGAACTTCATAATATGATTGAAATATCATAAGTAGAGCTGGGAATTTTTTCCACTCAAAATTTCATTCCATGAAAAGTATAGATTTGGGTTGACTAGGACAATTCACAAATCAAGGGGAAAGTTCACAACAGGATGCAGTTTTCAGAGAAAAAAGATCAGAGTGCTTTTCTGCCTTTTTCATACACCTGTAGATGTCTCATCAGTAGTGATTCGGAGTAAATCATATTTTTTAAGTTTTGTGGGTTTTTTTCAAATAAGCATTGAAATATATGGTTCTGTGGTGAATCCAGCAACTGTTTACCTATCTGTATTTCTGAGGACCTTATTACAGTAGCATATAAATGCCTGATATGCTTTGCTCAAAAGCTGCTTTCTAGCAGCAGTAGACGGCAGGTGATTTTTGTGTAATTTTATGCCCCTCATTACCATAGTATTTGAAGTCCTCATGACTATTAATGGTTTTGCCTCTTAACACTATGGTGAAATCAGCAAGTATCATTCTCCCTCTTTACAAATGGAGAATTGATGAGAAGCACAGATTAAGTGACTTACATGAAAACCACAGGAAGGCTGTGCTGCTGCCAGGAATGAAATCAGGTGCCATGAATGCCAGGTCAGTCAAGTTCCCCATATATTAAACTCTGTAAGAGGTTTTTCCTAAAAGTAATTGGAGACATTTTTCCCCCTTTTAGGATACAGAACCATTTTACACACAATGAGTGCTTCTCTAAATAGGAGGCACATTGATAATAATTGAGTGATAGATGCTGTGAAATATTTGAATGTATAGAAGAGTTAGAGTCATCTTTTAATGGCAGCTCTTTATGTGTTAGATATCTAGCTTAAGTTAGTTTTCTCAGCTTCAGCTATAGCACTTCCACAGGGTCATTCATCCTACCTATCTCAGACATCACATGTAAGTCAGGATAAATTCCCTTCTTGGGATCTTGTTTCTTCTCATTCAGTATATTTGGAGCCTATATGACTTGTTTAGGTTAGATGTTTAATTTTTGAAGAGCTAAAATTGCCTGAGGTAGTTCACAGTTTAATCCATTTAGGTGCCTGAACATTCGTTTCAAAAATAGCTTAGGCCAGGAGACATAAGATCATAATTATTGGAACTGAAGCAGCTATTGTGGGAATCATCTGATTTCAGGTGTCAGTACTCTTAACAGAACAGGCACTCCAGGGCTCAGTTCTTCTCACACTGATGTACAAATCTACAAAGGAAAAGAAGAGTTGCATCCTATCTCTCCCATTACTTACAAAAAGTTGTTAATTATGAAAGGAGTCTAAACAACCAGCGCAGCTATAGGCATCATCACTGACAAAATCCAGAATAAATTACATGAATCCTATTTAAATCTCCAGTTAAGAATAAGAGGCAAAATAAACCAGTGGTGGTCATCTGCTGGAATATCCTTAAATATCTCATCCAGACATGTGATCAAAAATAAATCATGGGCACCAAAGATATTGAAGGGCTTTTGAAAATTGACTTGCCTTAAGTGTGTTGATTGCATCAGTCCTGTGTGATATGTGTGGCTGTAGTATATAAGAGAAAATGCCTCTAATAGATATAATCTGACACTATATGCAAATAGTTAATTAATAATTCATGGATAAGTGTTTTGGCCCTTTACAAGCCTTTTATAAATGCACGGTTAAGGTAAAGTGAGTTGTTTTATTTCAGGCCACTGAATAAAGACTATAAATCCACATATGTTATGTATGACTGTGTGTTATGGCAGCAAACGTATACTTTCTGCTACTACATGGTTTAGTTGGTTGCTGGGTTTCATGTGAGCTAGTATACAGGCACAAGGAAAAAGAAACTGGAAAATAACATATTATAAATATATCTGGACTTTGAAGGTAGGAAACAAGCTGGTAACTAGATGTCAAGATGTGCAAACAGGTTTAGTAGGACCCTTGTCTTCAAACTAATATTTTTTTTTTATTTTGTAGTGTGAAAATCACTGATGAGAGTGCTATACTGATTTGGCATGTCCTTTACTTAAATGTTATATTTGTTGCACAGAATACGATGGCTTAGGCCACCTTGGCAGTAGGTAGACCGGACATTTCCTTTCTGTTACTTTCTCTAACAAGACAGATTCATTCCCGTTTTTGTGTATATACATATTAAAAAAAAAAAAAAAAAAAAAAAAAAAAAGGCAGAGAAGATGGGAGGAATCTCTCCATGCCCTTTTATGCCAACTTAATGCCTGGAAAGTATTTCCTTTTTTTTCAGCTGAGAATTTATAATGGAAATGCTGACAGAATCTCAGCTGCAGTGTCACTGGTGTTTGCCTCCATAATGAGAAGCTGCTAACAATCCCACATGCAGCACAATGTTCCTTTTTAATGGGGTAAGACAGTCACCATCCTCACCTGCAGGTCCAGTCTCTGCCCTGAAAAAAATTTAGGTCATCAGAGTTTTGCAGCTACGGTTACACGTATTTCCGTTCAAGGCCAGCAGAATGACTTGGAGCACTTAGCATGTATTTAGTGCAAAGATCACAAACTTTGCTGAAAATTGGTAGAGTCCAATATTAAATATTTATGCTATTACTCTAGTTTGTAGCGTAATAATAACATAGAAAAACACCAGTTGACTTATTGAGTCCCTACATTCAAGGAGACTGTGCAGACATGTCTTGTGCATTTCTAAAATTACTATTATTTTCCAGATCCAAGTTCCTTAAATCAGTATTTCTGATTGTCATTCATACGCAGAATGATATTTTGAAGGCTTTCTCTCCTTTTATATTTTGCTTTTCTTTTGGGAGAAAGTTTGTATTTTTTGTTAATTGACAAAGGTCGATACTTTCAGTTTGGTAATATTATATTTTTTTCTGTGACGCAACACTTTTCTGTCTATATATTTTAGTGTTTTAAGTAGTCACATACTATTTTTAAAAAGCCAGTGTAACAAGACCTGTTATGGCAACATTTGCAGAAGAATCTTCTTAAACATTAGCAGAAAACATGCAGTGGAGTCCCTTTGTAATTTAAATTTTTCTTTGTATGCTTTGTGCATGAGATTTTGGTCCTAATGCTTCAGCTTTCCTTGTGGGATTTCTTTGGAGAGGGGTACAGATTGGAGAAAGAATTTTTAGTTTGTTACCCCAGAAAAAAGGAACAGGATTTTCATGAGCAGTTATGGGGATAAAAGTTTATGAAGCACTAAATACTGTGGTGAGCGCTGTAACATAAAGCTCTGTTTTGTTACTTTAGTACACCATAAAGTCATTCCTCTCCTGGAGAAAATTCATACTGCTCCCTTCCTCTTTGGCCTTTTGGATTTTCTTGTTTTCTTTGGGGCTGTTAGGACCAAATGCTTTCATTTATTTCACTCTACAGTAGACCAGATTTATAGGCGAATCTGAAGCTTGGTTTACAGTGGTTATATAGCCACTAGTGTGGAACTGCACCAACGCAGAACCCTGGAGTGGATGTGATTTACATGTATGCAGCATGATTTGTACTTGTTCAGCTTATTTCCAGCTGAAAGCAGGGCAGGCCAGGGAAACTTATTGCAATGGCATCAGTCGTTTTAGAGTGGACATTTTTGTCAGTGAGGATACGCTGAGCATGTTATTTAATATTGCTGTGTGTCAATGTCTCTATCATTAAAATGGAGGCATTTCCATAGCCTTTTAGGCTGTCAGGGTGGAACCAGATAAAAACTGCAAAAGCTAACATTTCCTGGGAGACCCTGAAAAAAACTACACCTAACACTGAAATAAGTGTATATCAGGGAATGATTTTTCCAATCAGTTTCATGAAATTTATTTTGAAAATAAAGCTGGCTAGGCAAGTTTTACAACCCTTTAGCTCTCAAACATTATACTGTACTTCTAGCTATAGATCCTTTGAGGGTTTTTGTGGGTTTCTTTTCAATCTGTATAAAGCATTTATCAGAATGTGTTGTTGGACTATATTTATGATGTTTACAATAATTATTTTATAGCAATATAACAGTTCTTGAGGTTACTCATACAAGCAGCCTGCTGTTTTCTTGATTTTGATATCCCATACAATTTTCTAGTGATGAAAGTGATAGCTGTGAGTCAGGAAACAATGCATATGATGCAAGCTGGAGCAGAGTGATACCCCATTTAATGACACCGCGAAGTTTTAGATTTTGACCAATAACCTGAAGTTAGCATGTGAAACGTTGGGACAGTTGACTTGATTATGTGGGATAGATTCAAGGTCAAAGTTCATGGGTTGGGTATTTTTGGTGAGCTGTTATAAGTTTAACACCAATTTTTTTTTTTATTGTAGTACAACCGCTACCAGCGCTATGGGGCTGAGGAATGTGTGCTGCAGATGGGAGGAGTGCTGTGTCCAACTCCTGGCTGTGGAGCAGGCTTACTTCCTGAACCAGGAGTAAGGAAAATTGTATGTGAACCAGGCAACGGAATAGGCTGTGGGGTAAGAACATACATTTTCCTACTAGCAGTGTGTGAAACAATTGCTATTGTGTGATATTAGAATAAGGGGGGAAATGTTTTTTTTTGCCTTTTCCATCAGTGACTCTAATTGCCCTTCATACCAGAGTGGGATACTGTAGCTCAATAAACAATTTAAATACAGCACTATGGCTTAGGAATGATGACTTTGTGGTGTAGACTGTGTCCATTCCAGAATTCTTTGCTGTATTTGGTTTAAGTCACTGAGTAGTTACAACTGAACTGTGGCAATGACAATCCAAATGCACTTTTACTTTCTTCTCCTAGCACTCAGGAAAAATGAACAGGATCTTGAGCAAAGCAGTCATTGTTATATTAACACTAACTTTCTTTATAAGTCATATGAAGAGGAGAGAGAGGGAGAGAATGCCCAGTCTGTGATACTTCAGTGACATTGCTTATGCATGTTGATACATTATGAAAAGAAATATAAAAATATTTTTGTTTCCTGATGAAAATTTCTTTTAATTAGAGAGAATGCACAATTAATGAAGGATTTCAGGAAAACAAAAACAGGTAACACTTGAAAATGTTTTTGCTAAAACATCAGATCATATGGATCAGTGAATTTTTTGGCAGTAGGAAAAATAGGTATTTTACAAGAATAAAGCTTTGAGGGAGATAGAAATATGTAGACAGAAATCTATACATAAAAGAATATATTAAATGTTACATCAGAGTGACTAAATGATGTTTCAACTAAGTGACTCTTTCCATGGTTTGTATTATTACTGAATTCCATGCAGTCTATGGGGGAAGAGAAAATATCTATATTTATAAAATATTATCATGCTCTTGCTGTTGTCTTTCTTGTGGAAAATGCACTTTTTATTGCAGTCTTGATATTGCCCAGACTGATAGCATGGAAGAATAATAGTTTGCCGAACTAGGAAGTCGCAGTAACTTTTCTTCTATGAGTAGGTTAGCATCTGTCGACCTTGGTAAAACTTCCTATCTGTCCATGCAGTGGTGCATGTAAAACAGAGTACTCCCCAGACTCACTGAGCAGACATAGGGCTATAAAATAAAGCAGGAGGTGAGAAAGTAATAAGAAACAAGACTGAGTAAACAAAAAGAAATGCCTCTAGATTAACTATTAGGGATTGGTTAAAAAAGATAAAATCACAAATAATTTTTACTCTGCTTTCTGCCTTGGAGTGATGAAAATCAAACTGTGTTTTGCTGCTTCATTCATCATTCTGAATCTGCAAATGCCCTGTAAATAAAGTGTACACAGCATAAAGGATTGATGTATTGCCTGGTTTAGCAAACTGCTCTGTTTCCTTTTATGGACTCTGTGCTGTGCTTGCTAGTGACCCGATCTGCAGCCTTGAGTTTAACCTCACCATTTGTTCTGAATTATGTGACGTCTTGAACATTAGGGGCTACAATTCACTGAGGCTGAAATGAGAAGCAAGAGGCTGGTCTGTAAGCCAAATTTTGCTAAGACCCTTCCTCAGAATCTCTAATGAATCAGAGTGAAAATACATGTCTGAATTTCTTTGCAATATGACAAATGATAATCTCAAGGAAAATTTGTCACAGAAGATCTCTGGTGAGGGTCCTAGCACTGAAGTCAGCTGCCAGTGAGAAAGCTGTCTGAAGGTAAGGATCCAGCTGCAAGGACACCAAGACAGTTAGGAAGGCTGTTTATTTCTGCTCTGTTTTCTGTAGTCACTTGGAGTGTTTTCTATTCAGAAAGTTAAACTATGGTGGGTTTTTTCCCCAGACAAAACCTGGTCTTTTTTAGTGTGAAAGCCTTCCACTCTTCTTTATGGAATCCAGAAAAACTGACTTTCAGGGCTCTAAGTTCCCTCACGGGTGTATACAATGATTCACAAGTTCAAAGAAAGGCCCAAGATGAAGAATGTCCCTTTTGTCCATTCAAATGAAAGTAGTGAAAGATGCCTTGCAATACTTACCTCTACAGCTTAAGTTAGAGACATGTTCCTTGCTGAAGCTGGAAAGCAAATAAATAAGGCTGGCAATGTGAATCTGGAGATTCTCTATGAATATCTGTATCATCCTTTAAGCTGTACTTTAGATATGTAGATTTTCTTTGGGGCATCTGAATCTCTGTCTTCAGGTAGAGTTCAGAGTTGATAACATATTGCTAACAGCAGAAGTTACATCTACATCAGTGACCTGTTATTCACCCCAAAGCCTTGTATAGAAATAGTTTGCTGCACAGAGCAAACTGATTTTTCAGGTCTAAATTGCAGTATAAGGGTAGCTAACTGTCAAGTAGATGAAGATTTTGATTAACTGAAGAGATAGATCAAGGGAGAAAGGAGGGACAGGTTTTCGAGAGAAAGTCAACAGTAAATGAAAAGGGTTTTCAGCAGCCATTTTAGAAAAGAAGAGGCAGAAGAAACCGCATAGTGAATAGACTGGCAACCGGGAACTGAAAGAAAGTAAATACTCCATTATTCAGAGAGAAAACTGTGTGAGGCAGTCCCAAACATGTAAGGACTCCAACCAAATCTCAAAAAGCTTTGAAAAATGAACAACTGAGCCAGGCTAGGACACAGACATTTTGCCTTCCTCAGTTTCCTTCTCTGGCACACGAAATGAGGAAATAGAATCTCTTTCTGCGAAGTCATTGCTGTTGGTCAAAGCTAAATGTGAGTTTCTGAGAGAAACTTGTAATTTGCTGAAAGGGCCTTTGGGAAAAGTAAAGATGTTGGATTTTGCTTTGTCTCAGGATATTTAGAAACAGCAGTATGTGGGGCACAGAAACAGCCTGGTAAATATCTAGACATAACTGTATCAAAAATGATGAGAGAGGTTTAAATTTAAGCATGTTCCTATGTATGCTCTGCAGTCAGGCACTGCTATCTGTTCAAGCTTCCAGGCAAAGAAATAGAACAAGGGAGATCTATTTTGACTTGAAAACTAGCATGAAGATATCTTTTTAAAGATTATGAATAGTCCTCACCCAAACCCATGTTGTGGTACCACCATGGTACCACTGACTGACCTCACTCTTGCCTAATCTTTCCTATTTTTTTATCATTAGCTATAAACATATTAATTGATTTACCAAGATATTACCATTACACACTGTTTTGTACCCTCATTAGTATTGCATCAGACCTATGTTATTAACTTTTATTGCTCAGACATAAAATTTTGACAAATTTAATACAAGAAAACAGCAACAGACAATAGAAGACAGTACATATTGTACCAGCTGGCCCTGGTGCAGGAAAAGCTGTGGTAAACAAAGCATACAAAAGCTCTATGAATAAAACATTCTTGTCTTGTTTTATGTTATACTGGCATATTAGTTCCTACATATTAAGGAAAAGTTTGTAGTTTAGAGCACGTTAGAATGGAACTTCACAAGAAACTATACTACTTGTTTATTAAAAAATATGCCTTGGTTTCTACACATACAGCTCATGTGTCTTGCAAAACATCCCCTGCCAATATTGTTCAGTGGGATGATAACTGGCTAATGTGTGACTGCATCTCATCCCTTGCTGCAAAATAGTATAAACATTTTGCAGCATACAATATCAGTTGACTTATCCCTTGCAATGGGGTGAGATGGGACATCAGGGATAGTGGAGATACAGCCTCTGTCTGTCTTTTCCCCTTGAGTTTACTCATTCCTAGCATAGCCTATATAAGCAAGAAGAAGAATGTATTTCCAGAGATCCCCTGTTATTTGATAATCCCTTGCTAGAAGACGTGACTCTCGAAGGTTCATGGAGGTCCTGAGACCACTCTAAACTATCCTAAAGTCTGGGCAACAATTTAAGTGGTCTTAGGAAGAAGCTGTCATAATTGATGTTTTTTGGCTCTTCATTTGGATCCCCTAATGTCAAACTCCAGTCCATGAGTACTCAACCTTAGTGTATTAAATGTGCAGTGATAAAGGAAGTGTTATAGCCTTGCAAAGGGAGCACAAAATTTGGGGTTATTTCGCCTCTTCTGCACCATATTTACTGTTCTGTAAGCAAAATGCCATTGGAGAACATCAAGAGTTCACAAAAAATGTGTTCCCTTCTAGGACAGGTGTAATTTTAAGACTGCAGACTGCAAGAGGTCCCTGAAAAATCAATAGATATAAATACCATGTCTTCCTTATAAATAGAATTCCTAGTCCATTGTATTACATAGAACAAAATCCCTAAGGCAATTTCATTCTTCCCAGCAATTTTTTCCTATTGATTTCTTCTTGCATTCTTCTTTCATGGCTAAGGAAGCACATGTCAAAAGCAATTGCAGCGTATCTGTAGAATTAATAAATGTCTGCCTTTTCAGAAAACTTAATAGAATAGAGGACACAAAAATAGTTACATGAGAAGCGCAATACACATTCTTGTTGTTTGCAAAGATCTTTTTTGTGATTCATTGTCTCCTGTTCATGCACTTGCTGGCATGCATGTTTCATCTTTAGTGATGTCTTTGCAAGCACAATAATAAGCATGTAGGCAAACTGTCAGCAATTGGGAAATATATTTTGTTTTCAGGACACAAATCTGAATTCCAAGCAACGAGTACCTATTCACTTAATTTTGATAACTCAGATGATGATTTTGTCAGTTGTGTGTGTTCTCCTAAACTTTTGGAGTGGGTTTGTTTATTTTAGGTTTTATATCTCAGTTTGTGTGCTATGGGAGTGCACTTATACTCCCTCTGGTAACTGAACTAGCTTGCTAGGACTGTTTCAGAACTATTTCATATTATATGAATTTCATAATAGTTTGTAAGAACACCCTAGTCTGGAAGTGAAAAGCAGTTTCCACATCTAGCAGTTTTAAGTCTTTTATTGTAAAGTTCAGCTCTAATGCAATGTATTATCGTGATCAGCATGTACTTTCTTTTTGCGATTTCTATCCCTCTTATGTCTGGTTTTGGCACATTATTCCATATATATACTGCCTGATCAAAATGTTTGAAAGCCTGGCTAACCTGAAAGACTTTATTTGCAGAGATGTAGGTATAAATGTTTGGTTCAAGACATGTGCTTTGCTTTTTCATTAGCAGTACCAGGAAAATCTTGCATGTATGCAAAGAGAAAATAGAAATTTTAAAAAATACTTCAAGATATAAAGATAGTCAAGATGCGTAGTGGTAATTCAAGACAATCTTTGAAGATACTTGCACTGGAAAAAATCCTTTTAATTTTATAATCAGATGAATAAAAGGTCATGGGTAAAGATGGGCTGTTTGCACAATGATCTGAATTTCTGTCTCGGATGGGAATGGAAGTTGAAGCAGGAGCAGAAATAAGAGACTCCACGTTTTTGAAAAACAGAGCAGTAATTCAGAAAAGAAAAGACCTTGAGACCTTTATGTCATTTGCAAAACACTAAAATGGAAATAGGAGATAGCTGCTATCTAGTACCCATAGTAAAATTGAAGGGTTAGTCTTTGTTATTACATTTCAGGTATCTGTCCTTGTTCCATGTGTCATTAAATTTTTGCTTTCAAGAAAATTCACCAGAAAGAAATTACCATGGATAAGGTAATAGCTGAAGGTATTGCTGAGATTAAGAAACCAACTCACATCAGGAATGTTTCATAATATTGTATAGGGAGTTTTTTCAAGGGGAATGAAAATGAGACAGACATTTTCTATTAATGCTAAATGCTGAGTTGCTAGCACTGCACCACAAGCTCTAAACAGTAATCATGTATTGCTTTCTTCTGTTGAGTGGGCACTCTAGCCTTTAGAAAGTGGAATTTCATCTTGTTGACACATTATGCTTCAGCAGCCAAGCAAGTTGTTTCATTGCTAAAATATGACAGGATTTCTCAGGCTGACCAAAATTCTTTTTGGATTTGTAGGGTTTTTTCTGGTAATGTTTTACATGGTTTAAAATGAACTGTAAAAATATAGGGCTTTTTAAGATGTGGTAGGATGTTGATGTTTTAATAAAAAGTTTACCCCAGAATAGCACTGTATAATTACCAAGCTATGTATTGCTGTCAAGGTGTATTATTTCCATTGCCTATATCTTGCCGTGCTGCAATTCATTCATCTGGTAACTGATATGAAACTCAACTGTCAGCAGTGAGTGGATAAAGCAATCTAGAGAGTGTTTCCGTTATTAATAACATGGATCACATTAGTTCATAGGACTATCAAAAGCAAAACAAATACTTTTTTCTATGGAGAACAAATCAATTACTTGTGCTTGATTCAATAGGTAGAATAACTGCTTTTTCCTATACATCCCAAATGATGGACAACTAGCTAGTAAAATAATGTTAGAAAACAACATGTGTGTCTCCAACTCTGAGCTAGAATTGAAACTTAATTAGTTTTGTCTGCTAGATGTCCAGAATATTATGGGATGTCCTATACTGTGTAATCAAACTCTGTATCCTTGATTTATGTAGGGTATAGCTTTTCCCTGATTTCTGTGTCATGCAGCATCTGGAAAATGCCTGTTGTGCATGCATATTGTGAATTTTATATTGAATGTGCAGTGTCTTCAGTGTTTTGGCTTGATTTCTTATTCTGTGCTTACCTAGTAGTTCACCATTTAAAATCTGTCATATGTGTTCTGAGAAAGAAGGAGCAAGGAGGTAGAGAAAAGAGGTAGTTACCTGATAAAGGGATGGAGGCTGCTGGTCTCTGTAATCTAGCATGAGAACACAGATAGCAGAATAGTGCTATATGTGAGTCAGCAAAATTGTATTAGAGAAAACCAGGATAAAATCCAAGTTCTTGCTTGTAAAGATAAGTCAAAACTGGACACACAGACCTAGGAACCAGAGAGGATAAAACTGCTCTCTATGAATGTAAACCAGCTCAGACTTGGATTTGTAAACCGATGTTTTGCAAAAGATAAATGGTCCCAATTTTACGAATTTGTCTGAAGTGGGAATAAGCTAAAATTGCAAGCATCATTTTAAACTGAGGGCTGATATTAAATAGGAGTCAGGTTTAAAATCACATATTTTAGCATGCTTCAATTAAATCTTAGTCGCTGTAGACTGCTAGATCAAATATTTCCCTGGAAGGGTGCTAGCGATTTTCATAATAGAGGTACCAGACACTCAACTTTGTTACTCATTCAATATTCAGATTCCAGAGCTGAAGCTACCTGGGCTTCAAATTTCTTCACCTGTGGAAAAAGAACAACATTTTACAAATACTGTAAATTTTTGAAATACAAAAATGTATACAATTTGAAATATCCACAGCTTACTGTAAATTGATTTTAGCACATAGATCTGGAAAAACAGCTCCAAAGAAGTAACTTCACTGGTTGACACTGATTCCTTTTCTTAGGTACCCACTGAGTATGTCATACTCAGATGCCAAGATCAGGATTAAACTGATCACCAAATCTGAAGAAGTCACAGTTTTCTCTCAGGTGTCATTGGCAGGGACTTGACATTCAGTGCCAAAGTTGGTGGATGAGCTACATACCATCTTTGGGAATTCAGGGGGCATTTCTCACCTAGAAATTCCTTGTTATTGCAAGAGCCTCAGCTTTGATGACATCTTTGTCTATTTTGGTCTATGCCTGTGACACACTACAGTTTAGTCTCTTGACGACTGAAGTGCTTTTGTCTAATTAAAATAATTGGGCTCCATGTAGCAGTATCTGGGTGATATTTAATGGCTTATGATGCTCAGGAGATTATAGTAGATGAACTCGTAATTCTGTCAAGCCTTAAAGATAATGGCAATTTATGACTGGAGAGGACATAGAACTACTTTTTTTCTAACTACTCCTTTTCAACAAAGTGTCTACAAATATGTCTGACAGTCAGGGAAAAATGTTTTATCATGTGGCCCATGGGGAAAGACATTCACAATAGGAGTGAAGGAGAAATAAACAGTTTATAGGAATCTCCAGTTAATTCTACATGTATGGGAAACTGAGCTCTGTCTTCTGACTTCTCATTGCACTTACATACAGGGTAAGATTATTATCCCTTTTATGACAGAGGGAAACACTTTGAACACGATGGAAAAGTGCAGCCATTTTCATAGAATAGAATCATAGAATCGTTAGAAAAGACCTTTGAAATAAAGTCCAGCCACTAACCCAGGACTGCCAAGTCCATCACTAAACCATGTTGCTAAGCGCTGCATCTAGGAGGTTTTTAAATATCTCCAGGGCTGGTGATTCCACCACCTCCCTGGGCAGCCTGTTCCAATGCTTCACCACCCTTTCAGTGAAAACAATTTTCCTAATATCCAATTTAAACCTCCTTGGCGTTCTCCTTGTTGACCCTCATACAATTGGCCTCAGCCCATAGGTCCAGCCTGTCCAGATCCCCCTGCAGAGCCTTCCTGCCCTCAAGCAGATCAACATTCCCCCCAACTGGGTGTCATCTGCAAATTTACTGAGGTTTATCCCCTTGTCCAGGCCATCAATAAAGATATTAAATGGAACTGGACCTAGTAGTAAGCCCTGGGGAACAGTGCTATTTTAAACCAACCTGTATTTTCTTCAGCTAGTGAATTAAAATCTCCAGGTTATAACTGTCTCAGACCACAAAACATGCCTGAGCTTTCCTGCTTACACAGTTCATATACTGATTTCAGTTTTATAATTGGTAAAATGAATACAAATAATTTGAAATTATCAGAACTAAGGGTTAATGGAAGATTTGGTATGAATAAACAGATCCATCACTGAGTCACTGGAGGGGGAACAATAATGCAATCAGCAGAGGATGTGCTGCTTGAGAATGGCAGCCACAGAGGGCAGGATTCTAATTGTGTAAGAGGCTTATTTGAGCAATCTTGTAAAAACTTTCTATATTTGAACAGGGAAGAGAAACATGGGCTGAATGCAGAAAATCACTTATAAATGAAAAGGAAAATAAATATGAATCAAAGTAAGACTATTTATTGCCTTTTATATGAAGTTTCATATGAAGGCCTCCTGAGGCACTTTGGATTGTATTATTGCATTATTGTAAAATGCAAGAGCTGCTTAATCAATGAGAAAACATGGAGTAAAAAGATAGGACCAGAACAATAAGATTTTAGATTAGAATGAATCTATTGACTAGCGTTTGTAGCTTAGCCAGGGAAAAAATTCAAAGTTCTGAATGGTAAAGAAAAAAATGTCCTCATTATGTGTCTGGTATAATTCTGGCCCGTAGCCCAACTCAAGAATAAATCACAGGGCTCATAAATCAAGCAGTTCATGTAAATAAATAAATAAAAAAGCTTTCTATAGCTTCTGTGGCTCTTGTAGTCCTTACATTATTGGATGTCAGAGTAAAAAAGTGAAATAGAGATTTAGGGTTTAAGTGTCCATTCTCTGTAAGTACAAATATGAAAAGCAGCAGGTTGTGTCAGTTTGGAATTTACAAGTAATGACCTTTTTTTTTTTTTTTTTTACTAAAAGTAGTACTCTAATTAAAAATGTTTGCGAGTTTTTATATTTCTCTATTAACTGACAGACATGTCCAAAGAGTTTCTTTCTCAGCTTTACCTTGACCCTCTGAAATACATAAAATCTCTATTGGTCAGCCAGGCTCTTGGTTCATTCTTTCAAGGCTACAACATTTTCCATGTGGAGGGGATAAAATGATTACTTACTGAGATTGTGAAACTCTGCGATGAAAAAGGAATGGCACAAAATGCAGATTACAAGCATACCATAGGGAGGGGCCATAGAAAACCTAGGGGTACTGTACATTAACATTTCCCTGAAGAACAGCTTTTCTGTGAAGACCATCAAAAAGTTGTCTAAAGCTTCCCAGTGCTCCTCTTGAGCTCACAGCCATGTAGGATTTCTTACTGGACCTTTAAGCAAAAGCTCTTTCAGGCACTTTTTTGTAATTACATCAGTAAGTCTGTGGAATGAAGCAAAGCAACTGCTTGTATTTTCACCAGTACAAAAGAAATGTTTATTTTTCATTGCACATCTTGCATTATTTCAACAGAACCCAGACTGACTGGACACTCTGTAATGCATCTGGTTGGGCTACACTCCTTGAAAAGTGGAAGGGAAATGGCATTAAAATGATTTAAAATATAACAAAATGTAATTTTCTTACAGAAATTAAGCAGCTTTTAAAAATAATATTAAGTAGAACAGAGTTATTCTGAGATCAACTTTCCTCATCCCTACCACTTCAGTAAGTTACTAATGATGTCACATGCAGAACCTCATTGTTTCAAAACCATTTCAAAGAGATAGCAAAGCCACCATTCCACAATCAAAGCTGATTTTGAAGTGCTGAAACAAAGCTGGTTTTCAATTATCAGAGTCCAAAAAAAGCATCTGAAAACTGTCTTGATTGCTGCAAAACTGCTATCTTTTCATGTTAGATAACTCAAAACAAGTAGATGATGCTTAGGAAGCTTCAAACAAAAATCTACTTCTAACAAAGCATAAGCATAAAACCCCCTTAACCTGAAAGAGAATAGCTGGGAGAAGTTACAAGCTTGTGAAAGTGAGTTTAGAATAGAAATTGCATCTCAACCTTAACAACTATATTAAAGTCACTAAGCTGTAATAGAGAGTAAAGAAAATGTTGCAAAGTCAAGGGCGAACTATGAAAATAAAATGAAAATATCATGACCAAATTAAATAAAAAACATCCCTTACACAGTAAACTAATAATATTCTTAATGAAAGCAAGGTCATAGATTTGGAGAACAACAACCAACTGTAATTCAGTGGGAAATAATAGAAAACTAGAATGCAGTATGCATCATGAGAGAGAAGAAAAGGGAAAATTCTGATAAGGATAATATAATATACCTGTGAATGGAGGCCTTGAACTAAGGGCGGAGAATAATGGGTGGATAACCAAGTCTCAGTTAACTCAATTTTATCCCTATATTTCTCAAAAATTAAATCATTCATAGCATTCAGTTATATATTTTTTTCTGAAAGCTCTCATGTTAAATTGGGTGATAATCACTACCATGATAGAAAATCTATTCCACTGACACTTAAAAGACATACGTGAATAGATAAAGAGTAAGGTTTAAAGGAACTGGAGGCTCACTTGTTCAGACTAAGTGAGCAGTAAAATAGGCTGGTTAAACTGGGCATTGTTTCCATTAAGAAATATCAAATAGCAGTAGTATGTTCTGTACTTATCTCTGTCATTTTCTTTATGTGATACCAGATAATGACAATGATAGGTCTCTTATCCACACCTGAAATGATTAGATTGACTTTTAGGCCACCAATCTAAAGCCAGTGCCTAATATTAAATATAATCAGCAAAGAAAAAATAGGCATGGGGCATGTTCTGCTACATTATCATATATAGACTTGGTAATACTGTTTTCTCCTTACTTTTCCCTTCAGACTAAAATGAATGTAAATTTTATTTTCATATTTTGTTTAGGGAACTTCTTGTATGTCTCTTAAATGTGTTTTCTGAAATTTCTTAATCTTTTATGTTAAACGATGTTTATGTCAAAATCTTGTTGAGTAGTGTCATTCTAAAAATATATATAAATAATTAGTTGAATATGCCTATTGTTGACGTAGTCTTTCAGTGACATTTGACCTAAATGAGAAAACTGAAATCTTAAAAAATGCCAGAAGATCAAAACTGAAATTCACAAGCTCCCCACTGGAGATGGAGGTAAAGTAAATAGGAAAATGAGATCAACAAGGAAGCAGCCTTAAGGCAAGGTTTGAGAAGACCTGGTGGGATCTTACCAGGTCTTTTTGAATAGTCAAAACTCTCACAGGAACACCAATATCTTCATTCCCTGTCTTGACTTGAAGAATTAACAGCTGCTTCTGCGTTTTATGGGAATAGCCTGGGAGACAAGAAGAACATTAACTTGCCTCCTCTCCTGAGAGCCATGACTTTGTGTGAGGCAGTGCCACACTTCTGGTTGCTTTCTTGGTCTCTGGTGAGGAGGTGGAGATGGAGAATGACAGCTGGTAAAGTGGGGGTTTCTCCAGAAATCCCTACCAGTCTGAAAATGCAGATTCTATAGGAAAATCTATAATTTATTAAGTCCTTTGGTGGGTGAGCCTGGCATAAATTAGTAGAAGTGTAGATTAGAGTATATGTGCCTTGACAGTGTGTGTTCAGAATCAAGGGAAACTGCCTGCCAAATCTTTGTATAAATGAAGACAGAATTGGGATGCTTATATCATGAATTGCGGCTAGAAGTTGCAGTGTGTGTGTGTGAAAGGAGCAGTGGGGGGACTACAAGTGTGTACAGAGTGGGCTATTAAGTGGATGAAAGCTTTAAAGGTACAAGCACTGGATTTACAAAGACCAGCCCAACCACATGACCATGATATTTGCATGAGTTTCCAGTCATTGTAGAATTTTTACGCAAATATCTATTGATTAGAACCTAAAAAATGTTGTATTTTCAAGTAACTACAGTTATCATAATTTAAAATCCTTTACAGCAACAGGAAGCTTTTTCTGGGCATGAAGTCAGGAAAGTGTTTCAGATTTCGAGATGGAAAAAAATGTGGCTACCAAATAGTAGCATTGCTCTGAGCAAGTAATTCACCATATCCTTCTATCAGAGGAGTGAAAACAACTGGTAATTGGTGACTTTAATAAATCAGAGAGGAAATAAACTTAGCAATAAATGTACAATACAATAATAGCTTTTACATGCTGCTGTGGTTCTCACCAGTGGTGTTTTCCCAATATGCATCACAAGCTTTCACTGTTCAGGGCAACACATGAGTGTTTTTGAATTGTTTTTATTATAAGCCATGCAAATAGTGTTTGTCCCAGTGGGATATGACATTAATTATTAGCAAAAGATCTCTTACGTGATTTCAGTCAAAACAGAATAAACAATTCAATCTTTATTTCCAGAGTGTGACATAAAACTATTCAAAACTGCATTAAAAACCATTTAATACATGCAGAGTATTCCTGCTGAAGAGATGACATGTGGCAGAAATAAATTGCCCTAATAACATTTGCAAATGTTTTGTGATTGCAAAAATGTTATCTGCGTAATTCAAACATGTTCTCCTTCATTATGTTTCAGAAAAAAACAGTATTTAAATTCTGTCATATGGATGGCCAGTGGTCAACTCCTGGAAGAAAAAAGTTTGATTCTTGTAGACATGGATTTTTTTAGAATAAGTCCCCTAGACAAAAGCAAGCAAAAAATCAATCAAACAAAACATACTTCTTCAAGTGAAGCAATAGGAGAAGAGTGACTTCTTGAAAGTAGAAATGAGCAAACTTGTATACTTGATAAGGAATCAGTTCTAAGCAGAGGAAGGGAGCTAATGATTCAGTAAAAAAATCATATCAAGAGCAAAATGGTAACTATCTCAATGTAAAGAAGGACTAGGAAGAGTAAGAAAAGACCAGCTTGCTTGAACAATGACCTTCTTTATGACCTGAAAATTAAGAAAGCAGTGCGTAAATTCTTTAAGCAGGTTGTATCACTAGGAACGGCTAGAAAACAGAAAGCACACAGGGACAAAGTCAGAAAGTGCAAGACACAAAATAAAATACCTATAATAGAAAGTCTACCAAAGAATATTCAGAAAGTTTTCCATAAAGTAGTAGAAACAATAACATGAAAAATCAAGGAAGCTGTTTGTTGGCTTCTCATGGGAGAGGAAAATTTATCATTAAACAGCTCCAAGAAGGCAAAAGTGTTTATTTATTTTGATCAGTTGATTAGAAAAGGTAAAATCAGTGTCACAAAAATAGCAGCTATAGCAGTAAAAGTACAAGATAGAGGCAAGTTTTCAGTTGGGCCTGATGAATTTTTTCCTGTGGGAATGGCTGAAGAAAATCCAGAACATTAATGGTCACTTATAAGAGTATGGATAGAGAAGATTTTGGAAAAGGAGAAAACATGAAGTCTATGTCTAAAAAGAAGAAAAAAAGGAACCTGAGACTTATAGCCCCAGTAGGCTTATCCTGAATTCCTGAGGGAAAACCATAGCAAGTAGGCAAACTACTGGTTATCACCTGGAGGACAAGAAAAGAAAGCCTCAGGACACATGGACTTAACAGAAGTTTATCACATCAATCTAACTTTGTTATGCCAGAGTAACAGGATTTGTGGGTAGGAGAGAAATAGATGATGTCATCTATATTGAATCCAGTAAAGCTCCTCACATTGTTTGACATTAATTTCCCATAGGCAAACTAGGAAATACAAGATTAGATTATAAATCCATTACGTGGATACGTAATTAGTTGGAAAGCTGTGTATAGACTATTTATCAGGATTTCAAAATCAAAGCAGAGGGATGTTTCAAGTCCGTCCTAAGGCTGACAGGTTTTAATATTTTCTCTGATGCCTTGATGAATTATTATAATGTAAGGTCATTAAATTTGCATAGGATATAGAGCTGGGGGACAGCAAATCGTTTGGAACTTGATAGCAATTCAGTAATGATAAACATAAAGTTTCTAAACTTAGACAAGTACAAGCATCCATATGTTCTGAGAGGATAAATGCTTAGAGAGACAGAAACATGGCAAAAGATGATCTGCAAACTGCAATGGATCACAGTCTGAGCTTGAGTCAAGAGTGTGTTAGTGTTAAAAAAGGCAGATGCTGGACTGAGGTGTATAAATCACAATAACCGTTTCTCCTAATCCAAAATAACAGATTACATGCACAGTGAGGAAACCTGAACCTGAACAATGGCCCTATTTTCCTTTCTGTTGTTATGACTCAGTTAAAGAAGGAAGATGTTAGTTTTCAAAATGCTCCTTATCCAAGAAAAGGGTCTTTTTTCTACTCTCTTCCCAGTCCACTTGGTTTTGAAGAAAATAAATTGGTGAGATGTGCCATCAACTTTCTCCTTGTCTCTGCTCATTCCAATCTATAGCTGACTTTGCTCTACAAATACTGAATCCCAAATAAAAGCCAGCTGAAACAGATAAAATCGAGCAAGTGCAATATTAAAGAATGCTTATGTGCTGTCAGCGACTAATCTACACAAACCTAAGAAGAGTTCATATCCCTGGTGGTTTTCTAAATACTGCTTTATAGAAAGCCAGTCCTAGCTCAGAGTGACATTAGTTCTTTCACCTCTCTTGTGAGTTCCCACTGCCAGAATTTGATTAGATAATCTTTTTCCTTTGAATAGCCAGCTGCTTATGAAATGGCACTGCTGATGCTTCATGATAACACAGAATAAACTAGCCACTGTGTCATAAAATCACTGTGGACATTTTACAAAGAAAGAAACATTCAACTTATGCTTTAAAAGAGTAATCTATCTAGTTCCTACAGTCCACAATTTCAGAGGTCTCAAATGTTTGAGCTGTCTGTCTCCCAGCTCTTTGGACAGCCCACGCTGTAATTGAACACATTTTGCAGTTGTTTTGGTTGAAAATGTTCATGGAAACTGCAGTTTCATGCATAGCATTGTGTAAAAGGAAGGAAACTGTCCAGCTGCCTCCATATACAGCATTAAAATTAGAATAAGAGAGAATCAGGAAAGGTTGCAGTCATATGTCCTTCACCTGTCTTTTTTTTATCTTAGCAAAGATAATTCACATTTTATGCCCCATAAATCTCACAATTATTTTATTGAATTTTCCCTTGAATGTGTATTGAAGTGGGAAAACAAGTCACCATCACTGAGATCTAGAAACCTTTGTATGTATGCCAGTTCTTCAGTGTAGTTTTCTTCTCTTCCCTTTGGCCCAGCCTACTCTTTTTAGGACTCTTTCTTAGAATTATTGATGCATAACATGCTCTGTATATGTGTAGGTGCATGTGGGTTTTCCATGCCTTTTTGTACTACTTCAATCCTAACATTTGTCTTGTGGTTTCACCCTCTCACCCCTTCCTTACCAAGTTCTATAAAAAACATTTCAATTAAAGTCTTCAGAGCTGTTATCAAGCGAGGAAGTATTTCAGTCTTTCTTTCTGAGGTATTTTCAATTAACTTGGCTTTAAAGCAGAAAAAGACCCTACATTTTTTGAGTGAGATTTCATATTTATCTTAAAACTTCTGTATACAGTTAGAGTCTCTTAATTCCCTCCATATTTTATCTGTAGTGTTTTGGTTCTTCAGCCTTTAGCTATTCTTGCAGCATTTCTGTTTCTTTTGTGTATGTGTTCTTTTACCTTTCTTTGTGTATGGTTTATTTTCTCCCGTTGTACAATCCTTTCAAATGCAGCACTTGACTATTATTATCGCTGTTTTTAAATAACCCTGTTCCTGCTGCATGAATTCATTGAAGACATTTTTCACAGTTTCTCCATTTTATCTCTTTATTGAGACTTTCCTGTGATTTTACACAGAGAACAATACATGCATATACACAATGCAGCAAAAGATGGATTTTGGAACATTTCCAGGCAGTAGACAAGGTTTATTCATTTAAAGGTACTCTTGTAGTACAACTGTGTTTTCTATGGCATTTTACTTTGTGATATTTTTATTTTGTAAATAGTATAAACCCTTTCACAGACCTCCATTTTATTTTAGCATTCATTATGTTGCAATGAGAGTCTGCCATTAATTTTGTATTCCTGCGTTTCAGACTTCTGCAGCCAAACCTTTCTATTTGAATATGTTGAGATGTGTAAGGAAAAGTATTAGGCTTCTAGGATTGGAATGTTGTTCATATCTCAGTTTCCTTGTCATGAGAGGCTTGTTTAAAAGAGTCACCCAAACCAGATAAAATAAATTTGAAAATCAAGGTCAGCCATACTTTTTATTTAATCTGTTTTGATACTAAAATTATGGAAGTTTTTGCCATTGTCAAAGGCAGGTTATCATAAGTGGGAGTTGCAGAATATTTCAGTGACACCAATCAGGAGACATGATTTATTTTTTCAAAGGTTTTTCAGTAAGTTTAGAAGGTGGTTTTGCACATATGCATGTATGGTACCTATGAACAGTTGATGGAATGTGCACAGAGATATTAGGAGCAGCAAGGATCCTTTATCCTGCCAATACCAGTGCAAACTAATGTCTTGTTACAAGCTAGATGTGTATTTAGGAATTGTGTGAAATTCGTAGGTTTTGTGTGGACTCATGCATTTGACAGTGTATTTAAGCATGTCTTTTTCTGAAGCGTCTGAAAAGATCTTTTTTTGGTTCCCAAAGAATGGTTGTGTGCCTTGAAAATAAATATTATGTTAATAATGAACAAAATTATGTAACGTTACGATTATTTCTAGTGAAGTAGTTGTTACAGGTGTTTTAGACTTTGATTATCAGAGAGGAGCAAAAAGCTAATGGGAATTGTAACTGGGAGTTTACTTTTGCCTTAATGTAACTTTTGTTATTGGCTACTTTCATTCGTCTGGTAGTCTGCTTTGATTGATACGCTAAACAATTCACAGTGGCTCAAAGATCTTAATAACAATAAGAGCTCCTTGCATGCTATGTTGTTTTCACTAGGGTGGGAAGAATCTTTTCTAGAGAATGGTAAGCTGTTCATATATAGCCTTTTTTGATCTCTCGGGACTAGTCCTGAAAGCTTTTTTCCTTTGCACCCTTTAAACTTAAAAAAAAAAATAAATAAAGAATAACTTTTATCAGAGCAGTAGTTATCCAGACATCATGTATTGCTTCTGGAAGTGGTCACAGGTGAATCAACCAATGCTGCTGTTTCTGTTCATACCATCTTTAAAAGGTGTGCTGATGAACCCAGTCAGGGGAGGAACCTTTGAGCAGGTCCCCTGAAGACAGAGGACAAGACTTACCTTCAGCACTTCTGTGAAACCCCATGCTCACTTAGAAAACTTGAAGTAGTGTATCTAGTGTCAGTCATTCATGTCTTTCTTTGGGAAGCAACTCTCTCTGTAACGTCTTCCTGACACCAATTAGACATCTGGACACGTATTGTAACTCTGCAGTTGTACTAAGAGGCGCACGCTGTCATGCACAGGTGAACGTCTTCAAGAGCTGGAAGCGAGAAGGGAGATGGGCCTGCACTGCTGATGGATACATTTTGAATGAAAGTGTACTTGAATCATGCCTGGAGTTGGATCAAGTCAGGTGGAGTTTGCCTCTGAAAACTGGGGCAGATAGCTGGTCAGGAAATACTTCCTCTAAAGCATCCTTGATCAAGATATCCGGCTAAGGGATAAGAGCTTTGCTTTCTCTACCACGTAGATTTGATCTTTGTGTGCAGCACAGAGGAAACAACTCTGTTTTCCAGTGAAGTAACACATTTGCTCACTCACTCCCTTTCTCTTATAGGCACCTACCTCTAAGTCCTCTCCAACAGGCCTAAATTTTCATCTTCCTTCTGAAGCTGCCTTCCAAGGCATTCTGTCTGCACCACTTAATCCTGAAATATTTTCCTCAGACTTGGAGGAGGTAAAGAGACAGTCAGATTCCAAAATAGTCTTGTTATTTCCTTCATCAGATGATTCCACTATTCATCCTTCTCTTACCACATACAATCAACAAACCAATCATTGCCTCACCAAACTACTCAGGTCTTGCAGGAATGCATGTGCTGCTCACTCAGGAAAATCTGCAATCCTTTCCCTCCATATAGTCGTGGAGACTTTGCCCCACTACATTGCCCACTGTTTTCAAAGTATGACATGTCCATTTTATTTTGCCATGTAAACTTAGCTGGAGATTGCAATGAAGAGTGCACTTGTGCAAAAATAAAAGCACAATTACTGAAAACGACTAGACTTTTTAAAAGCATTCACTACCAGGAAGTAAATATTAAAAGTTCCTGTGTCCTCCCTCTTCTGTAGGACTGTAAGACTGTAGCTATCTGAGCTGGCTAAAATTTTGTTCTGAAATGTACCTCCACCTGGAAGTGAAATGCCTGCCACCTAGTGTTATTCCTGTCTCCTCAAGGTTTTTACTTTTTTCTTTCCCTGCAAATTTTGCTGCAGTTCTCTACAGAAATGAAAGGCCTTTGAATTGAAACTGATGCTCCTAGACAGTACAATGCTGTTGTCATCTATGCATTTACATTTTCCATTCTCCTTGGCTTGGCTATTTACTAGAAATACCAGCTTTCTATAGCCCTAAGACAGAAAGAATGTCTTACACTGTGTACTTCTAGAAGCTGTTGCAATGCCCTGTAGGGCATCCTAACTGTTGTCCTAAATTGAGATGACAGTGTTGCTCATATTAAATTGCCTTCTTGCTTGGCTTGGCATGCTGGGATCCATATCTATTAATGCAGGAGTGTCCAAATGTCCTGCTAGGAAAGCAATTTGTTCCTCGGTAGGGTGTCAGGGAAGCAGCTGGTCTAAGAAACTATCAGAGGTGATGTTAGGGGCAAGTTGTGTTTTTCTTGATTTAATGGAAATTTTTACTGATCCATCTCCTTGCCTGTCCTCACCACTTGTCAAACAGGCAGCACATATCCATCTTCAGCCATCTTCTATCCCTCCCGACAATCCTGTCATATCTCTCTTGTGGAGAGACAGGCTTTCACACAGCCTGAGCCTCATAACAGACACTTCAACAACAGCAAACACATTATTAATGGATTTTTTTTGAATGCCCTACAGAGACACAATTTCAGAACATTTTTGCTAAGTATCAGTTTTTAAGCTTCCACTTGGAGAGAGAGACTCCCAGAAACTGAGGTTTATTTTTATCCCTCTTCTCCTCTTTTTGCTCACATGCCATAAAGTACTTTTAACCCCTTGAGTAACTCTTACCAGATTGGGTTTTTTCCATTTATATTCTAAACTAGGTTTTAAGTCATCTAAGGAAGGAGAAATGTGAAGTTTCTGGAGTCTCAGTCAACGGCTTATTGATGTTAATGTACTTTAGCTGCTGTTCTGAGAGAATTATTATGTGGGTGCCTACATTTACGAAGCTAGACTATGGTTATGGTAGAAATCATTTCTAGGTGATCTTAAGAGGAAGCACTGTGCAAGTAGGGTGTGAAAGTCTGTGTCCTTATGGCTGTAATTACATCATGATACAGGTAAGTGCAATGTAAGGTGTATGATACAACTTGATAATAAATAAGGAGCATGCATATTAAAGCATACTTCTTAATTAGGTCTGCTTGAAAAATTCATGAGGGCTTCACGTATTTAATGATACTTTCTATACAGGTTAAACTGTAGCAAACTTCTTTACTTAGACACCATGATGTTTATATCACAGAATAAATTATTAGAAGTCCTATCAACAAATTCTAGATTAAGGAATATATAAATGTTCAGTTAGAGCTAAACTCATTTTCTTTCTAAAAAATAAGAAAAAGAAAGAAATAGAAAAACAAAAAAGAAAGCAGCCCTAACCTTAGCTTACTTAATTGTTCTTCAGTGCTTCCTGATGTCTCTTAGGACTGCAAAAGTGGCATTATTTTTCAGAAGGTAGCTGCTGAGAAATAGTTTTTTAAATATAAATTGGGTTGTCAGATTTTAATCTGAATTAACCCCACTAGGACATGGCAACTATATTTTTCTTATTACTTTAAACAGCCACTTACACTATCTGTATTCTAAGATATACCACTGAGGCTAATAGGTCCTTCCCTGCAGCAGATTTTAATTTTCAGTGTCTTTCTGGAGTTATACAGAATTTCGAAGTTGAAAGTTCAAGAAAGAAAAAAATTTAACTTGCAGAGTTGTCATCCTTCACTGAAAATTCAAATCTAGACCTGGCTCACATTTTTCCTGATATCAATGAAAAGGTTTGCTTGATATTCCTTAGATTATAGCTGATATAATAGTCTGGAAGTGTCGTAAACCTTCAGCCCATAGTTTAGCAAAATGGATAGTGTGGTGCAAGATAGGAAGGACCTTTATTTTGGCAAGGAAGAATGAAAAGTTGATTTTACTATTTATTCAAATTAAATTGAGAAACTCTTTAAAAAGCACCACATTGTCTCTCTCCGGTCCCATAGTGCTACCTTATCATGTATTTAATTCATAAAATGCATTTGTTGCATATGAAAGACTAATGGTTAATTTTTGAAACAATAAAAAAGCATTTCTTTTCTACACAGCAAAATCGTTTTAAATGTGATATTTTTGATTTCTAAATGTTTAATCAGATAACTGTAAGATCTGATAGTTCATTTTCACAGAGTTTTTCATAGAAATATCCTTTTTTAAGTTTGTCACGTATTTTCCATAGTAAGGTCATTTTAAAAAAAAACAAAAATTACCAAACATCATTTAGTCTGCACATTGCTAGATTTTTAAAACACTTCGCTTTGGAGATTTATTGATATGGACGTTATAAGAATGAGGTTTTGCCAGCATTAATACATTTGCCTGCTGTCTCTTGATGGAATCCTGGCATCTTTATGGTCTGGATCTAGGATTAATATTTTGGCAGTGCTTGATTTTAGATTTAGCTGAGTTACAGCTATCAATTGTTTACAGATATTCTGTTGGAGTTTTTTTTTCCATATATAGACAGATGGGTTTTTTTCTTTCTCTCTGCCTATAGATATTCTGATATAATTTATTCCACCATTACCAACTTTCATCTATATTCTCCAGCTGAATTTTCTTAGTGTCATTTGTTTGTATAATGCTTAGCATACATATTATGTTTCCTAACCCGTAAGGTTGTGCTTAATGAATTAAAAAGAATTATAGATATATGTGAATGTATAATTGAATAAATGTAAGTATATACTTCATCCTTACATGTATGATTTTTCAGTAGATGCAGTAATAAACCAGCAAACTTTACAGAAGAAAAGCCAAACAATAAATTATTTTTTAAAATGTGGCAAAATATCAGGGAATTTGGGGCATTTTTATTTATAAGCCAAACAAATGAAGTAAAACGTACCAGAAATAGTTTAGTGCAAATATTGTAAGCGAATTTTTTTCTTTTCATGAACCAAGGTGTATAGTGAATTGCATATATATGTGCATAGTACAGTCACAAGTGAAGGAAAGAAAACAGAACTATCTGTCTCCAGCAGGTTTGCAGTTTATAGTTCCATCTCAAATGACATTTGCTGTATTACATAACTGATGGCCCTGCACCAAATGTATATTGCATATTTGCATTCATTTTTATATTTTATTAAAAAGATTATTCAAGTATCAAATATGGGAGACTTTCTAACATCCAGTCCATTATTTAGATCTTGCATCTTATTGGAATATATGACAAATGATTCAATTCTGTGCCATACGATCCATATGAACATGAGAAAGCTGTACCATCATTTCAAATACACTTTCTCCTGTGTTTTTTCTACTTTGATAATTATGTTGGTTTGTACATTTTTCATTAATATTGAAAATGTCTTGGCATTAAAACTCTATTATGGAGGAACTAAATAAGATTGATTTAAAGGTGTCAAGGTGAGAGTGACCTAGAACAGAAGTCCTTGGAAATAATAACTTGAGGAGGTGAGATGCATGAGGCTGTAGACATTTCCTACAAGCATGTGCTTATTTATTTGCTGTTGTGTTTAGAACAAACTTTAGGTACAGCATATACCTAAACAATCATCACAACAAAAAGAATCTGAACTCAGAAACTATGTGTGAATACTTTGACTTTGAGCACTTTTCATAGCTTTTAATGAAATTTACTCCGGACTCGATTTTATGTTTGCATATACAAATTAATGAAACAGAAGAGAATGTGAAAAATTCCAGGCCATCTTCTTAACTCCCCTGCTGATCTCTTTATACTAATCCATCTATTTACAGCAGTAAAACTGGATTAATCAGATTAGCACTAGGGAAAGTCAATTTAAGATAAAGCAGCCTCCCTGAAACTTTAGCATGTCTGAGATTGGCCTGAAAGTGACTGGGTCATGATTTGATGGAACATGAAGTTACCTTTTCCCCTCATCCTCAGCTATATCAACCCAGCTCAGAAGCTGGGTAAGGAAAAAAAAAAAAAAAAAAAGTTGTCTGCTAAATTGCTTCGCCAGTGAGACTTGCTCTTGTTGTTGTCTTTGGAGATCCTTAAGATGAAGGTAATACGGACCTTGCATAGACTTGTTATTCATTATACACAGGAAAAGCTTTAAGTTATCTTTAAGATGTTTTGCTTGTGAAGTGATGAAATAGAGAATAATGAAAGTGGGAAAGCTAGTTTATCTGAGGACAACTGAGTTTCCAAACTAAACTAATGTGAGAATGTACGTGAGAAGTAGTAGCATACAGATATTTATCGAACAATTTTAATTTTAGAGTCTGAAAGAGAAAAAATTGAGAACAAATTTAGGAATTCACCAGTGTTGTGATAAATGGTCTGCATGTGTGCTTGTATGCAAATGGATGCCCTTCCACAGAACGATGTAAAAGGCTTCTTTTCTGGGTGAGTACTTCATATTCGGTAGATCTGATGGTGATAATTCTGCTGATTCACATGTTTTATATGAGAGATGGTGAGCTTTTTTGGTTTTTTCTTTGTTCAGGTGTTTTAATTCAACCATTTCATTTTTCAGGGTTTAAATGCTGCCCTTTTCCAAAGTGCCCGCTCATTATGAACATATTGTATGGTATTAACAATATTCTCAGATCAGTCTCCTCTCCCCTCTTTCTTTCTTATTGTTCTTTAGTTTCCAAATTCCTTTGTAACAATGAGTAGTACAGTCTATGTTTAAACTGTGGAGCAGACAAGCGGGTGTGCAGGACAAGATATTTCAGTGTGAGATGTGTGACACATCCTTATGTAAGCCATTATTGTTGAATGCCATTAATAGTTACCACAATAAATGTAGTAGCATATGTACATTTTGTCCTCATTCATTGTATGTAAGTTCTTATTGAAATAATGGTAAAATGCTCTTCTGAAAATGCTAGCTTTTGAACAGTGAATCTCCCCACCAGCCACACTTACAACACTGCACATGTCCAGATCATTAAAGGATACCTGCATGTTAAACCTTATTTGAGAACCCATAATTTGGATTGGTAGCTGGACATTGAGTAAGTTAAGAGTATGTGAGCAAATTACTATTAATATGAGATTTAATATTGGAGAATTATTAATGTGACATTGGGGGGGGCAGGGGGATGTGCATATGAGAAAGAGCAAGTGAATTAAAAAATGTCTTCCCTGTGCTGCAGCTGAAAGCTCAGAGTGCGACTAAGTCCAACTCATGATAAAAATGAATGCCACTGCAGGAGCTGTCTCCACAAAACTGAGACATTGTTTTCTCAGTCTAACATTTTTCCTGCTAGTTGGCAATTTTTTCTTCAGAAAGCAACCCAGCTGCAGCTTGAACCACATAGTAACTTTGCAACTCACTACTTGCACTGTTGTTTCTCATCTTGACCTGTGATCAAAAGGTATCTGTAACTCAGTGGCACTGCCACTAAGCAATAAAATCAGAGTATTTTAAGCAAACACAATCCAGGAAAAAATTGTATATAATTATTTTCAGAGCAGGGTGGCAACTGATGACACTACTAAATGTGAGTGGTTTTAGGAGCTCCTAGAAATTAGTGTTCCCCCAAAGACTGTGCCCTGTTAACGTAGTTTATCCTTTGTTTCCTCTAACGGCTAATCTCACAGCACTTCTGTGAAATTTTTAAAGGAATAGTGATCAGAAGGTTCATTACTTTTCTGTGAAAGATGGATCACTGAAACTAAAAAGATTGAGATTACTGAGAATGCTGTTGATATTACTGAGATTATTTCCCATTTGAGGGAGATTATTTTTCATTTTTGTGATAATATTTCTTATCGTGGCACATATAGCAATGAATGATTTTCACTGTCTCTCAGTCCTTGATAGGAATATATTCCTGTTTGCATAAAGAACAAAATAACTGCTTTAAATACTACTGTACTTAAAATGCAATAGAAACTCTACTCTATCCTTTATAGGCCTTTCCTTCTTTTGCTATTCAGGAATATTGCCATTTTTTGCTTTGAAATCAAGGTGATCAGTTTGCATAAGAGAAATCCAATCAATAGAGGTTGGTACTTGTATCACCGAGGACAGTCAAGGATAGATCATTTTTCTGAAGTGTATTCTGAGTCTAGATCAATTTCTTGTTCCTTTCCCTGCTGATGATTCCTCTAATCAGGAAAGAGCCCACATCAATGACCAATCTCTTCATTCAGCCATCTAACAAAAAAGAGACTTCTGAGTCACCAAAGGAAAAAAAACATAATATCCATAAAATTGTTATATTTGGACCAAAACAGTATGGTTCACTGTCACAGCACCCTCAAAACTAGCCAGCTGCAACAAGGTCTTTTTCCATCACATTCCAAATTAACTTCAATAAGTAGTTAGCACACCTTGCCCCAGCACAGCCACCAATCCCCCACAAGGTCTTAAAAATCCATTTACTGTTCATGCTGTTTCTTCATACACTTCTGGCTAGTCCCTCTGCTTCTCACCTCTGTTGCTATCTCCTTGCCCCCACTCCCTTCCCAGATCTCTCCTTATTGACCATTCCCCTTGGAGCTATTTAACCGCTTAACAGGAACCAGCCATAGCTGCATCTTATCTACATCAGCCAACCCACCGCCCCTGAAGCCAGCCCACAGCTATATATTATCGATGTTAATTAACCCAGCTTCATTCCTCTACAGTTCACTTTTGTAGCAAGAAATATTTCTGTTATAAACAAAGCAACAGAAATGTTGGGGTAGATTTAAGTCAAATCAACAAAGGAGGAAGAGGAATTGCAACTTCCCTTCCTTCCAGGAGGTAGGTATCACTTGGCTAACACTGTTCATCTGATGGTCTTTGAAGTACTTTGAAAAGGACTTCTTCAAACATGCAGTGGTGTCCAGGGCATTTCCTCTGAGAGATGAGTGAACACTCCTCAGGCAGGAGTGAAGGCTCCTCAGGCAGAAGAAGGAACTGCTGTCTCCTTGTCGTGACCTCTTGTGCTTTCTTGATTTTGTGAATATCGCCTGAAAAAAGAGAATCCACAAGTCTACGTGCCTAGCCTATGCCAAATCCACAAATAGTGTTGGTGGAGCTGAACCAAATTTCTAGTGAATAGAACTCATACCTATTAGGTTTGCTTTCCTTATTCAGCATGTGGAAAAGGGGTTTGGCTTCTGTCATGTCATAAAGTAAAATCCAATGGAAAAGCTATTTCCTCTGTGGTTTCAGCAGGCTCCATAATCTCCCAGAGAAACCCCATCCAAAAAAAAACCCTTTCAGGCAGTTCTGTCTGTCCAGTAAATATCCCAAAGGTGTTTAAGAAACTTAACAGAGGAGCAAATGAGAGAGACCATGCTGAATTTGTTAAAACAGACAGATGGCTTGAACAGAAAAATAGCTTATTCTCTCCTTCAACTATAATGTTCTCAGCAAGTGTCTCTGTTGAAAGGATAAGCATGAGAAGAGATAATAGGATCTTAAGATAGCTAGGAACATACCAACAAAGCCAGTCTGGCACAGAGTTATAAACAAAAACTATGTTAGTAATATTTGAAGGCCCTTCACATGCTAGGGACTACAGCCCCTGCATTTTTGTTTGGAAGAGGTATTCATCACATTGTTGGGTAAAATCTATTAGGAAATAAAACCTGTTTCGTTCACATTAGTCGACTGGATGGGGACTATTCTAAATATTTTTGGAGAAATTTGGCACAAGTGTTAAACACCCACTTTTGTGAAACATATGGTGTGGTGTAATGGATTGTCTAACCGATTTTTAACAGATTGTTGGGTCAGAGAGATGATAACATCAGCCTTTTCTTTTTTCTTCTGAATTCACTAAAAACCTATCATGGAAAGCAAATAATATTACAAGGTGAAGGACAGAGTAAAAGACCATTTAAAGTTGCATACCCATGGGGAAGACAAATTAAGTGGCACTGAGGTATTAACAACAAAGAAATCTAGTAATTTTAATGTATCTTGGGGATGAGGAGGAGGCCTTCTGTAGAAAATTATTTAGTTTCCAGAATCCCAAAAAGCCATGCAGTAGACTTCTATGTCACTCCTTTAAATAAGTAAGATTTTTTTTAAGTTGCTATGATATAATAAAGAAAGCATAGCTCAAGCTATTAAAAATCAGTTGTAGAATGTCAGTGTTACTGACCAGCCAGAACAAATGAGTTCACTGATTTCCAAAGAGTGGACTGTGGTACACAAGGAAGTTGGTAGTTACTGTAACTGGTCTTCAGAGTCACAAGAAATGCCATTCTACTGCTTGCCCCTTGAAACTGAAAATATACAGGATATTTTGAGGGCCCGTGGTGGTCTGTGACCTCAAAAGTTTGAGACACCATGGCTTTCAAGTGTTTTTACATACTACTACTTTACTTCAGGGCCTTCAAGAAAATTTACATGGGCTTAATGCGACATAAGTAGGTACTGATGAGTGTTTTCAAAAAGGTAATTATATTCCCAAGAGTTAAACTATGATAGCATTATTTAAGTGACGACAACTTGAGTCATCCTTTTACTTATGAGTGTTTAATGTTTGGCAGGTTTTGCCTTTGTTCAGTGGCTGGTGCAGTATGTATGTCCTTGTGAATGGGGTTCATTGACATTACTACAATAATTCTTTTAATGTTATTGTTAACATGCAATAACAGGAACTGTATTGACTCCAACAGACCTATTTCCGTTACAGAATGCCATTTAGTATGTGAAGGTGGCCCAAACTGTCTCTTGCTAGAATTGCTGAGATTTTTCAAATTTGAAATTATCTTTGGTACCGTTCTGCTGACATAGCTGACCAAGATTAGAAACCTCTCTCTCCTGAAAAATGTCAGCTTCAATGATAAAACAAAAAAACACCATTGCTCAATTTTTAACCAGTTGTTATTCTTATTTCATTAAGAGTTTGCTTTTGTTAAAAAGTGGATGAATACTTAATGGTTTTGGTACTAAAACATTTTTCTTCATTGATATCTCCAAATGACGAAGGTAACTGAGTATGACCATATCTTATGTTTCATGGGCAAAGACAATTAACCTGACTGCAGTGTATGATCACAGCATCTAGAGACAGAAAACAGCAACAGTCATTAGGTTGCTCTTTTCTAAATCTCATGCAGGGCAACAAATTGAAACCTGTGCATTTGAACAAGAATCACCATTATTACAGAATAAATTTAGTAATATCCTGCAGTATTACTAGTGTTGAAATAATGGTGTCTCAGTCTGTTCGTGAGTTAATATATCAGAACCTTACACTTTATATCTAGTAGTCAAGGAAATAAAACATATTGTGAGAGCTAAGTAGTTAAATATATTTTTTTCTGAAGTCTGTCTCACACCACAAAGAGAAAATTTATAATACTAAAAATTGTTAAGTCTTCCAAATTGCAGAAATGTCTCTCTAATGCATCTGGCAATTTGTACTTGTTATTTGAAGAATGCTCTCTGGTTTTGCATAGTTTGTGTCACACAGCGTTAACTGTTCATGCTTCCTGTTCTTGCTCTTTTAGTTTTCTGCCTACCCCAGTCACTCCATAGCATTTGAAAAAACATTTACCTCAAAGCCAGAAACAGGGATGAGATGGGAGCACAGCTGCCAGAATTACACAGTAGCTCTTACCCATGTCAACTTTTCCTAAGGTTATGGTTTCTTCAAGGCCTCGTAAAAAGAGTTTTAACTATTTGAAGCTGTTGGTTTACATTTGTTCACAGCAACTTCTAATCAGCCTTACTTACAAGAAGTATCTGAACACATGCTCACTCACATCATATTGTGGTAATTCTTTTCCTCATTCAGATAAAACAGCATGATAAAGCGAACATTAGATTCAACCAGCCTAAATGATTGTTCAATGAACGTACGTAATCGAAACAGAGATCTCTTATCAGAAGTAGCATCAGACTGTCTGCTCTCATTAGTAAAAGATTATAAAGCTCTTAACAGTCAAAAAAAAACTAAAAAAAAATCAGTCTGATAAAAAGCACAGGGGATGGATTGATAGATTCTTGTTAAAGACTTTATCTAATCTTACCAACATTTACATAGGTACAAATATATGTCTCACTGGTAGAACTTCAGTTTCATTGCACAGAATTTGAACTGAACTGAGTTCACAGAGAGACAGGGTGGTTTAGCAGAGGATTGAGCAGCATCGGGACACTGTCACTGTGCAGATGTTGGAGTAGCGTAGTCATAATTCCAACATGCAGTTCTATACTTACTGTACTAGAATTGTCAGCATTTTACCTGCTGCTTCTGCATCAATAATACCATGGAAAAGTTATATCCTTGTCTCAGAGCTGAAACTTCAGAAGTGGCATGATGAAGGGAAGTGGTGACCATAAAAGAGGGAGTGAAGGGAACGAGGGTTACAGTAACATTTTATTCCAATTATCTAGGTTAGTTTGATTTCTGCTTAGTTGTTTCCTTTTGTTTCAAGACTTACACTGTACAGGACAGGTTTCCTAGGGGATTTACCCTGGCAAATGTTTTAACTGTCATGTCAGATACAGAAATATTTTAGATCATGTTATTAATATCTAAGAACCAGATCCTCAACTTTTCACTGCTTCTCAGTATTTGGGCAATGTAAAACAACTGGGAAATGCCCTGAGGAGGACCTTTGACATGCTTCTGTATTTTGACTTTTTCTTGCTTATATAATGGTCCCTGGTAAATTATGATGGTTCATTTTGAATCAGAGCTCCTGAAGAGACTCAGAAAAATTAGGAGAGTGGTTTGCAAATGTTTTCTCATCTTCATTCTAATATAGGAAATTAAATTAAAAGACGAATGAATGATTCATAGAAGCTGCTTAATGAATTATTGGAGTGGGGAAGCAGGGAAAAATTCAGAGAGGAGGAAAGCAGATATCTTTAGCTATCTATAAAGATAGATACTGTCTGTCCACAAGGTAATAACTGATGCTACCTGTAGAAAGCATTATCTATAACCATCTTTCTATCAACAGTTAATTTAGTGATCATAACTGAATCTTCAGTATACATTTTAAAATATAGAGACTTGACAAGCTGACTAAGCTAACAGTGCTATTGGATTCTTACTTGGGAATTCAGAGATTTTGCTATTTTAACTGTGCAAACAATACTACTTCGCTATACATGCTGCAGAAATGCTACACATTAGAACTTTGCAAGTTGGAAAATCACAGCTATTAGTTTATCGGATAAATAAATTAAAGTTTACAGCGATAGCAAAAACCTCTGAGTATAAAAGAATATACAGAAAGAATTAATAATTAAGGAACCCAGAAAAAAATCTCAATATTGGTTCCCTCCTTCTCTGGAGAGGCAAAAATTTGGAGTAATAAATGTTAGCCTTTAATGTAACATCACTCAGAAACAAATCAGCCATCAGGAATGGCAGTCACAGCCAGAATACTTTAAACCATGATAAAAGAAATGTAAATTGCTAATGTTACTGTATTCCAGGGGAGTTGCCTGTGGTTTCTAAGGTAAGAAGATTAATGAAACTCCAACTGCTAATGGATAATAGTAGGTATTTGACCTCTAGTGCAATCTGAGTCAATCAGAAGATTGCAGAGAGTATCCTTGGGCTATTTTTCTATTGTTAGATGACCTGTCTTTGTGTACTAATAAAGCATTACTCTTTCAGGCTGGCAGCCTGCTACAGGTATACAGAGAACAGCTGTAAACTGTCTTAAAGAAACTCTTTGTAAATCTCATCTTAAGAAAGGAAGAGCTTGTTAAGGGTACAGTCACAGCCTGCAGTTCCATGGATATTCTGGACAGTGCTATAGGTCACAGAATAACTTAGAGAAGCCCCTGTCATTTAGAGAGGCCCATATATTAGATACCCACTGAACTAACTATGGAGTTTGTACTTCATCTTTTAGAACCGCATCTTTCCTTCCAGCTGGGACACACTGTATCATGACATAGTGAAATGTAAAATGAAGATAATTAAACCACTATGTCATTGTACACTTGCTTGGATTTCCCTGAATATTTGTTTCTTGCAATTGTCACCCTCTATGAAACTGGGAAAACACTCCAGCTGTCAACATTGTCACACAGTAGTACAGCTCCCATAGAGCAAAGGGGTGGGCAACTAACAACCACTCTGGGTCTTCTGAAAGTTTTCACAACCCAGTTCTAATTTTTCTGTAAAGGAAATATTCTCTGCTCCTAAAAGGCTAAATGAAAGCAAATGTCAGTGATGAGAACTTGCACTCCTTAATGCTTTAATTATTTATATGTGAGAAACTCTTTCACAGAGCTTTCTGGAATCTACTTTTTTTTGCATCTTATGAACTTAACCAGATTCCCATTTTCTGTGGTCAGGAAAAGCGCAGGTTTATTGAATCCCTATGTAGAAGTAAAATTGCTTTTTGGCTTGCAGGAGGTCATGCAAGTAATTAACTTCAATCAACAAGAAATGTTAGGAGTCCAGGGGAAACTATACAAGTTTGTTTCTGAAGATTTTTTGATAATTGTCTACTCATCAGGCACCAGTTCTTTAAGGAGCTTCTGAAGAGAACTGAAAAAAGTTCTTGCCTGTTGAAAAAAGGCTTTGTTATTCTGGATATGACTTAGTACAGTCTTCAGCATTTAATTTATTTTTAATTAGGAAGTTAGCATTATGCTGTGGTATAGCCTAAAAGAATATTGTCCACTTTGATTATGGCTTTTTATTAATGACTGATCAGGTACTTTTGTGAACAACCTGATTTTTGAACTATTAGTCTACACTTAAATCATGTTTCCAAGCTTTTCAAAGAAATATTTTTAATTCAAAGCTAATCAGGTGGCCTCTGGTGCTAAAGCATTTAGGTAAATTTTACTATTACTGGATTCCAAATTAGTTACACATTGGGCGGCCCTGAATAAATTCACAGGAATTGTTCAAAACCCTTTGGAAATTCAAAAGTAATACCCAAATAGAACACTTTCTGCTTGTTATATTCACACTAGTCCTTATGTTATTATCTCTTAAAGACCTGTGTTTACAGAGCAGCCTGAGGTGTTTGGCAATTGGCTTTATTCAAGCTTGTCGGTCTGTCCTGTAGTCAAGGACTCTTTAGGCACTAAAGTTTAATTAATTTGAATAATATGCTTTCAGGCCTGTGTAGAAGAAGTAGTATAATGTCCTGCTCTTTTAAAAGGTGAATTCATATTAAAGCCCCTTACAGTGTAGATACAATCTGGAATACAGTTTTCAAAAATGGCACTGTGGGAGCCCATGCTTGATACTGCATTAAGCTTTCTGGAGCAAGGAACTGCCTTTATATTTTGTGTCTGTGAGGTGCCTAGGAGAATGCAAGCCAGACCACTCGCTGTTACTGCTCATCCCATTGCTATACAACTGACACTCACCCATGAAGCAAACACCTTGAACTGAAGAGCCTATTTGCGTTTCTAACTCAACCTTGGACTCAAAATACCAGCATGAACACCCTTCCCTTGGGCCGTTCCTTGTCATGAGGTTTCTGTTGGAAAGACCAGGCAGCTCCATCATGCAAGCAATTCCTTCAAATGTCATTTACTGATGTAGTTGGTAGGAACTCAGTGAACAAGTTTGTTGATTACTCACCAGGAGGATTAGAACCAGGATCACCATTGCTATTTCCTATTATAGCTATTGTCACCAGTAGCTCTGTGGTCTCCTAAACCTTTGACAGCAGTAAGCAACAGTCGTTTGGGTTTTTTTTTCCATTCGAGGCAGTTGATATGACTGAACATTCACAGGGAGCAATTCAGCTGAATGAGATGGCTCTGTCTTAGAGCATCACTTGAAATAGTGCAGAGGGTTAAAGTTAAAATATTTATTCATCTCATATACAAACCCCAAACATACAGCATAATAGACAAAAGATGTAAAATAGAAGAGGCTTTATAGAAAACACGTTGTGGAAAGCTAACATGGAATGCCATGGTAAAACATCAAGAAGATGACAGGAAAAAGTTTTACTTATTGGAAGTTTTAGTATGTATTACAATATTAAAACTTTCAGCCAATTGGCTTAAATTATAACATGGACTAAAAAGTTGCAACTCATCTTGTTCCACTTATATTTACATCCAAATGCAGCTTATTATTCTGGAGCCTTAACTGCACATCTTTTTGATGTTCCTCACATTTTAACATGGAAAATCAAAAGTTACCTAAGGAGTATTATTAATAGACTTTTAGATCCTACACTTTCAAAGAGTAAAGATTAGTTATATGTTCCTTCTATTAGTATAAAGAATTGTTTTAAAAGTACTTCTGTATTAAATCAGTGTTGATTTACTGGCATTTCCACTAACAAAAAAGGCTTTGTCAGACCACTTTCTTCTCTTTTACATCTGAGTTTCCCTGACGTATTTATAGCCCAGAAAAGAATCACTATTTGGTAGTATAATTACAGTAATTCTGTGAGTTGCTCACACTTCATGTGTTTCTGTGGGTGAAGGTATACTTATCCATACTTTTTTTCAGGAAAATGGACAGAGATGTGGGATAAGCAGAAGCACAGGCTAAAAATAAATTCTGTCATCCCCCAACAAACTAGGGACAAAGACATGAAGAAGCATGCATATATATTAATTTGATGAAAACTTTGCTCCCCAGAAATACTGTAGGAAAAGATTGTTCAGATGCGCTTAGGCAGAAAGTCAATGCTGTGTGACTACGTGCAGAGATTAATACTGCTATCAACATTAGCTTAGGGAAGGAAAGTTAGGTGAACAGTAGAGGAACGGAATTTCATCAGATGCACCTTTTTATACAAAGATGTAGACTCCAACCTTTGGTCTTTGATCACAAATGAATCACAAATGAAACTGCTGTTCTGTTAAAGGTAACCTGAAGGAAGTAAAAAAAAAATGTGATTCTTATGGATAATAATGCAAGAGAGACAACAAAATCATAGTAGAGCAATAAGAATGTTTTTCAAGTGGCTTCTAAATATACAGAGAGACAGTAAACCAGATATAAAATAGAGAAAATAAAATATACATATAAGACTGAAACTGTAATTATTATAAAGGAAGAAAGCTAGTTAAGTTGTGAAACAAGTACTCTTTTCATAAGGCAATTTTCTCATTGGAAGAAAAGAGTGGAACTAGATGAGAGTACCTAATATCTTTCACTAGCCTGTCACTAAAGAATAATACTAAATTAACTCTTGTTCTAGAGACAAATTCAGGGCATAGCCATTTGAATTAATAAATTTAAAGAAACTATGTTGTCATCCTAATATAAAAATACAGTACTGAGACCTGTGGTATTTATATTAGTCTCTACATACTGGGAAGCAATAGAGTTCCTTGTTGTGAAATAATCTACTGATAGGGATCTTTTGATGGATTCTCTGCTTTCAGGAAAGGAAAAAAATTAAGGGAAGAATACAAGTTATGATGTAATCTGAGTTGCTCATTTCTAACAAAACATAGTAAATTGTTTAGGGGCAAGGTTTTAGTTAGTAAAGAGTATGCTTTGCTTTTCATGATGATTTAGATGTTGATGTTCATGAACAAGAGTGGATACTAACATCTATGATTCCATCTGGTCATTTTTGTACTTCTTAGAAGCCGTCTTGTTATAAATAACAGAGTCAATAAGGAATAGAATTTGAGTCAAATATTCTTTTTTCATAGTAGGGATAGAGCTGACATCTGTGGAACTTGTCTTTCTTTCAATATAAATTACAAGTGAGTCCTAGTCCCCTTTAAAATAATCTTATTTAAAGGTAATGAGTTATTGTCTCTTTTAATTTGTTTCTCCTTGATGAGTTAGTTACAACTGTTGTAAACACTGTAAAGTGGTGGTTTATGGAAAGCATGAGTAATGCACAAAATAGAAGGCTGCCCCATGTCAATAAGCTAGTGCTTTGACCTGAAGACCATCTCTAGGATGAGAAAAGCAGCACAAAGCTGTTTGGGTTTGGGGGGGGATTTTGGGTGGGTTTTTTTGTCACTGTGCTGCGAGCTAAAGCTGGTGGTTGCAATGTGAACCCTTGTCCTCTGGAAACTAAACAGAGTAGCAGTTCATTTCACACAACCTTCTGAGCAAAAATCAGATGATAATGGTTTCATTAGAACTGAACCAATGACCTCATGGTGATAGGATGGTTCCTTGACCCATCTAGGTCCAACACCTGTAGGCCAGAGATTTCTGTGATTTAAAAGATGTTTTATTGCAAAGTATAGGACAAAAGAGCTTTTTCTTTTCCCTAGAAATTTCTGTTTGCAGCCTGTAGAGTGTCATTTTTGCATATTTATACGGCATATATAAAATATCTTCAGTTTTTTGCTAGATTATTAATAGCCCTTTATAAATGAAAGTGTTTTTCTTATTACCTGTAGTTATTAATGTTGGGAGGTTAATCCATCAATGATATTGGATTTAGCAGCTTGGCATTATATTATACCATGTTACCTCAGGGCATAAGAGAAGGGTGTTTTAAAATATTATTTCAGCTTCTTTGCTTGTAGGAATAGTAATGTGTATGAATGCAAGTAGTGAGAGTTCACATTCTAAAGTGACTTTTTCAGAGTCCAGTTGTACATTGGTGGGAGGCAATGTGAACTGTGTTTTGCCATCAGTAGCTGACCAGAAGTCTGCAAATACTCCTTTCAGATGCGGAACTTGTATGATTGTGCCTGATACTCTTACTTGAATATACCTGGTATTCTTACTTGAGGTGCACGAGACACCAGGATGTGTGTCTGTTCTGACATTTCAGTGTACTGAGCATTCAAATGTTCGTGAAGCAGACACTTAGACCTTTAGATCATAATCTTAAGCAGGTAGCTAGTTTGTTATTTAGGAGAATTTCTAAAAATAATGTCTGGTGTGTTCTTAAATAACTGTGTGTTGTGTTTTGATTTAGTTCAACTCAATTCTAATAGGAGCTTTGTAAAATGGTCTAAAATGATTGTGTTGAAATGCGTTATGAAACCCCTGCTCCACTGATGTCAGCAGCAAAACTCTCATTAGATTAACTGGGGTCAAGATTGTATTCCTCATTTCCTGTGGGACTGGAAATATTTGAAAGAGCAGATATAACTCCAAGACAGAAATGTGGATCCAGACTTGCAGCTCACATCTGTACTTCAGGTGGCAGCATTATGACTCAATCTGAAGTAATTTCAATTTGTGGATTCTGCAATCAAATTTTTGTGTGTACACAAAACTTAGGTTTAATCTGCAGACCACAACACACACCAATTTGAGGTCAATATCTCTTCAAAATGTTAGTGGCTTGACTTCTTTATAGTTTGCAGTCCTGTCAGTATACTAAGTTTGTATATGCATTAGCAAATGGAGTTGCAGTAATGGATCTGCAGAGTGCAATAGTTGGTGCTAAAGACTCAGTGACCACACTGTTAACATTTTAGGAGTTCTACCTCAGGTTAGCTCTAATCCATCCTACAGACATAACGCCCACTAGCAGCATATGGCGTTAAGTGAGCTCTCGGAGTATATATTGCAGTTCAGTTTCATCAGAAAAAGAGTCAAGTTCATGCTCCAGACCATGACACAATGTCAACCAAAGCATGGTAGGTGAAGGTGTCTAGGCGTTCTGCTTCAAAAGTGCACTTTTGCTCATGTACAAGCACAGTGTTCATGTAGATGCTTTCTGGCATTTTTTTCTTCTCCATTTCATGTGTTTATATTCTTTTTTGGATTCAGATTTGTCTGTGGCATCATTTGTACAAGAACTGCAAAAATTGTAGCATACACTAAAGCTGAGCTTTCTTCTCTGCAAAGAACTCTTGCTCTTGGAATCATATAAATAGAGTGAAAATATGTTGGGCAATTGTTTTGAATGATTTAGCATAGTTTATGTAACTTATTTGAAATATGTACACCAAATTGTCATATGCAAGGAGAATCCTGCAACAAGGTTTTACCCAGTCTGATCATTTGCTAGCTGTGAAACAGGTAGACTATTACAATGATGGGGCTCAGCTTGAATGAGTGAAAGCTTCAGATCCATGAATGCAAAGCCTTCAGCTTTTTTCTTGAGAACTTGGCTGTTCTACTCAAAGCAGTAGTTTTCAGCAGTCACGCAGAGTGAAGAATTTCACAAGGATGAAATGATCTTGGAAAATTTCTTGAATCTATCAAGTAAACATACTTCCTTCAGCATTAGGCATTCAAGTCATCCCATTCTGTTTACATTATTTAACAGTTACAGATAGTCACCCAATGTTCATCACTGTTTTTGTGGTTGAATTCCCATAAGAACCTACTGTAGCTCCCCAGAGGATTAATGTAGTACAGAATTTTCTCCCTTGCCTGTACATCAGCCTATAGGAAAATATCTTTGCCAAATAGCAGTGCAAGGATGACAACAGGCATTAGTTTCTTCTACAGGGTCTTTGAAGAACCACAAAGATTCCTTGGAGGTGTGTAGTTTTACTAGTTGAACGATAAAGAGAGAGTTCAGCAATTTCTTCAGATTTTCTTGGAAAATTTGCTTTTGGTCATGAATCAATTCAGTTTGATTTTATAGCTCCTTTGTTAAACTAGGTAGAGCTTAAACTTTCTATTTTCAAGAAAGTATTGCCCTGTTACTGAGGAAACAAAAAAGCCACTGTTCTTGCCCTTATTTATATTTTAACTACTTTGTCAATATTCCCTTTATTTATGGATTATTAATCACAGTAACATGCACAAGGCTAGAAATGCAAGACCTGCTACAGGTAGCAAGATCAACTGGAAAAGTGGAGACATGCATGTCCATGACCCAGCCTACCCTTTCCCAAGAGCAGCAGACCACAGTCCTGTCCCTGGGGATGGATTCCCCTGGGAAGGAAAGGAAAAGTCAGGAAAGGAGAAAAGTGGCCAGATACAATTAATAGGACTTTTGGGGATAGAGGTAGAACAGTAGGAAGGTACTTTTTAACAGCTGTTCCACCCCGTTAACTAAGTCTGGAAAATATTTTTTCTTAAGAGGGCATGGATTCTGTTTTGGTATGTCTTCAACCCCCCAACAAACCCAACAAAACCATTTTTGGAAGAGTCCTCATTCCTTGCCCTAGATCTCTGGGTGAGACCACCATTCCTCCACCTCCATTACATCTGGGAGGGCAGGAACTGGTTTTTTGTGTTAGTGCAGGAGCAAATAGGTGCAATTTCTGTGTCACATCCTGTAGCCATATACTGGATTTGGCAGCGCAGCAAAGATTCCTTGTGTGGTGTTTCTTTTTAAAAAGCTTAATTAAAAAGATAAACAAGACTACCTCATATCAGTAGAAGGTACAGCCAAAAGAAATACTATATTATTTTCTCTTCAATTTGCTCAAGTACTAGTATCCAACACTACTGCAGTACTCAAGGGAACATATTACAAACAGTATTCAGCTGAAGTGTACAGTAGGTTATTGCAGTTTAACAAAGATGAACTCTGCTTGATTTCAAGGATTTTTCCATTTTCTTTATATCCAACTTAATGTAGACTTCTCAGCATTATTATCATAGAAGGGGTCTGCAGGGACCAGGAATAAAGCCTGACAGATAGATTTAAAATGAAAGGAGACCCTTGATAGGATTTTGTGACTACAAAAGAATTTAATAAATAGCGGCATGATGATTCACTGATGTGGTGCAAGTTATTGAATTGAGTTCCCAAAGAAAGGTAGCAGCTTCTGCTGATCGACTGATTTCCTGCTATTATTTCTGCTCCTACTTCACGGCTTCATTTCGACACAAACATGAAGCCTTTTTTCCTGGTTTTAAAATTTTGAATTCAGGAGTATGAGATTTTTAAAACATCTGAATTTCAAAATATCTTCCATTCTGTCGTCTTGAGCCTTGGTCTGCAAAAGTTTGTGAATAGCCAAGATATAAAGTTTCAACTTCTTCAAGCTCTGTGAGATAACTGGGAAAGATGGGGATTTAGGCAACCTTCATACATGCACTAATAAGAAGGTGCTATTTTCACTTTCAGTCACTGAAAAATAATGAAGTGCTTTGTGATAGTGGTAATTTTGTGTCATGGCTTTGTCCCACACAGTCTGAGAACAAATTCTATTTAAGTCAGTCACTTTGACGAGGTCCCTGATTCTTACTGGGAGTTTGTTGACAACTTAGGGGGATGAAGTTAATACAAATGCTAAACTAAATGGTGCGACAAAAAACACACTTGCATGTGATGTTCATTTTGGTATTTAATACTGTGCTGGGTTTGCGTGGCAAGGTGTTGGTAGCAGGGGGCACAGGAGTGGCTTCTGTGAGAAGACGCCAGAAGCTGCCCCATGTCCGATGGAGCCCATGCCAGACGGCTCCAAGGTGGACCCACCACTGGGCAGAGTAGGGCAGAGTGTGAGGAGCCTCCCCCTGAGGGGGCAGGAGCGGCAGGGACAGCGTGTGAGGGACTGACCCCAGCCCCATGCCAGTGTCCCTGCACTGCTGGGGGAGCAGGGAGAGAAACCGGGAGGGAAGCTCAGCCCAGGAACAAGGTGGGGTGAGAGGAGGTGGTTTTTCAGTTTTTATTTTATTTCTCATTATTCTACTCTGACTTGAATTGGAATAAATTAAACTAATTCCCCCAGGCCGAGTCAGGGTACCCGTGACGGTCACTGCTGAGCCATCTCCCCCTGCCCTGATCCCAGCCCAGCAGCCTGGCGTTATGTTTCCTCTCCCCGTCCAGCTGAGGAGGGCAGTGACAGAGTGGCTTTGGTGGGCACCTGGTGTCCAGCCAGGGTCAACCCACCACAAATACAAAGTCAGTGAATGGGTTTCACAACAGTGAAGATTTTCCAGAATGCCAAAGGTTTCAGTGCAGGCACACAAAGCTATCAGTCTTACTATTTTATTCAGTATTGTTGTACAGTGCTGTACTTCCTTTGTGCTAGAAGGCTACTGTATTTACCCTGAAGTTGCGCCTGGCTCTGGGAGGGAGACACATGGCAGAGTGTACTTAAGGCTTCTGCTTCTGTGATGTTTCCAGAAAGGACATGCAGAAAAGTTTCTTTCTTGTCAGTGGCAATGTGCTGTGTTTACCACTCTGGAAGAAAAAGAAAGAGGGCTATGAAGAGAGCTGACCCCAATACCCAGCTCCTTGGCAATAGCTGCTGAGCTAACAGGTCTCTCTTTTCACTTGTGTGGTGCTTTGTATCTTAGGTTACACATTGTTTATTGTGCCTAAGTAGAAATCTGTCTGAGGGATGCATCAATGAGACTGCTAGGAGTGGTACAGCTGCAATGCAGACAGGTCAAAAGCCAACACAATGTGCCCACCAGGGCATAATATGGATGGTAGTTTTTCCTGAAGGTGGTGCAGGAGATGAACTGTGAGACCAATTACATTGCTTCAGCATCTCAAGTAACCTAAGAATCTGCTTTGAGTTAGGAGCTAGTAAATACTTTTCCCACTGGTGCAGTCCACATGTGACTTGGTTTAAGTAACTCTGAAGAGACAAATATGAGAAGATGTGTATCCCCCAAAATTTTTAAAATTGCCTCTCACTGCTAGAATTGGAAAATAATAACAGTGAGATAAGTGCCAGTTAATGCAGTGCTTTTACATCCCCAAAGCAGTACTTGTGGTATACGTTGCATATTTGAATTGCAGAATGCATTTGTTGGGCATTATGAGCAAAAGCATTGGTATGATACCTTTTCTCTTTTCTTGGCCCAGGTAGTAAGACACCTGTCCCATGGCAGGAGGGAGCAGGCACTCTCATTATTGTGCATTTTTTTTTTATAGTGCAAGAAGTATTACCGCCATATTTTATGGACGGAGAGCCTGGAATTGCAAGATTTAAAAACTTGTTCAAAGCCTCAGTGGTTCCATACTCCCATTTCTGGTTCTGAGCATTTAAATTACAAACTCTCCCTTGGAAAAAAAGGAAGTTATTTTGTCATGTAGAGTTGAAGGGTATGATATCATCTCAGGTACTGACCTGTGAATCACAAATTATTCCATTGCACTGAGTGGAATTGCCTGGGTAACTTTGAGAGGAGAAAACCTAAACCATGGGAGAGTTTTAAAAGTGTTAAAGAGCTTTAGGAGCACAAATCCTTCTGAGTCTGAACATGTCTTATGTTCCTAAATTATTTTGGTGTTATAGAAGCTGCCGTCCCGTGTTGCATTATCTCTTTCTAGGTGGTGAGTTTGTCTTTATGGTGATTGTTATTTGGTTCAGAGCAAAACCAAAGAGCCCAGACAGAAAGCAAGCAGGTTTTTTACTTGCCTATTAAGGGTCCTTTCTATAGAACGTAATAGAAATTTACAGTATTGAAGTGATGAGCTAAAGATGTTTGAATTATTCACACCTTGGGAAATGATTCTACTGTGGCTGTTTCAAAGTTGACAGTTTTTTCATACATACATAAAATTTGTCTGTGTTTGTGTGTGTGTTTAAACAGATTTTTTTACATTCACCACTTCTAAAAATCTTCCTTTGCTGCTGCCGCTCATTTTAGCAGGAATAAATAACTACCATACTGCTTACCATTCCTCGAGAGGGACAGTTCTTTGACCTTGTTTCCCCTGACACATATATAAATTTCTGTTGGTGTAAACAGCAGAACAAAAATTCTTATTGGAAAAAGACCATGTACCCAGTTCCCTGTGGGGATACCCCAGGAAAACAAAACCGTACAAAACATTAGCTGCATTGTTCCCTGAATTGCTGAAAGGTACTAAAAGACTGGTGTTGAGCAGTGACTAAAAGCCTAGCAAAATGGAAGAGAATTGCTTGAAACTGTATTGTTATACATTGAAAAATAATATATTTAATTGCAATAATATTTAAATTCTGCCAATAAGCAGAAAATAAACTCCTAGTGAATTTTAAGTGGATAACGGAATATCTGAAAGTCCTTTAACTGCCTTTGTGTCTCTGGATGTAAACAATGTATTTTTAAGTCAACAAGTATGACTTAAAATCCCCCCAAACAAAACCAGAACTGCTTTTTTCTGTACTTGGTTAAAAATTGTACTTGAAATTGTTGAAAAGAGAGAGAATAATTATTTCTGAACATTAACTGCATTGGAATATTAAATGCTTTTGTCTCTTCCTCAGGAAAAAGCTATTTGGCATCATCTAAGTTAATTAAGAAACCTCCTTGCTTCCTTGAGTGGCTCACTGCTTAATTAGGGTAACGTATGCTGGTTTCTATTAAATTGAAGTTCACCTTAGCTCACCCAGTAGTTTTTCAGTTACTAATGTATAAGTTGACATCTGGATTTTGTCTGTGCTGTGTGTGACGGATGGTGATACACAACCACGAAGTAGGAGTTCATTCCATTGTTACTGTGGCATGTCCCAGTAAGAGTCAGGACAGAGTGTGGTGAAGTCACAGTAATTCTGGGTTGGGTTTAGCACTCACAACTGATCACTATGCGATGCCAGTGGCAGCGTTCAGTCAGTCCTGCAAGGGACCACAACAGTTTCATACACAGCAATGTTTCCATCTCTTTTTGCAGCCATTTTAAACATGTCTTTAAACATGTCTTTCAATAGTGAAGGGTGGGAGGGACTTCTCTTTAGTAATTTTACTTTTATTAATACGCCTGTGGATTGAAAGCCCTAGATCTTTTCTGTTGTCTCATTCTCCACTAAGTTTCCTAGGAAAAAGAAATCTGTTGTCTGAAGAGGTTGGATTTGTACCATATTCATCAATACAGAGTTGTTCTCTTCCTAAATAAGTCCCTCAGATATTTATCTTATTCATCATTAATTAGTGACTTTTATTGCATATCCAGGAAGAACTAACTCAAAGGCTCCAGGCTTTCTCTCTACAACTTAGTTGACTGAGTTTGTAAATCACCCAAGGCTGGATGCATCTATGACTTTGATGGGGAGGTAAAGGGGAAGGATTTCTAGCAGTGCAGTTCTTTTCTATATTGTAAGATTAGGTACTCCTGTGGACAACGAGAGTGTAATGTTTAACCTGTTCCTATAACACACACACACGTGCATACATAAAGTTTCTTCCTGAGAAGCTGCACCTGCATACAGCCATGACAGACAGGTACAACCTACGTGACAAAGTGATAGTAACCACACTAGTTAGCTTTGCTGTGTCCTCACTGGAAGCTAGGGTTTGGTATTTGATTGCCTTCCAGTGAGTGACTTAATAAGCTAATTATTTTGTAGAGCAAAAAATTCCCAGAACTGTGCCTGCATGAGCAATTTGGCCAGGATTTCTTCCCATCAGCACTCTGTGCAGTCAAACATTTTCTGAATTGTTGGCAGTTTTGCATCTCTTCTGGACAGCTTATCTACAAGTGAAACATAATGGGATAGTTGTCCAGATTTTACCAGTCAGTATGAATACAAACACAGGTAGACAGCATGCTAGGTGTGGCTCCCTAAATGGTGTGCTGATATCACACTGCACTGTTTTGAAAAAAACTGATTAATTTAATTGGACTTGTCACACAATAAGGTCAGACATAATGAAAGAGACTTTGTAATTGTATTGAGGAGTCCCTGGAGGCCTTTCAGATTTGAAGACACCTACTTATTTTTCTAATATCTAATGAAGGGGGGGCCAAATTTCCTAAGTAAATGAGGACCTGCCGTGCCTAATACCATTTGAATGGTCATTTATTGCTACGAGGATCTGGCTGGGGTAGGAGGATTTCTGTAAGAACCAACAGGTGCAGTCACACGTTAGATGGAAAGTAAAGCCAATTTTTCAGCATTGTCAGAGTGGATAGGATTTTTTACAAAGGAGCCAGCATTTGCAATATTATGTATGCTGCCTGTCTAAACCTACGGTCACTTGGCACTGAACCCTTAACGATACTGGCCAAGTAATTTAGAAGGCACATGTGTTCAGATGGCGCAGCTCCACCCAGGCTCAGAGTCAGCCAAGAGATTCCATCTAGGAGCATCAAGTGGTGCTGTAGATAGTAAGGTTTCAAGCCAAAAGGAAGTTTCCAAACAGCTGTTCATCCCTGTATCATATACCTATAGGTAAAATGGTATGTGATTGATAATCTAGTTTTTGTGTGGATTATTTTTGAAGTATAGCCCCTCTGTAGATGTAGATGCCTTGACCCTGCAGTGCAGAGCTGGTGCTTTGGTGGGTCGAGAGAAAGAATTACAGTCTGTGATGCCTTTTTATTTTTGGATAGCTGAGGAAGCAGAATCATCCCTGTCCTCCCTTTCTAGAATAAATGGCATAGAGGATTTCTGCTGAAAACTTCCCCACTGTTATCTGTCAAAAGCAATTAGTAAGAATCTGAAATGTGTAAAGTAGTTTAGGGGTCTGAGGAAAAAGCTTTTTGTGGGCCTTAAAAGTCCAAAGGTGCTTTAGGTCTGGGAGTTCAACATTTCAGTAGTAAAATTCATGCTCATGACATCCACACTCATCCTTGAGAAAGAAAAGGTTTTAAATACACCCTGGTAAGCTGCCTTTGCTGTGCAACCAGAGCTTTAGCTCTTTGTCCTGAATTTAAGGAGTTGTCATGTGCCTGATTCTGAGAAGGTGAAAGTTAGCGGAGCTGCGTGGACCTCAGTGAAACTGCCACTACAGACCAGGCAGCACTCTGATGTTTTAACAAGCAGTAGGAGAGGAAAAAAATAAACTAACCATAAGAAATAGGACTGGTGAACAGATAGGTGAACACTAAGAGATATTCACAGTGTGAGAAAGTAGGGAACTTGCTCACATAATATGGCAAGCTCTTTCAAACAAGACATCTGCCTCTGTGCCAGAAAGCTTTCACTTTTTCTCTGAAGAAGAATGCTAGTATCAGGAAGGTTTGATCTGCAGTTACTTTGAAAAAAAAAAATATCTAAGATTAAAAGATGGGATCAGAAGCCAAAACACAAAATATGCCAGGCAGAACATACACAGGTTACAGAACAGGCAAGCGGCTGATGACAAGTCTCTTCTCTCTTACAAAGCAACTGATGTTGGCCGTTGCTGCACACCTTGCACAGTTCCTGGGCAAGTGATTTCACATGATGTCTGCACAACAATGTGGGCTCCTTTGCAGCTTTCTCATTTTAACAGAACAGTGGAAATACCATTGTCTCACATAACAACTGTGAAACAGAAAGTAGACAATAAATTGAACATAATTGATAGTGAAGATTAGGGCCCTAATCTCTAACTCTAGCCTAAACCAATGGACCTGGAACTAGCTAACTGGAAGCCTTAAGCACAGAAGTTGGGTAGAGTTTAGGCAGCTGAGTGATGACACTAAATAGAGTTTGATCTCAGTATATATGCATCAATATCTGTTTTATTATTGATCACGTTGTAGTAAGTAATGGGGAAGTTATGTATCTGAACAGATTCAAATTCTAAATTGCAGATGGTTTATGTACTGCCAGCTAGTCCTTCATAGCTCTCCAAGTGTTCTGGGCAGCACTGGGCAGCCCAAAGCCAGGCTGAACCACACCACCATAATTTACATCCCCTGGCTCATATATATGATAAACAATGTGGACACCCAGATTTAATCCATACTCAGATTATGATGATATCATAAAATAAGATAATCAGAATATAAGAAGTAGAAGATAATCAGAAGATAAGAATTAGGTTGTTTTCCTTTCAGATTTTAGGGTGCTTCATGCAAACAGTTTCATAATTTTCTCTCACAATCTATTTTTTTCATATCAGATTTGAAAAAGTACTGTTTAGAATATCACACTGATACAAAAATGCAGTGTCTTTCTTTCATTTAGCTAAATATTTGATCAATTCAAGACCCTCCACAAAGTGACAGGATAAATAATGGTGGGAAGGAACAGGAGGGGAGAAAATTCTCATTTCTATTAAAAAATCACAAACTTCAGAGTGGATATAATATTGTTTAAAATTCATATTACCTCAGAATATCAGAATGTGTGTTAGCCTTAGAGTTTTCATTTCAGAAGACCCCATTTGAAGTAAATTTCTTGATTGTTTCCACTCACTGCACTTTGATTCCTATCGTAGCATAATCTCAGGGCACATCAACTGGCCTTTTGTCCTGAAGAAACTAAACTGAACGATGAGGTCCAGGAGCTTAGATCATGTATTCCAGCTGCTAATGAGCACTCAGTCCACAACACAGACAAAAGCTGGTCTGAAATAAAATCCCTGAAACATTAATAGTGTGTACATTGTGTCTCCTGTACCAACTTTTCTTGGGCTTTTCATACCTGACAGGTTGCACACTGAAGAAGGCTCCTTCAAATGCAGAGAAAAAAACTAAAAAAGCATTGTGATTTTGAGCATATAACATTGAATTAAAAGTGCAATTTTTTAAATTTTTTTTTAGTGACTGTGGTTTACCTTACATAAAATAGGACTGTCCCCTGTTTTTTACTGGAGACATCCCTACAGCAGTTCTTAGCATACGGTTTGGATTTCAGGATGTATCTCCTGCTTGCAACAAGGTGAAAAGAGGATTCCCCACCTCCTCCTCCCATTTTTACAGAATTACTCAAAAACTACTTATTACATAAAAGCTTTGGGATAGCGGCTGGGTAGCCTGCTAATGTAAAACCCAAGTATCATTTTGTCTTAGAGGGTTTTCTTTCCAGCAAAAGACATTTTAATGACTGGTCAAATGCACTAACCATCTAACCATCCGCTCCTCGCCTTGGGCCTTCAAACTAATTTAGAAAGTCATTAACCATTCAAATAATAGGAAAGCATATGCCACATTATCCAGTGCATGCAAAATCAGGTAAGAACTTCTACTCTACCATTGGAAATGCAAAATAAATACATAACTAAAATAGCGCATAGTCCTAAAAGAAGTCTGTGTTCTGTGAATGTGCAGCTGCAGCATCTGTGATAAAGCAGAAACATTTGTATCTTCGTTTGGTTTATATATATATAATTAATCGTGAGAGATGTTCAGTCTTGCTGATGATTTGATCCATTCAGCAAGAATGCACTTTTCACAGTACCTTACACATTGCCAAGCCACAGAGACTGTCCCTTTTTTGACTTTCAATGCAGTGAATTAAAAAATTTATACATTTGCATCTTGCTTATGAGTTCAAACCAGTCTGTCCATTCTGCTGGTGCCTGCAAACATGTTCAGATTTAGTGCTCGCTCTTTTATTGCTTCTTGTTATGGAACTTGCATTTTCCTGTGGACTGAATGAGAAGGTGATAGCATGTGGTCTCTCTGTTTAATTGCATAAAGCTGCACTTGCTCTGACCTCAGCACGTCTCATGGAAAATGTCAACAACCATATAATCATAGAGAAGTACACATGAGCAAAAAGAAGAAAAAGTTGTATTAAAAATTATCCACCACTTAGTGCTTTAATTTACCTTCCTAGATCTTGTTTGGCAGAGCATTTTAAAACAGTTTTTCAAAGAGTCTTAGCAAAATAAATGAAGACTTTTTCAAGGACAATTTTTTTTTAAACTAGTTGCATATTTGGTGTAGAACTGAGATAGATTCTTCTCCACTTGTCAGATGAAAAATTACTAAATTTTTCAGTTATTAATTACTACAGTAACTATTTGCTGAATTAATATTATTTTTTAATAATTATGTATCCAAGATCCAAGAATGCTTTACCAGCTGTAGTTTCAGTTCCCAGTTGATGTAAATTGGCTTTGCTTCACTGAAAACATAACATCTATATCAGTTTACACCAGCTGAAGATCTGGCTCCAGAAATGCAGGGCAGCATTGAGATTTCAGACCTGCTGAGCAGCATGCAGATCTCCATATTAAAATATTTTAAATATTTAATATTTTTCCAAAAACACCAGAAAGGGTCTTGGTTTCTGCAGCAAAAAGCCAGGTGCTTCTGAGAACTCACTTAATACCAATTGAAGGCTGAACCCTCCAGATAACTCAGAGGGATGGGGGAGTCTGTTATTGTAAAGATAGTTATCTCCTGCTGCAGTGTCCTAAACACTCCCTTGCACTTAAAAGCTTCCTTTCACTCACTCAAAAGTGGTTCCAGCATGGATATTACTCTCCTACTCTTTTAACCTTTTTTTCTTTTTTTTTTTTTTTTTTGCTAACCTTTTATTATCACAACTGAAAGATCTACTCAAATAACTAATCTGATCTAACTAATAAACTAAGATCCTGATTTTTTAAATTTCATGTATGACTTATCATTTAAAATGTAATTTGAATCTCTTCATGGAGAGAGATTGACATTCTTATTCTACCTGTCCTGCAGCTTCTGCCTTAGAAGTAAAAGGGAAAGCTGGACTGTAAATAATTTTCCAAAGGTTAAGGTTATGTAGTAGAAACAACAAAGGCATAGAGTCATAGACTTTTCTCTGCTACTAAAAGAAATTGCAGAACTGAAACAGGTCTGATACTTCCCCACCCACCCACCCCTTTCCTTCTCTGGTACTGGTTCAGTCTCCATGGCTCAAGAATAAGTTGTAGGGATTGCCTCAAAAACCTTCAGAATATGTGGGACACTGATGAAAAGACACTGTGGCTTTGTCATGGTGCTTTGTAGAGGCAATTTTGTTACACTACTGAGAAACTGCAAATGGAATTAAAAAGGGGCAAAGTCCCCAGTTAAACTGTAGAGCCACAACACTTGTATTCCTTATGTTCCCTGTCACTAAGTCTAGTCAATTTGGTATAAGTTGGATGCAGGAGAAGAAAGCAAACAGTTTCTTCAGATTTAGACATTTTGAAGTGCTAGGGAACCTTACTCATTTTTAAGAAGATGCTCTTAGGTAGTAGATAGGCAGGCAACTGTTTTACAGTAAATAAGAGTCATATCACCCTGGTAACATGCCAAGATCTCAAAAACTGTAGGAAGCACAGCCAGATAATGTCTTGCTGACTAGTGTTTTAGTGCTGAAAGTTTTTTTTCATTTCTTTTTGCTCTACTAATTACAATTTCAGTCTTCGTTTCTCACAAAGATGATGAAAATGAACAGACATTTCTAAATTCTGAAGACATTACCAGAAGTTTCCAGCAGCGAGCTTGACTCCCAGGCCTTTCTGTGAATGGCTGATACTGTTTATCACCTGGGTATCTGAGTGCTTGGCACACCATAGAGCTAAGTGCTGCTCTTTCTAGTAGAGTGATACTGCACGTATAATTTTTTTTTTTTTTTAAAGCTTAGTAATAAGAAAAAAATGTTTCTCATTTTTCTATAAAGCATTCCAAGTATTCAAGGTAATACTGAAGGTAGTCATTTTCCATACGATAGTTCTCTCTGTGTCAGATAATGATTTTGCAGTCTTTGAAACCCTGACTCAGAATTGCTCTATATGTTTTTATTATTATCATTTTTTCAAAAAATCTTTACAAAGGCAAGACAACATGAGCACACCACTTTTATTGTGTGGGCGTGTGGTTGCCTCTCTATAATAGACTCCCTAATGTTCTTGGTTATAATGTGTAGCATTGCACATGTAGAGCTCTGAATTTCCAAACTCCATTTTCAGCCTCAATAATAGCCTTTCATTCAGCCATAGGATTTACACCTAATTATAGAACTGTGTGCTTTTTGTTCTGTTGTCTGGTCAGAAAGTATCCTGGGCATCTCATTGCTGTCATTCAGGGCAGAGAAGCAGTGCATGTCAACATGCTTTTGAAAGCTTTTGATTTTTTTTAGGTATTACTTAAATTACTTAAGGCTTACTAAGGATAGCGATAAGCAATTGCCAAGGCAGTAGTATTGGAATAATTCCTTTCTGGGAAAGTGCTGTTTACTTTGTATCTTCAATAGGATTTTGCGTGAATGGGTGGGGAACAGAAAATTGCTTTTGTTGCTTTTTACCCCATCACCTGTCCCTCTCTCTCCAAAACTGAAACTTAATTTGTTGAATGCAGTTTATCTCTTAATGTAAAAAATTATTTCTGTGGATTTTATAATAAATCTGTCTTTCTGCAGTGGATGCAGTTTTAAACTGTTTTGAAAGGAGTTTTAAACCTTAAACAACAATAATAAAAACATAATACTGATTTTGAAGCTGTTAACTGCATTCATCTATTTCTGTTCCCCCTCTGACCTTAAATATGGTGTTGCTACCAACTCATGCCTGTATCAGACTTATGCAGTTATTTTGTGCCATGAAATTCATATGGACTAGCTGAGGAACAAATCCCACTATGAGAGGTATCAAAAAAGACGGTAACAAAAATAAAAAAGATAAGACATGAGGCAACAGATGGAGATAGAATAGTGAGGGTATGTGGGAAATAATATGACAGGACAACAAGTAGGAGTCTCACCAGATGAGTGTCCTAATTGTTCTCAACTATTTTTGTAGGTAGAAATTAAAGCAAACAGATGCTTCACTGACAAGAATGTGAAACTGGAGAAAGAAATTCTGTGTGACTCTTCATGGGGAGTTTTTCTGAGCTGGAAGGTCACTAAGGTAGAAAGCAATAATACAATTAGGTGATTGAGGCTGACATTATCACAGTGAGCTAATAATGGGAATCAATATTTTGTGTTGGTGAATGAGAAATGGTATGTAAAGAAACAATAGTCTGTGAAAGGTCTTGAAAGAGATGACAAGTAGCTTTTGCTAAACATGGTAACGAATAAAGAGATGAAGGAGGATGCAGAGGGAAAGTGACATAACTAAAGGTACTGGTTAGGTAGATGATCTCTGCAGCAACAATCTGAATGGAAACAAGAGGATATTTTATTAATCAGAACACAAGCCAACACAGCTCTCATCAAACATTTCCAGGTATGTGTATAAATAGGAAAAACACTTCAGAGTGTCATGTAAAAATGAAAGATGAGTACCAAGTTACGCATCTAAAGATAGTTGTATTGCACACAATAATCAAAAGATACAGTAGGGAGAAAAATAAAGTGTTCTAATTTAAACATACTTAACTTTATGGCACAGCTAGGAATCCATGAGGAGACATGAGAAATTTAGTGTGGGTGGCAGAGGGAAATATGGAGTAGAGAAGGAAGTCTATGAATTGTCAGGTTAAATGTATGTCTACAGATTATATCACACAGAAGAGAAGAAAACAGAGTTAAGGACAAAGTCCTTAGAACTGTGTCACGTTAAGAAGGGGGCTTTCCTCAAACCCTTTGTATTTGATCAGCCTGTCAGTTTCCCAAGAAAGACAAGACCCTTGTATCCGACCAGCCTGTCCTCTACCTGCATTTTGACAACCCACCGTATCAGGGGGGTTATTCGATGAGCCTATTCAGGGATCTCCTCTGACAGCATCACTGAGTCAAATCCCTTACAACAACTACTCACATCTCCGGAGACTTATACAAAATGAACTTCAGCTGAAAATTTTTGTTATACAAAATGCAAGTTTGTGACAGAATAAGGTTCAAAGATTTCCAGTGACAATACACTGACTGCAAAACAAGCTTCAAACAATACACTTAATAGCAGCTAGCATGAGTTAGTCGTAGAATAAAGTTCTTACCCAGCAGGTGTTCGTATGGGGGAGCAGACAGGTTCAGCCCATTGACTGATCCCAGAAGTTACGATGGAGTCTTCCCTAACTTCTCCCCTCATCTGTCCACTTATACTCCATTCATATTCATTTTTCATACACAGGATTGTTACAAGTTTTTCGCTTCTGATGCAAATCAGTACGCATCCTCAGATAGCGCTGCTGAAGTTCTCTGCTAACTGCACATGCTCCTCAAGTGGGGTTTTGCCCTCTTCTGGGGGGGCTATTTGAGCTGGAGGTCACAATCTCCCAGTATCACAATTATCTTTGTCTTATTTTCAACTAACTTTCAGTTGATATCAGTGGATTGCAACACCTTATCACCTTGTCTCCTCTTATGGCCAGACCTTTCCTCACTTGAAGGCTTCTTTCAGTGTAACTTAGATAATGGTGTTCTTTTCACCATCTGTTCTTTCTCACTCATCCTTCCCAAGGCTGACTTTTGATTTTTTTAAGTATATAGCTATATATTTGAAACAATATCTCCTACAGGCTCTACTAAGGATAATGATTGATAGGAGCCCTTTCATTCATAGCAGCCTTAGAGAGTGGGTCAGCTCGACCTAACTTTGTGCACAGATTTGTATATAGTTAAACATTAAATCAGAGTTTGGCAATCCAGGAGTGCAGACAATTCACCCCCTTTGGACTTACCTCAGTCCAGGTCCAGTCCATTTCCATCACATTCAGGTGGAGCTGGAGTGGCTCTAGTCACACATATTGTTGTTACCGACTGGTATCACGTGCCCAGTGAGGTGCGGTAGTGCCTTGGAGGCAGGTAACTTTGGGGTGGAGGGGTGCGTTGCTATTACAGTGAAATCATTTCATCTGAGGAAAGTAATTTTGCCACAATGGCTGGCTCAGCCACGGACATCTCACGGATTCTTCATGTGACAGCTGCTACGCAGCTTATCAGCTGTGGGTGCCATCAGGTTCCCACCCCTGCAGGGAGCACAGCAGAGCCTGGCCGTGGGGTCTCCACTCCGCTCCACCCTCCGTCACTCCCACCAGCATGTGCTGAGCTGGCAGGGTGTGTTGCTTAGGGAGCCCAGGTAAAGGATTCCATGCATGCCAACCATCCCGAAGGTGATAGCTGTTTTTTACCCTAAAAAAAAAGCTTTCTGTAATATTATGCTTCCATTAGGTCCTAATTTTCTCTAATTCCACTCCCCCGCCCCCCCCCCAAAGTAATTTTCGCAGAAACTGTCACACAAAACTGAAAAAGGGTGAGGAGGTTGCTTGAGCTAGAGGAGTAACTTGAGTTTTTTCTAGAGAGCATGGAGAGAACAGAGTTGTGGAAACAAAGGAAGGACTATAATTTTGAGAAGAGTCAGCAAAATCTAAAGCCCCAACAGGCCAAAAGGCATGAAAATGGGAAGAAGGAAAAGAATGAGTATGACAGCAATCAGGAGGAAGACTGGGTGAGGATTTAATGAAGGAACAGAGGAGCACAACAGCTGAGAAACACCTTGGTTTGACAGGGGAAGAGAAAGAAGCTGTGTGATGGTGAAAGTGAGGTGAAGGTACATTAATTTTTTTACAATGAGAGGGAGTTGAATGAATGGCTTTTCTATGGAGAAAATCTTAAAGAAGCATTATAGTATTACTATTGATAGCAATCCAGCAAATGTGTAAGAAATAGAAGCATTAATAATTGACAATATATTCTTGCCCCACATAGCAAGCAGGATTAAGATGTGATTTTCTGCGTGATGACATAAAGAGATAAAACACATTAATCTTCTCTACTACTTATGGTAATATAATTGTGTCATGCTTTATGTACTGCCATGCTAATACAGATGCCAAGAACTTAATACATATGTCAATATATTTAGATCTAGTTTCACATATATCTATAACATAGTTACTTTATTTTATATTATTTATTGTTATTTAAGAGACTCAAACTGCCTGACCCCGCTTAATGTAGGAATCACCAAAATAAGGCAGTTCAACATACAGAAGGGGTATAATAAGTAACTGTAAATCAAGTACCAGTAGAAATACGTAACACAGAAGAAAGGTGAAAAGGAATATTTAATTACAACATGAAATATCAATCATTAAGAGGCTGATCATGACTGAGATCTCACAAAAAAAAAAGTTTGGGAGTCATTTATTTTGGAATTTACACATCCAAAAAACAAGAATAGAAAATCCAAAAGAAAATAATGGCTCCTGGCAAGGGTGATGACTTGGATCATCTGTTTACAGTCAGTTTCTGAGTTCTTACTGATCCTGAGGATTATTTCTTTTCATGTGAACCTGAGAGTATTCTTACTTTCTTGTTACCTTTTTTCTCTGTTTTAATTGTGTGGGATGAGAGCCCCAGGAAGCACGGCCACAGGATTGACAAGAACAAGTCTTCAGTTTCAGGTGTTCTGTCCCTGAAAAAAAAATGATTCGGGGCAATAGGTTGGCTTCTGTGCAAGACAGTTAGCTTAGCAGGGGTGACATTGCCTATAAATGATGTGTATTAACCTGTCAAAGTGGATCAGGAGTCTATGCCACAGAAAACTGAAAGGTTATAAAAGCACAAAGACAGTTCTATGTCTCTGAGCATTGTCCCCAGTGGAAAAAGAGATGATTTGTCTTGGGACACTATTGAGGCAGGGGAAGTCCTGACTATTTCATTAAAGGTGAATCATCCAGCTTTAAAGGGAGGGGATGCAAGAGCACACACTGTTGCACTGGAAGTATTTCTTCTTAGCAAATATCTGTAGGCTTTTTTGCGTTTCATGTATTTCATAAAAAGTAACTGAGTTAGAGCCTTCCACAAAGTCATTCCATGTTCATTTGCTACAGCGATGAACTGTAAACCAGGAGCCTCGGTCCTTCAGTGAGGTGCTGAGGGGTTCACACTATAGAGATGAACGTGCAGGTCTAAACAAGCAGCAAGCAAGGCCATGTGGAAACCTCTAAGGCAGCTCAGCAGTTCTCAGAGAAGGAAGTTGAATCAGGCCTTTGATTAAATACACAAAAATAAACTCACCATTAAGTTTAGTCACACTACGCTAATACAAATAATAAATAAATATATTTCAGAATTTCTGGGGATTTCCTTCTGAATTACTCCGTTGCTTTCTCATGCTTTTGCTAATGTGTTCCATGTAATTCACCTCTAAGTAGGTGGTCAAGGTCAAAGATTTAAGCAGAACTTAAATGATACATAGGCCTTGTGCTGCCCCCTCCATAAGCAGCAGATGCTGTTGTTTTGTGATTTGTTTTTTGCATTTCATAATACATGGTTTTTTGCTTTGCTGGGCAAATTGTTCTGCCACTGGACTTATGCTGCATCCTATGAGGATAAAGCAGAACCAGCCAGAGAAAGGAAGGAATTAGATTTGGTCTTAGCATGCGTGACCGAAGGAGAACACCGTCAAGATGTATGTAGATGGAAAAAGTTCAGCACTCCAATGCTGAGGCTAACCACCACCCTCTTTCAGGTTTCAATAGCACACACTGTCATTGTTTGATATGATAGACCTTAGTGTTTCTTGAGTACACCCTGCTGCATGACCTTGCTGTTTCAAGAACATTTCTCTTCTGGGGCTTCTGGGAATTTGTTTTCTTTTTCACTGCTGACCTCTAATGATAGATGTGTCTCAGCTTATGTGACAAATATTTCCAGGCTTCACATAGGTTTGTAAACTGTATTTGCTGGGTTTTCATTACTTCCTTCCTAGATCAGAAAAAGGATTTTAATGTAAATAGATAGGCTTTTATGGCGGCATTTTTTTTGATAGTTATTACCATACATGACTTCTTTTTCATACCACAGCTAGAGCTGCCTGGTGATAGAATGAATATAGCTATACATTTTTCGTCCATTTTGACAGATACACCAGAGAAATAACAAAATTGCATACCCATAGTATTCCTTCAGAATGCATGAATACTAAGGTACTGAGATAATAACATTATTAAGCCATTGTTAGCTTTAGATGACTACTGTAATTAATTGAATAATTTATTATTTTAAAATCAGTTCATATTAGTCCTCTTCTGTGCTTCTATAAACTTTAAAGTTCTGAATTTATTGATCAAAAGAGGAAAAAGAGTAAATGTGATCTAGTTTTCAAGACAAAAGCCCTGGTGTTAAGGTTTAGGTTTGAGCTACTACTACAGTCAATATATGAACTTGACAAACAACTAAGGGATGTATTTTCACTCGAGTGTCTAAAATGGTCACTAAAATCCAAATGGTGGCATAAAAAACAACAGACTATTATTCATCATTGTAATAAGTAGTTATTTGTCAATAGATTCTTGATGGTATTTGTCACCTGGGCATACAGATACATTTTTCAGATTACGTGTCTTGTCCGAACCTGTGTGGTAAAGCAGTACTACTGGGAACTGCAGCATAGCAAAAGAATTCTCTAAGAGAAATGGAAACAGAAAGCAGATATTTAGTGTCCCAGACAGTGACTTCATTCCAGGAACATCTTCTTTTGGGAAATATTAATTCGCATAGCCCTGAAATATGAATTTGGAAACAGGTGCTGTTTCACATGCCATTTATTTAATTCAATAATTTAAAAATTTAGCCTTATTTTGGCTGTCTTAAAGCAGAGATTAAAATGTTTGTAAGGACTACTGAGTTTGCGAAGAGATTTCTTCTTATGACCCTTACCTATTACATTCTTTTGAATACGTGTATAAGATAGCAGCAGAATTATTTTCAAATGCTTTTAATGTTAAATGCTACCTATTTATACCATTAATCATGAAGGGACTATCTTATCTTAAAATCTTACTGGAAAGTAGCTGTGGGTCTGTAAAAAGAAATCCCAAGGAATTAAAGCCATGAGTCTTAGATAACTTCTGAATGTTTAGAAAGCATTCAGCACTCACCCATTACTAGTGTGGTGTGTCACTAGTGCAAAAAGTACAATCTGATTATAATATGTGCTGCCCAAGTACCAGTAAGATGAGTTTAGGGCATAGTCTGGCCTGGCAGGAAAAATAGTTATCTTCCTATTGCCTTAAATATATGACAAAGATCTGTTACAAATACATCTGATATTATTCACAGATCAAAATAGGGTTTTCGGTTCTAATTGTGGTTTGAGTAGAGAAGGCTTAGTGCACTAGATGTAGGATGACTAAATGTGGTATGGTGAGAATTCAGATTGCAAAGCCATGCAGTTATTACAATTAACTAACACTAAATGTTTGAGATGAGCAGCAAGTAGGAATAACAAGTAGTCAATGATTTATGTTAGGAATAAAAATATCTGTGTTTTAATGCTCTGCCACGTTAACAGAATATTCTCTTGGAGACTGAAGTATCAATAATTGTTTCTCGTCCAATATAGCGAGTTTAACAGGTTTTGTACTTAAGCTCTCACCTCCACTTCCTTCTGTTAGATGAGCAATCTAGAAGAAAAATACCGTTGCTGCTGTTATTTATTCAGATAGGAATGCCATAACTATGTCATCATTATCCATGAATGTACAGTCTTCAGCTGTGAGCTTGGGATCATGCAGCTCGTCAGCAGTGGCCAGTGTTGCCACAGTGTAAGAAGGGGTGTAGACTCAGGAATGAAGGCAGTTGGTTGATTGGCATGGATAACATGCAGCTGTGGCCTTGCCTCAGAGGCAGTGGGTTGATTGACGTGGATGGTGTGCAGCTGTAGCTCGTTCCCCCTAAGTAGTTAAATAGCCCTGAGGAAGGTGGGAGAGGGGGTTGGATGGAGCAGCATCAGCATTGTGGTCTGGCCTCTGGAGGATGGAGATACAGCATAGACAGGAGAATCTGACCAACGGTAAAGCCTTGTTGCAGCCTGCTAGTTTGTCTGTGTGTGCTGCAACAAAGGGGCACCCTTCTCATTTGGTCCATGTGCTCTCAAATATTTGCCTTTATCCTGGGGCGCATTCTTGCAGATTTCATACTCAGAGCTCTATGTATGTGATTTATTTTCTTCTGTTTACCTGAAACACTCCTAAGGTATCTCAGATGCTTGGATTTTTCCTGCAGTAGTGAATTTATCCTCAGACATGAATATATCTGTCTCATTCAATCTATCTCACAAGCTGGTTCAAGTGAAACAAAAAGAGAAGTTTATGTGTTCACATCTTTTTACTAAATAATTCTTAGAAATACACATTTTTGAAATGTATTTTGAAGTTGTATCCTTAAATCACTCTAGAGCACTGCAGTCAGGAAAAATCCCATCAGGTATTACATTTTCCATGTGCTATCCCCTAAAAACAAGCAATAAGAGGAAAAAAACCCACCTGTGACTTATCAGCAATGCAAGTAATATAGATGTTTAGCCTTGAATTCTGTCTTGCTCTATGTCCTTACAGTTCCTGATCACCCAGAACTTTCTTCCTTTACCCAGCCTTTCTGCTCCTTTTTTTACAGCTTCTCTGAAAGTGCAACTTATCCAAGTGTACCTTTCCAAGTCATAGTACTTTGAAATAAGTGTGGATTGTTTGAAATGTGGGTTAGATGTGTGATTGTATGGTGTAGCCATCTTTAAAATTACTTCAGCACCGTCGTAAAAATGCTACTTGAACTGATCACAGTATAGGTTTCCAAAGAAAAGCGGAGGCCAACCATATTACACTGGAAACCAAACTAAGTTAAGAAAGAAATGGAAAAAAATAGAAAGAGAGTCTCAAGGAAGGAGCTGATTGCACGGTAAAAATAACAAGGGACAGTTAGAGATGACATAGACCTAAAAAATATAAAACTGCAGTCTGCACCATCCATTAATTATAGCACACAAAATAAATGTTGCTTTATTGCTTTTTATCCACAAAACACTCTTACAGTGAAATAATATTTCTTTTCCTTTTCTATAACTTTATCAGGATTGCACCATTTTATCTCTGTAATAGGCTGTTGTACAATACTAAGTGTTTTATTTCTGTGTGTAATACCTAGACAAGCTAGATCACATCTGTTTAGATTCCAGCAGTAGAAAAAGTTTAATTTCTCAGCTGTAATGCAATGGGCACAATAGGTTATTCTAGATAGAATAACATTGTTCCTATCAAAATGGTGGGATAGTATCAGGAGAAAGCTGGAAATAATAATTGAGTCCCTGCTACCCCCACCAAGTACTTCTTTTGCTAAGCTATATAGAGATGTCATAATTTTTTTAAGATGTTATTGTGATAAAGAGACAAAGAAAACAGTTTTCTACTTAGACATTCTAAACAACTCAGAAAACACTGAGGGTGTTTTATGTTGAGCTTGCAGTGCCACAGAGAGGTTGGATTAAATAAACCAGAATCTAAATAAAATACATATGTGACTCAAACATGGTGCTTAAGGTATGTAAGCAAGTATATTTAATTGGGTCGGGTTAAGCTTAAAATGTCTTTTTAAGCATCTTATGATATAGTAGAACTTCATTAATTCTCAGTTGAACCATCAACAAACACCAGTCACTGACCTCCCAAGCTCGTTTCCAAGCCTGTAGGATTTTCCTGTAGACTTTCCCACTGAGGCAGCTCTATAAATGGAGCTGCAGAACAGGAGATTCTTACTCCTCTTTACAGGTTTCAGCTCAGCATATGCATCAATTTATGGGTAGAGTTTTGAACCTATATACACACACAATTCTTAAATGAGGGAGGTGGTCTTCTCATGGTAAGCTACATCTCCTGCTAGTAGCAGTTGCAGTGTTTGCATCCGCACTCAATATTTTTAGTAAGAAAAAAGAGACAGTGACTTCATGAGTAGGTCTTTAAACATACAAAGCTTGTGAAACTATTTCCATTTCATTCTTTGGTGGATGAAATGCATCATATTCTTTTGAGAAAGAAGACTACAAGAATGCCAATATCCTTGTGTCCCCAACTGTACATCAGAGAAAGAATACAGGCAGGGAGGTTGACTCTGATGGGAGGAAATGAGGAGTTTAGTTCATTATCCTGTTTATGACTTACCTTAACAATGACTTCAAAGTTATTCTGCATACAGTTGGCAAAGATCAAGGAAGAAAATATTTTTAGCACTAATGGACCAGTCTGGGATTTTTTGAGGCCCTCAACAGCATGAAGAGCAGCCTGATAAACCACCCAAAGCAAAATCATAGCTGTATTTTTTTTTCTTTTAGTAGTAGTAATGATGTTGCTTTGTTTTAGTCCACCAGAGAACCAACCTGAATAGCTGAAAATTATCTCTGGGATGAGTTATCAAACATGAAAAAGATATTTATGTTAAAAATAATATTGGGAGCAATGTAACTAAGATGAAGGAGAATGTTTTTCAACACCACCTTGGAAGAAAGTTTCTATCAGCATTAGAGATAAAGAATGATGCTGAAAAATTTTGGCTTTCTATCTTGTACAAGAATCCAACTCTATATTGTTCTTTTCACTCAGATTGGGATGAAACACTGATTTTAATTTTTATAGTCCCAGGATGCAATAATCAGAAATATGTCAATGAAGATATGAAAAATATTTCTGAATTGAAATGTTCTGACATTTTTTCAAGGCAAGATATGCAACTATTGCAATGATCTGAGAATCCAGCTGCCCATAGACATGTGGATCAGAGCTAAATCACTTTTTACAAGTTCATTATCAGATTTTGGATCTATGTTAACAGGAGCAGCCTTTTGCATGTCATACGCAGTGTCAGACTTGAAGAGCACTACTCCGTCACTAATACTTGGAGACAGGGCAAGCACTTGTAGAGAAAAGCTAATGTCTCCTTTTTCTCTGCCAGATTGGGTGTCTCAAACCAAGTTTTGAGGAAGCAAGGACCGTACATAGTGGAAGACATCTCTTTAAGTGCCTCTGGAAAAATGCCAGATACATAGAATGCCTCCTTTTTTGTTTTTCACCTTTTTAGGCTCGAGTTGTGGTAGGAGGCTTTGATGACTAAATGTAGCATAAGCAGTAATTTCATGGTGTTCTTTAGTCTTTTAAAGAGGGGTAGGTGTTTCAGCACATCTTCAGAGCATTATTAGTATTATTATTTTTACTATTTATTATTGCACATGCTGAGCTTGTGGCTGGAAGAATAACTGTTGGAAATTGAGACAGCCCTTCAGACCTATGGAAAAATGGCCCTAAGCAATCAAAGGCAGCTATAGTTCAACATAGTTAAAAAAAAAAAAACCACAGTAAATTAAAGACCTTCAAGGCTGCAGCAAGAAGCATGTTCTTTCAGAATCGATGCCAAACAGAAACATCTAGCAATATAGAGCCCCATCTGTTAGATATTAAAGTCAGCCAGAGTCACACAGGGTCTGTCTACTCCACCCAAACCCTCCAGCTATATTTTCTATCTGCTTTTCTTAGATATGCTGGTGGAAGTGTGAGGCTTTTGTTTTTCAGATTCTTGACATGTCAGATGCTAAAAACTTAGTGCACCATTTGGGAAGAAAACAGGTAGATTGCTTTGAGAAAGTCTGAGTAGCTTTTAATATATTTGATTCAAAAGGAGAGAGAAGGTGGTGTCCGTTCTCAATTGTGCTGGGACCAAGGTTCGTGACACTTAGGAAGTGCTGGCTGATTCAACCATGCAAGGCTGCAATGATCGTAAAGCATCACTCACGGTTTTAGCCCATGTCAAAACGTTGAATTTGAAAGAGAGGAATTCAGAGCTACCAGGAGCGAGCCTTTAGAATGATGGATGGGTTTTGCCACTTGCTGGGATCTGTAAAGCCTCTGTGAAACTGGAAATCTACTATCAAAAATCCCAAACTCATTTGAGAGTGATTTGTTTGTCACCTTCACTTAGAAGTGCCTTAGAGAAAAAACATTACAAGAAATTTTGAAGAAATGTTGAGACTTCAGTTAATGAATAGTTTAGGTATGTAAACTTTATATAAAATAGGCAGCCATCTTTGGAGCCTTTATAAAATGTAAAGTTCACAGTGTGTCTGCCAAATGAAAACCACTGAAGTCCAACATATGCAAACCTGCAAAATGAAAAGGAGCAGTAATAAAGTTGTACAGGTTTGGGCAGGACGCATTTTTTACCTTTTGCTATATAGCAGTGTGGTGTCATCAGCAAATCTGTCAGCCTGCAAAATGACATTTCTATGGAAGAAGTGGCAGATGTGGATTCATTTTGCTAGAAAAAGTAAACAGCTCAGGTCAGTGCTTATGCCACAACTCTTGTTTAGTTCATCCCATTTTTACTATAATTAAGAAATAACGATGAAATAGCTTGACCATATGGGAGCATGTACACAATAGACCATGAAACAAAAAAGCATCTGAATGGATATACTGTCCTTATAAAAGTCAGAAGGCTTTGGATTCCTGGTGTGTTATGCAGCTTCACTGCACCGATTTTAACTTGCTTCTCCTCTTCCTTCTCAGTGGGAACAACTTTCAAAGACAGATCCACTCTGTAAGACATACAAATAAATCTCTTTAAACCATGTTCCAAATACCTTATGAAGAGATCTTTGTGAAAAAACTAAGAAAAATATGAAACCAGTGTTGAATTCATTCTTATCTACCCACACATGGTTTTGGACTGGGCTGAGTAAAAGAACAACTTTACCTTTCAGCTAATGAAGGCAGAAATAAAGAGGGGCAGGGATCTCAAAGTAGAGCTCTGATATTCTGCAAATAAGATATTCTGGAGTGGCCCTGGAAACCAAGGAAACTGCAAAAACAAGACATCAGTATCTTTCATTAGGAAAGAAAACAAAAATGAGATTGAAGATAAAGCTGGGGAAGACCACAGTTTTGAGAACAGCTGAAAGGCATCCTTGGCTTCCAACTCAGATTTAGAGCATTTTAATGCTTTAGCCATACCAAAAATTAGATATTCATTTTCATAGTGTAATATATATTCCCAAAGTTCTTTCCAGTATTGTGTACATCTGCAGCAATACAGATCAACTTTAAAGAACACATCTTGAACTTATTTGGGGTTTCTTTGAAGCAGAGATTTGCACATTCTTCATGATGGAGACAGAGTACTCCCTTTATTGCATATGTAAGCGGAAGCATTCTTATAATATCAGTTTTAGTATGGACATCTTAGTATATAGGACAGCACAGCAAGACTAAGATAATACCCTTGGACAAGCACTTGAACGTCTTAAGAAAATCCTAGCTTGACATTGAACTCTGAAAACTGTTTAATAAAATGAGCTTGCAATTTTGGAGGCATCTTTTCTCAGCTGAGGGCATCAAAACAAAACAAACCTATGCAAGGTGGCTGTAAATTAAAGATTCTTACAATCCCAGGAAAATCAGATCTTGTCCTGCTATACCACTACTTCTGATGTATCAAGGACTTTCTAGCTGTCACTTCATCTCTCAGAGACTTAATTTAATAAGATGCTAAAGTTAAATAACATCATAGGCAAAATTCAGTAGTTTAAGTTGCTTGGGGAAGTATTATCTGTCCAATGCCTTCCAAATTCTGATTTCTTAACAGAGAACAAATTGATAGTACACAAAAGTCTGGTTGCATTAGTGTGGGGACCTAATATGGAAGCCTTAGAGAGTCACTGTGTAAGAATGTTTTTTCCCAAGGAATATAGTCAGAACATTTAAGTGCTTTCATTATTTTCACTCATAAAGTGAGAAATATGTGTGTTTATCTTAATTGGAGATATGATCAGGGGGCCTTTCATGTAGCTTTAAGTTGTTCAAAGCTGAATCAACAAGCAAAAACTTCTTATTTTGGTGTTCTTTGTTTTTTTTTCACTTATTTACTAGTTTTGATACTGTCAAATTGTGATTGGTCTCAGACTTTTTTTTTTTACAGTTCCAAGCAGGTCAATTGTTAGAGTGCAGTACTCACATATGCTGTTCAGTATCAATGGCATAACTTGGAAAATAAAAATGTTTGGCCTGATGGTTATAGATATGAAGGAAATATAGGGTATTGTTAAGCAATCTGTAATTAAAAAGCAGAAAGAAACTGATGGAGCACATTTTATACAGTAAAATTCAGTCACAGATTGTTTTCACCTTTCAATACTGTTAAAGCAAAATTGAGATTCTTTTTTTGTCTCACTTGCATATAACAGTGGATAATTATGATCCTTGAAATTCAGTTAAGTGTTTGTATTTTTCATCCTTCAGAAAGCTTTAATTTCCTTTAAACACAGTGTGCAGAAGGATTATGGTCTGTCCTATGTGCTCTTGCAATTGTTTAAAAGAGAAACAACCTGCCCTGCTGGATTCTCTCTGCTTTCTATGTGGACCTTGTATAGCAATGGGTGGAGGAAATCTTAGTTGCTGAATCACATTCTGTTTCTAAAGCAGCTGTGCTAGAGAGCCGCACAAATTGCTAGCTACACAAATTAGAACATATTTTAGAAAGCAATCAACCACAGGGCTCAATTCAATCTGGATTAAGATGTGGGACAGGTTAATGAAATGCAGCGACGCAGTCCCATTCTCAGTATCTTCCCTCATGTGTGGGACTGTGGTAGAGCCATGGCAAGCACTTTTTCTTTTAATAATTACAGTTAATTTTACAGTGTGCTGTCCCACCCCCAACTAATAACAATTTTGACACTTTATTGAAATACATTGTCATGGACTGTTCTCACTGTACATGATCCCTCGAGCAGCAAAAATGTAAGCAAACTTGTTCTGAAGCTGCATGGGTTCTGAGGTACATGGCTCGTGATCATGGGTAAGGCTGACCCTAAACCTTGCACATCAGAGTGCCTTACAAACTCAAGAAGTTTCTCATTCCTTGGTAGATAAATCCTGTTAGGTGTACAGAAGCACGTGTTAGTTCTCACATTCACTGACTGACTGTTTTAACCACTGATTGTTTTGTGACTTGCGGCGCCTCTGGAATGGCAGAGTTGGGAATTGCCATCCAGTTCACCCCTCTGCCAGTGCAGACTGCTCCTTACCGACCCCCGCACTGCATGCAGGCTCCGTTCAGATAGCTTCAGAGGCTACTGTTACACTGTTTTGTAGTTGCTTGTGGCCGGTTCAAGGAGAGTCCCAAAAAACGGGACTTAGTCACCAAGGACCTGCAAGGATTTTGGTGGGGAGTTGCAGATCTGTCATTGAATTCTGTATGGTCATGAACAGCTGAAAAGATGGTCAGTGAGGACAAACACTACTGAGGACCATAAGCCACCTGCAGAAACAGGGAAGTGCTTCAATATGTGGTCCTGTTGTTGTCATCCATAGAATTAACAGAGAAGAATCATATTTGGTAGCCATGTAAGAAATATTATACACAGAAGGAAATATGCAGCTGCACTTGTCCTCTTCACTAAAGCATGGGGTTTAGCAGAGGGGTGCGATGACAGCCGTGTTTCCCTGTGTGAAGCATCAGCTTTAGACTCGGTTCTGGAGGTACCAAGTTCTGTGTGCGCTCCAGTCTCAGAAACCCCAAACTCAATGTTATAGTACTCTCAGTTCAAATCTAGCGGCAGGTCTAGCTCAAACCTTGACTATCTCCAGTGAAGATACAATGAAATTTCTTTATAAATAATTTTATGTCTATGCTCAGCAGTTCCACGTACTTTCGTTAGTTGGGAATAAGGTACTAACTACATTTCTTAGCCTGTCATCCTGAAAATAACTGGTATAGGGCTTAAGTTCATCATGGAAGTTACAACAAGGCTGAATTAGGAAGACACAGAAGAAAACCATTTTAATTGTAAGAGATTTTAGTAAAGAAGCTGGTTTATGAATATTTTGAAAATTACATCAGGCAGTCACAGAGTGATTGTAACATTGAAATGCAGAGACCTACACAGACCAGACCACCAGGCTTGTTCCTACCTTGTAAAGCACTTCATTCGGTAACGTTTTGCAAGCATAACTGCTTACTTAAACATTAAATGGTACAAAATGTATCATGTGTCTATTGGAGCACAATAAAAAGGAGTACTTTTACAAAATATAGTTACTAAATTTGCAGCACAGGTGTTACATGTTTTCAAATATAAATAGTACCTAAACAGTGTTCTTGAAATGAAAAATGAACTCTTAGAGATGGGTTAATGGATAATAATGATTATTCAAGAAACATAATTCATTATTGACCATAGTAGATAAGGGTAAAAGGCAGCTTTGGCTTACAGTTTGTCTAAAACAGACATAAAACAAAGAAAGCAAGCAGAATATAACAAATAAGGTGAAGGAAAAACAGATAATCATTAATATGAATTAGAATTTGTCAAGTATAGAAAATCAATAAAAGAAATTAAAGCTTGAGCTAAACAAATATTCATGGCTTCTAGAGATATGAAAAATTAAAGAAGATAATAACAAAGATGAGTATATCCATTGTTAAAGAAAGCCTAAGTGTGGTAGTCTCATCTTTAGGTCTGATCAGCAAAATTATCGATAGTGCACCATAAATATTTTAGCTCTGTATTTAGAAGAAATTAGCGTAAGGCATTTTATTTCACATGCAAACTTTCCAGCCTTTTACTGACTTGGAAGGACTGCAGAAATGTGTACTTGGCATAAATACTTCTAAATAAGTAGATTTGATAATACTTATTCAGAAGTCCTGAAAGAGACAGGTAAGGAGATCTAAAGTCTGATGATGGTCTTTCTAATAACTCTGGGAACAGAGGAAATTCTGGTAAAATGAAATAACAACAGTGATGAAGTGCTAGCTATTGTTGCAGTATATAGTGTCTTTTCCTAATAAAAATGTCAAGCGGGATGTCCAAGGTAACTAACTATATGCTGGTTAGCCTGACACCTATCCCTCACAAAAACAAGAAAGTACCAATGAAATTAAATTAATAAAGACTTAAAGGGCAAGAAAGTAATCCATTTCAGTCAGCATGACTTTATAAAGAGAAGATCTTGTCAACAAACTTGATTTAAATCTCAGACGTAATGACATTTGGTTGATGAATATAATTGTGTAGAAACGATACACTATGATTTATTGCAAGAGGTTTGACTTCATAACTTATGACATTCTAATGTACTGAACAGATGTCAAAAAGCTGTTGCCAATGAGTAATTATCCTGGATGAGAGTGATTTCATTGGACTTTCATAGACATTGGTACAATGCCACATTTTAATCCATGATCTGGAGGTGAATGGAAATGACCCACGATAGAACTTGTGGATGATACTAAGACTAGTGGGAACTGTAAACAAAGATGCAGTCATTCTCTGCAACTGAGAACACAAACAAAATGCACTTTAATATACCTGCACAGCTGTACAAGTACTACCCAAATATAGGACTATATTTAAGAAAGAGGTGACCTTGAGAAGGATCTGTGGGCTGCAAGGGCCATGCAACTACCCGTGCGCTCCAGGACGATGCAGCAGGAACAGGTGATCCTTTGATGCACAAACAGAGATGTCATGACTGGGAACAGTTGAAAATTTGAGAAGGATCAGATGGGAATTTATTCTAGAACTAGAGAAAATACCATAAAAAGTGAGACTGCTCCATGCATTTAAGTAAACAAAGAGACTAAGGGGTGATTGATCCCCTTCCTGGGGAAGGTGCTAATGGATATTCTAATCCATCAGAGTATTTTAAAACCTAATAATGTAAGAGTTTAACAAGAACCAGTGTCTGAAAACTGAAGCCAGACAAAACCAAATTGGACTAATATTGGAAGACCTTGAGTACACTATAGCTTTTCAAAAACACAGTTATTGTATTTGCAGCATTAGTGAATCAAATATTTTCACAAATGATAATACAAATATTATACTTGCATAACTAGTAATGTTAGACGCAGTATATTGAGATTAGCAAAGCAGTGCATTGTACAGTGTGATTGCTTTCTCTTCTACCTTATTCTCTGTGAATGAATGCTGACTTACATAAGAGCATTAAAAATATTGCAAATATTCCACAGCTGAGTTTGTTAATCATTGCCCAATTTGGAAGGCAATTTTTTATGGTAGAGATGATATTTTATATTTGAACTGTAATATTATACAAAGATTTTTTTTCAAAAGAACCCTGAATTTCAAAGTGAATATGGTTTGATCTTAACTAAGTTTTGGGCTTGCTCACTTTCCCATTGCAAACGTATAATTCCATCAAGCTTTATTTGTCCTAATGCTCACAAAAACATATTGTGTGTCATATTTCACAGAAATACTTGCAGAACACATTAAAATCTTCAGCAATAGAGAGTCCCAGATAACAATTCCCATTCCACTGTAAATGGAAGTGGCCTCTAATACAAAAATTGGAATTTAGAAATTCCTGGTTATTTTACTTCTGAAAAACATATTTGCTCTGGTGCTACAAATAAATGGGTTTTTTTCCTTTCTCTCTCTCTCTTTCCCCCATTTTCTGTAAGAACAAACAGCTCTACTAGTACAGCCTGTAACAGTATTCAGCTTTTATGACTGAACACTGCTGTAATTTTTAATGTCTTAATTACGAGTGGAAACGAATGATGTCTTACTTGGAGAAGGCAGTAAAGAGGAAATTGCCATTGTGGGCAGGAAAGGGATCTATAAAAAGCAAACCCAGATAAGTCAAATTATACAAAAAACACCCAACTATCCTTTGCCTGTCAAAACGATTGCAGTTTTCATCTATAAAAAGATGCTTCTGGGTGGTGACTCAAAACCCCTACATTTGCTATTTCAGATGTAATTTCCCTCATTCCATTCTCCTCTGGTGTCAAGAGTAAAAAAAGAGGCACACACATTGTACACTGCCTCGGCAGGCATCCTGTGAACAAACACAGCCTTCTCAGAACCAAATTCTTTACTTCCGTCATACTAGAGCTGTGTTGGGCACAGGGGCTTCCTGTGTATGAAGGCAAAGTTGTACCACAAAGTAAAGAAGGACGTTGGATTGGCCAGTCTTATAGTAACTTCGGCCAGCCAGGGATACCTGGGCTTTTTTCTTTAGTGGGGTGTGGGTGCAGACTACACTGTCAGTCTTCAGTGACTAGGGAAAACCTCATCCCCTCTGTTTTTCTCTCTCTTTTTTTTTTTTTTTTTTGGAGAGCATTGTTTATTATTGGAGGTGGTGGTGGAAAAGGAGCTGTAGTTCAGTTGGAAACCTTCCCTCTGGGTCCAGAGTGCCTCCGAGGGAAACCAAAACCCTGGTATTTCAAATTTGTGACCTAGGCGTACGCTCAGCAACATGTCTGTCTGTTCCCCAGCTGTGCTCAGGGCGGCATTCACCTTCTGGGGAGCTTCTTTCTTCAGCTCTGCCTCTCTTTAAGTCTTTCTAGCAGCTGGTGCCCTTGTAAATTCAAGGGCTGCCCTAGGCTGAGAAAAGCCAGAGGCAAAACGAAGAATTCTTGTCATCTGCTTTCACCCTTATTAAATGTCTTGTAAGGGAGCTTGACCAAGTCTTGTGGGAAGACAGCAGCTTCCCGCTGCCCAGAAGCCCTGTCTAGACAAGGTCACCTTGATGTGTCCCTGCCAGGCAGGACTGGCATAGGAATGAATGTAGAAATAGAAATGAGTGTTATGAAGGAGGGTCTCTGCCTTTTCATTCAGATAACCTGCTATTATTTTTTCTTTAATCTGCATTTTTCATAATCTGACATTGAAGAGAATCGAGTTTTCCTATGAAAGCTGACCCAGGTTCAGAGCATCGGAAGGTGAGGACATTCCCTGCTGCCAACTGCTGGCATGTCAGGGTTTGAGTCTTAAGTTGCAAGTGGTTGAAATATCCATTGTAAAAGAAGTGTGAATTTTACAAAGCAAAGCAGGAAGTTTCCACGTTAGTACAGATACATTCTGCTTTATTTCATGTGAGCCAATAGGCAGCATTTTGTTTTGAGATGGAAAATGATTTCAGACCACAAGAGATTTTGCTCAACAATGGAAAAACATGGGCATTTCAAGAAGGACCACATTTGTACTGTATTTCTTTAAAGCCTTTGGTCAAACTGTAGGTGCAAAACACTCATAACAAAAGTAGCTAATGTGTGGCACTGGCATTTGAATAGAGCCACGTGTTGAATCCATGAGGCACTTCTCGTCACAAAGACAGCTTGATAAACTAAACAATACAACTGTTTCCTTTATATGTACAAGAAAATTCATTTTAGAGATTATTTCTTCATATTATTTTATCTGTGGTCCTCAGCACTTGCAGCTAAGCTCTCTTGATACTGTATAGCCTCAGAAGAGCAAGAAATCATAATTAAGACCTTGAAATGACATTAGGGTTTTTTCTGTAGATAAATAAGTTCCATTTCAAAATCTGTTACAAATATATTATGGATGAAGAGCTAGGAAGTCTAAAGTTAAGAAAATGTCATATTAGCATATACAGCCTTGACTCAGCTGCACAGGCATAGCTAATATGTACTCTTGTCGTCTTAGTCACAGTCATCGGCAATGTATCATAAGTGAGCAGGATGCAAGGGTTTGCATATGCTGATGTTGTATCTGATAAAGCCTGGTCCATCCATATGGGTTTATTAATTATGTGAACAGTGCATTAGTAAAATTCAGGTGACACAGCAGCTGTGGTTTTCACAGATTTTCTGAGGAATGACAGGCTGTATGTCATTAAACAGTGAAGCTGTCAGATAATTTTAGAAAGAGAGTGAGTCCTCAATATTTCTCCTTTTTGGAGTAAGTTTAATTTTCTGTGAATGGGAAAAGTTCTGTATTTAGAACCAAAATCCATTCATTTACAGCCCATGTCTAATACAGTCTTTGACAACTTAAGAATTTTACCACAGCTCTCTGCTGATATTCTGATCTGCGGAGACCATCCTCCGTTGGGTGAAAGAATAATTTGCCTTTCATACATAATCAGCCTTGAGCTTCATCTGAAAAAAATTACCATGATGCTATATATATACATAGAAAAAAGCTTTATTTAAACAATTCCCTGTTCTCTTGTATTACAGTATGAAAGCTATTTAAGGAAACAGTCTTAAACAACTCAACTCTTTTCGCCTGCTCTTTGATCTGTTTTCCTACCACAGTTCAAAAAGTTCAGCAGGTACAGTAATTAAATGTACAGTGTATCCCAGAGCCATGTATTCCTGGCAGTGTTCATGTCCCATTTTCACATGTACTATGTATGACCAACAATATTCAGCATAGAGATGAGTCTCTGGAGTGAAATTCTGCAGTTTGTTATATTACTAAGTATTACAATCTGGGAGCTCTTGTGATAAGCCTAAAGCAGAAGTTTAAATCAGGATCCAAACTTTGCTAAATTCGTCTTGATTTTACTTGGAGTCTCATAAAAGCCTGTGCTTCATTTGGTTGTAGGAAATCTTTGATGTCTGATTTTCTGTTTGCAGTCTTTGTAACTCCAAATTTCTGTGTTTTACGTATTTCAAATAAATGTGTCCACACTGGTATTTTCCACTTCAGGAACAAGGGAAAAGAGACTGAGAAAAGTATGAAAGGAATGGCTTTGCAAATGAAAATACAGGTTCTGGTTCTCTACTGTATTATTGTGTGATGGGCAATCATAGGATCTGTTCCTGGTGGTCGAATAGAAGAAATAGTCACATTCAACAGTATCTTACTTCAAAAGTGGCGCCGTCAAAAACAAAGAGAATATTTGTAAGGAAGGGCATTGCTCAGAATAAGTGAAGTTCCCAGAATTTTTTGTGTTTACCAAAGGCTTTTTGCTGGTTAGGACACGTAGAAGTCAAATAAAGATTAACTGTGAGATGGAGGTTGCACATTGCAAAGGTACATAAGTTCAGAATTGCTTGATGACATTGAAGAATTACAAGTTTCCTGATCTTGGGCATTGGGATATTTGTACCCAAAAGGCATTGAGTCCTTCTGAGTGCTGGGAAATACTTGCCAATTTTTAAAGCTTCTGTTGAGGTTAACAGGACTCCTGAGGTGACTAGTAGGTGGAGGAGTCTGTCAAATCTAGGAATCAGGGGGAAGAGGGGGGAGTTCCCCGTGAACATCCTAAAGCTTTGAAATTCAGAGCTAATTACATTTGCAAACAACCCCCAACTATCTGGAAGCAAGGAAGTCTTAAAGGTTTCCAAACAGTCTTACATACCTTTCCTTTGCAAGCAGCCTGCATGTATCATTCTTTCTTTTACAGCTGTTTTGTTTAACATGTTCTTCCTGGGTCAAAGCCTTTTTCTAAAGTTTTATGGAGTGCATACCTTGTAATATCAATTTTGAACAACTGCTTGTAAACCTCACAGGTGAGCTGAAAACATGTCCAAGGCCCTGAATCAGAGCTGCTGTCATAGACAGCAAACCCCCTGCTTTCTGCTACACAGAGAGCACCTCCTGCCCTCTGCTGAGCACCCATGGGCCAAGCTCCTAGTTGTGTTATATAGCCCATTTAAAAGCCCATTAGTGAGAAACCGTGAGTTTTTTGGTAGCTTACAGGGCAATTTCCACATCTTCACGTCCGTGCAGATGTGACTCGCAGCAGTTGTGCTCACTTGCTCTGTGGTTAGTTCACAGCAGTTTCCTAGGTTACAGCTGGCTCCGTGTTGATTGCTAGTTACAGCTTTCTTATACAAGCTGGTCAGTAATTGCACCCTCCAGATCACCTCAACCAGGAGGTGTCTGTCTGTGTCCGTTTTCTGGGTGGCTCAGGCAGCCCCAGCGCAGCTGAGCTATGCAGTGCGGAGGGAGGTTGTGCCCTCTCTACTCTCAGCATCATGCCAATGCTCAGGTGTGCTTCCCAAAACCTGCAGCGCTCAGCACTGTCTCACAAGCATTAGGAAGTACTTTGATACATAGGTCCTTCACTGGAATATTCAGATTACTGGGTGCTGATGGGCATACTGAATGCCAGTCCATGGGTAGAAGTTAAAGGGTTCCATCCTCTGACAAGCCACATGAGGGATTCCAGTGCGCACATTTCAGAAGTTTCTGGATTACTTCTTGCAGTCATTCAAAAATGCAGGGGATAAGGTTCAGGAGTTGTGATGTGCTGGAGACAGCACAGTGAGTTAAAAGCAGAACCAGAATCAGAAGTCCATATTCCTCTAGTTTCCACTTCTGAGATTGCAGTGATACAAGTGTTTCAGACTACTGTGAGCTACCTTGGAGATTATTAAGGTACTAGTTCAATAAATTATATTAGAGCATTATTCTTTCAACAGATTTAATAATAGTAACAACAAGAACAACAGCATTAATATTAATGTTAATGTTTATTAACATTAATATGTATGCATTACTTGCAGAAGCAAACCTATAGCTCCCAAAACGGACGTAGCAGTCATAATGTCTTCCACACATAAAAGCCCTGCTAGTAAACTAAATTTAGTTGCAAATCTCTATATGTTTTCTGACTGCTTCAGCATCTCATCAAAGACTCCTCTGTTGTCTTTGGAAAGATATGCTGGGGGGTTTTAATGCCCCTAGTAAAAGGAGACCAAAGTATTGCATTTGTTTACTAGTCATCATCTCACAAATAATCGAGTTGTAAATTATTCTGTAGCAACTTGCATTTTTACTTAACTATCTGAAAGGTTAACTTACCTTCAGCTGAGGTACGTTTACCTGTATTTATAGTTATGATGTATACAACTGTTAACTATCTTGGGGAGGAGGGCTTTTTATTATTCTATCCACTGTGACAAAGTGTCTACAAAACTGTTAGATGAGAGGGCATACATACATACATAAGCAGCCTGGTTTCCTCCATTAGAGAAGTATTTACATAGAAATCACTAATATAAAGTATAACTGAATTTCAAAATGAAATTACCAGATTAAATTTGCTCAGATGATAAATGCAGTAAAATCAATCTGGATAGAAACTTAAAATCAATATACACATTTCCTTTGCACTTTTTGTCTTTTAAAATATCCATTGATCAGTGAAAAATCTGTTTTAATTTCCACATTGGTCCTTATAGCACAGAATGAACAGCTCTATGCTGGTATAAAAGATCTTGAATAAAAATCTGGTTTGAAACTTACTGGAAGAACGGACCTGGATTGCCTCATTTAATTACCCAGGCTGTTTCTAAAAGTAAACTTCAAAATGTAAAAACAATGTTGATTTTATAAACTAAAGGGGTTTAATTTTTATAATAGGTTATGAAATACAGGCCCCTTTTAACCTAGTCAATTCACATTAGAAAATCTTCAGGATTACAAAAAGCAATGTGAAAAAAAATGACAAAAATAACTCTGAACTGAGGAGGAAGTTCAAGGGTAAAAAAATATACCAAGGTATGTAGCATTCTTTTTTGGCTTTTGTTCATGGTGTAACTAAAAGAGAATTTAATCTCCCGGTTACAAATATCCCTTAAAATAAGTTTTGATTCCACTTTTCAGCAGAAAAGCAAGACGGGGTCAACTTTATGAGAATGGATTTGCTACTCAGATTTATAAAGATACATAGAAGCGCTATTGATCTGGAGGAACTGAAAGAACCCCAGTAATGAAAAAAGAGCCTAACTGCTGTCAAGAACTGCTGTTTCTTTAAGCTGATACTGAAGGCTGTATAATTTGTGACAGACTGGGGAGAAGAATTGGTTTTGAAGCCCTTAATTTTAAATTTGCTTTTAAATTCCCATTCCATATATAGTTTTTCATTGCTTAATATTGTGCCAGACCGGTTTTTACGTAGTCAGCATCTAATACATGAAGAATGAATTCCTGTGCTGCTCCTCCAGCAGGGGCACCACGGAAGATGCAATTTAGCGCAAATGCATCTGTAAAGTAGTGGAGAATGCTTTCCATTTTGAGTTATTTCTGGCATTGACATGGCCTTCAACATAGTTTAATAAGCTGCAGGGTAGATCAGCTTCCAGTAGCTCCTGCAGTCAGCTGGTATAGCTGTCATGGCATGCAGCAGAGCCAAACGAGGCTCTGTTCCCCAACCAGTTCCTACTGCCAGAGCTTGTTGGCAGCAGGGCTGGGTGGTACTGGTGCCAGCACCATTGCCCTGGTACCAGTACCATGATAATGTCCAATTCTAAATTTGTGTGACAGTTGGATTACAGCCAGTATTACTGTGTTCCTGCCTGTGCTACCCTGGGCAATTCATGCAGCTTTGCTGAGTCCTGCTGAACCCTGCAGCACTGCTAGCCCCTGCCCCAGGGCCAAGCGCCAGCACATGCCTGGATTCTGCACTCCAGCAGAGGCAGAATGTGTTCCTCCATGGGGGGCAATGGCCACGCTGCGCCAGGTCTGGGCTCCACCAAGCCTGTATGGTGTCATCAGGAGTAGTCGTATGCAGGTCCCAGGGAACGAGTAGGAGCAGAAGAAACAACTATGGTACTCTCTCACACACCTTCTCAGACTCCAGTTAGCTAGGGATACTCCCTGAGACCGGTATGTCTGTAATTATTTCCATTGGAATTTTCTTCCATGTATTTGACCAGGCTCTCTTGAAAAGGTATCATTTTAGCCTTGCATAACATCCTTTAGCAATAAGGTCCACAGATTTGTACGGCATGAGGAACTGCCTCCTTCCAATCAGCTGCTTTGAACTTCATTCCTACTAGCTTCATTTGATGCCCCCTAAATCTTGTACTGAATCAGGGTAAACAGCCACAGAATATACACTGAATTTAACCTGCCACTGTATCATCCAGTCTTGTAAGGTTCTTCTACGTTTCTCCACAATCAGCTTTCCCCCTTGCCTCTGTGAACATAGTGTCATTTACAAACTTTCTGACCTGGGTGCAGACTCCTGGCTGGGGGTGACAAACAGCAGTTCCCAGCATGTATCCCTGGGTAACTCCGCTCTTGTCACATTTGCACTGCAAAAACTGGCTGCTAACTCTCTGCTTTGTGTCTGCCTGCAAAATACCACCTATTCATCTTGTGTAGGCTTAAGCTCTAACAGTCAGTCTACCTAGTCCCTCTGTGGACACTACACAGTCCCTGTAAGCTAGCATCGCATCTATCTGCTGGTAGCTCTGTGCTGCTCTGAAACTCCTAAATCAAATTGTTGTACGGGTGTAAGTTTCCATATTTCATTCTAAGTCATTAAATACTGCAGTGTTTAACTTCTGTGCACCCAATTCTTTTACTGGATCTAGCCTGAAGTACACACCAACGCTGTTCCTTTGTCTAGAAACAGTAGAATAGAAAAGCATTTGAAGGTACTACCTTTTCACAGTCCTTTACTGGGAAACCCAGCTATGCTTCTGAAAGAATGATAAATGTTTGGCTGAGGCTGTCTGCACAGTGAGGAGGCTGAAGTCTGTCTTTTGCCCAGTCTTCCTCTCATACTTCTCTCTCATCAGTAAGTCTTTGGATCTCTGAAGACATCTATCACTGAAATGGGGAAGCTTACGTCAACACAGTCTAGACATGCTTTGGACCCAGGGTGAGACCTGCTGCAGGGAGTCTCGCTCTCAGTTTTTTGCAGGTGGATCTCAGCTGTGTCTGCTGCACTTGAAGCTGCAGGATCCCCTTCACAAACCCCTTCCCAAACACACACCAGAGGGGATCGTGTAGTCCTAGGTTTAAGTCAGTTTTAATACATGGCTTCATGTTGTTCAAAGGATGCGAAGACCTCACCCCAGTGATTAGGTTTGCTTTCAATGGAATTCTTTTATTTACTTACATATGATTCTCATAAGGAGACTGAAAGACAAACACTGCATACTACAGCTGGACCTCCAACTACCTAGAAGCCATAAAGCTGAACCGCCACACTTTTTCTTAAAAGTAAGCAGGCTGAAATAACAGGGAAGAATTTTCCATCTCTGGAATTCAGATTTTATTAAAAACGTGCCAAAACAGATATTTCATATACTCTCTATGTATGTATACACACATGTACACCCACAACTATAAATTGTATACATATACTGAACTAGAATGAAGTAATAATTTTAAACAGAGAAAAGCTGGTGGCCAAGATGTCAAACAAAAATTTCTGGGAGAAAATAATTCCTTCAGTGTGTCATTACAAGTGTGCCATTACTTCCATATTGCTTTCAGCCCGTCAACTATTAATGGCTTCATAGGCTGCAAGAAACTTCTCAGAGAGCCCTCCAGATTTTTAAGAACTCCTCTGCTTTCCGTGAGGCCTTAGCTGAAACATAAAGGGTTTGCTCCGTTCTTCAAGCAAGTCCCTGAAGAGCCCCACCCTGTATTTGTGTCCTAGCTGCCAGGTCTCACGCCCTGTCCCACTCCATGCTTCTGCAGCTTGCCCCACGTCCACACGTGCTGGAGGAGCAAGCAAGCTCCTGCTCACCTGGGAGTACACAACAGGACCCAGAAGGCAGCAGCCACGACAGGGCAAAATGTAGCTTTACTTTTCTCCTTTCCAAACTTTTTTAACAAAATCACAATATTGTAGTGACTACAGAGTCAACTGCAAATGAAGTACAAGTTTGTACCCTCTGTCACACACATAATGTGGAAATGACTCAAAATCTCTGCCCTTAGACATCTACTATGCATTTATGTGCATGGTAAATGGGCTATGTTTGATGTGTCAATCTGTTTGCCCTTACATTGTGTACACTTGCCAATGCCCTCTGCTGTAGTCAGTGCGGTAGTATATCAGAACACAGCCTGATCAATCAAGAAACCATAAAACAAATACCTTTAAAACATTATTATTATGTCATCTCTGAGGAAGACTCTACAGAAGTTACGATATCTCATAGTATTAGACACAGATGATTCATGGCTTACTGCTGGTTAATAATGGCATTAGAAAGAGCTTATTTTTAGCTTTCTTTTTTATAACTGGCTTTTTCCTGGTAGCTTTTGTCCGTGAGCTCACATTTGTTTATGACATCAAAGATCTCTCTTGGAAGCAGCTGCGGTGTCACGAGCACCATGTTGTGGTCTTACCACAAATGAATCAGTAGGAAGGTTGAAAGGAAACAACTTCTACTCAGCTATCTTGCTAATCAGTGTACACAGGGAAAAAAATCCTTCCTAGAACAGAATGGGGATTATTTAATGGGAGCAAGATTTGGGAGTTGTTTATAGAAAAGTCCCTAAAGCCTCTGGACTAAAATACAGCTGCAGTGCTGAAAGCAAATCAGATGCTGGCTAAACAAAGAGAAGCAAAGCCTGGGAGGGGATGTCTTGTTACATAAGACACCAGTTACATCTCATCAAAAATGCCATAACCCCTATTGTGTCCTGTGCCTCAGGGTATAATTGCTCTTTAAAAAAAAGGAACAAAGCAAAATAACCAAAATGACAGCAAGTTTCAAGTAATTAAGCACTAAAATGTTGGAAAAGATGAGGTTTTCTTTCCATGTAGAAACTAAAAAAAAAAAAAAAAAGAAAAGAAAAAAAAACAAAACAGCTTTAGAGTAATCTATTGAAAGTGTTTGGGTTTAGCAAACAAAAAGCTAACCTGGATGTAGGTGCATTTCTTTTTTCACAGTCCCAGAGAGGAAAAATTGAAGCCAAGTAATGCGAAAATCAGATGATGGAAACATAATGAAGGCTAATGATCACATAAAATAGGTTACCAAAAACCTATTGAGGGCCTTTAAAAGATATCTCTTTGCTTTTCAGAATATTCAGCAGAAAAAAAGGATAGAGAGTTACAGAAGCATGAAAGAAAATTATATAGAAAGCACAAAGAGGAGCAGGTTTAACAATGGAACATGTCACTCTGTTCTCTACTCTGTAAGTCCTTACCCTGTGTTCATCACTATGTATCTGCTCCACGTTCCTGTTCCCTCTTCATCAGCAGACTTTGCCTGTCAGAGAGTGTGAGATGAGGTCACATTTTTTTAATCCTGATTTTGTATGGAAATAAGTCTCATGCAATAGCACTATTTCTGTGTCTTTGCTCATCATTCACACCCCTATAGTAACTTGGTAACCTGTGGGGCCAGTTTTAACCGTATGTTACCAGATATATATTTCCACAAATTTCACAAATAGGTGATGGGATAGAAGAGAAAGAGAGAGACCTTTCAAATGTCCTGAGCTGCATTATGAGCTCAAGCCTGATTAAACACCAGAAAATCCATATAATCTTTCAAACTCATTATATAAATGTCTGTAAAACTGTCTTCTTGATTGCTAATGCTCAAAGAAAAGCTTTCTTAATTTCTTTCGTTCTGGGGAACTCTTACAAGGAAGAAGGTTTTGGTTTTGAGTCAAACTGAAGACTATACATCCCAAAGCCCTGCTCAGTATTCTGGCTATACCAGCTGGTCCAGTAAAAGACATTAGCTGTCTCCAGAGATCTTGCCCTTGAACAAGATACTACTTTTCAGCAAGTATACTTTGAAATAAATAGTATCACATGAAATAACTGCATAAATATCAGAGACAGGTTTATAATGTATCCTTACAGCTAAAATAAGATTTCAAGAAATTCTTACTATGGGAAGTCTTGCTGTTATGCTGTTTTAATATTGAGCTGTTTGTTAATTCATCTGCTTTTGTATTTTAAAATACAAAGCTGTATTTTAGTCTTGCATATTAATTTTATCGGACCATGACAGAAAAAACAAGATAAACTCTCTTGAATGTGAAGTACTTCACTAATGTAGAGCTCACTGCTTTAAGAGGACATTAAGACAAGTTGTCTGGTGAGATATTTTTAAAAGTTGAGTTGCAATCAATATTTGGACAGTTATGTCAGCCAAAAACAATATTTATTTACAGATAGGACAAAGAGGCCAAGCATTGGTTGTACATTGTGGTGGTCTGGACAAAAGCTCCCCATCCATTTTCTCTGTACTTGATTGTCCAACAGAATTAGTAAGGATTTTCTTTTTTCAAAGAGCATGGTTGAGAAATTTTGTTAACAGCATATTTGAAAGATTCCTGCAAGACAGAACTGGCACTTGCTGCTTTAATATCTTTTTGTATTTAATCTCATATAACTAAACAAGCTTTTTTTCACAAATGCCAACCAAGACAAAACACTGTAAATCCGGAGTAGTCCCTGATAATTGCTAAACATCATGCAGGGCTTCAAGATTTCAGAGCACATTGATAAATCACTTACAGTTGTTTAAGAACTGATTGTTGGTTTGTAAGAATCCTTTAGAAAAGGATGCCATATTTTCTAGAAAACCTGAACCCACTAACTTTTGTTTGATGTACAGTTTGTTGGAAACATTGGATTATTCTAGTTACAGAACTGTGAATTAAATTACAGGCTGCAAAATGTGTATCTATACAGGGCTGTGGTACAATCCAGTAGAGTAACTATGGCATTCTAAATGCCAATCAGAATTATAAATAGTAGTGTCTTGAGAAGTATTAAGGTGCATGAAAAAAAAAGAAAAAATCTTTCCAAACTATCTCTTCCATTATTTTATTTTTGGTTTAATGAAGGACCTTTTGGGGAAATCGCTATGCTTCAATAGCATGAAGAATGTACATGACATTTTATTTCACTCACCTGTGACCCTGCCTTTTATTCTCCTCAGCAGTCCAGAAATGAAACATTTCATAAGCTATTTGCTTTGTACTAGCCATTTAATTATTATGCACCTCATTTCTTTTGTTTAGTTGTTAAATTAATATATATATATATACACTTAATATTCCGTGAGTTTGGGGCTATTTTATAATTTCACAGGATATTCCAAGGTGTGTATGTTACTGTAAGATAACACTGTCAGGTCACTGAAACCATTTACCTCTGCCTCATACTTCAACAACACCCACAAGGCATGTGTTATCTCAGAGTACCACACATCTTGTTAAGCCTTACAGTTTCTGTGGGTGATGGACAAGCTTACTGTCAGGGTCTTAACAGAAATGCTACTTTTACATGTTTATAGTTCTCCCATTGTCTACAATTCAGTGCTAAGATGCACATCCATCGTATAGTGGATGTGTGTAATGGGAAGGCACTTAGACCAAAGTCAAGAAAAGGATAGGCATAACACTGGTTTCCTCTGAAAATCGGTAGAAGTGTGGACAGAATTTGAGTGCAGAGCTGCTAGCGGGCTGAGATGCCCCAGTAGCAATACCAAGACCACCACCAATATTTCAAATTATTTTCTGTTTTAAGAAAAAAAAATCAGTAGAGACGACATTAATAAAACAAGATTTACAAAGACTCACCAAGCTTGACTTGTCAATTATCAGGTGTAAAAAACTGACGTATTGGGAAGGCCTCATGTAAGTAATCACATGTGTTTTAATTGCTTGTCTTTATTTATTTCTAATACAAGCTCGTGAAAAATTTGAATTAAATACATTTTCTGTGAACTAGGAGTAAAGAGCTAATGTAAAATTTTACTTAAACATCTCCTTATATTTGAGGTCTGTTTCAATGAGACTATTCAAATGGTTTAAGTTAAGCTAATTCTTAATGGGTATCTAATATCTAGCCTGCTACTCTCAGGCATTAGACATCACTCTTGTTAAGAATTATACATCTTAATTCCTTGTGTAAAGCCATGTGTATATATCTTTAGCAGTCATTATGCAAGACAAAACCACCTACTTGGATCCCATAGTGACAATGGCATATGTCAAATATCAGATAAATTCTCTGAATGAAGGTTTTTCAAAACATAGCAAATGTGTACATTATTCCTTGACTTCAAGGGAAATTCCTTTCTGGTATCTTTTGTTACATTACTAGTTCAAGTGGAATATGCATTATTATAAATACAGAAAATCATGGGTTTGCATTTTGTAGTTACTTCCCTTTGGAAACTTTACGCGATTCATCAAGAAAAGGTGTTGTCATGTAATTCTGCTTGTGTGCGTGTGTGTACTGAGCAGATGGCTAGGTAGTTACTTCAAGCATCCAGAATGGTGGACAGGCTAGGGCAAACAGTTGTTAATTCTGACTTTCTAATCTTATCTTAACAAGTGATGAGCACCTACCAAATTCCTGGAAGTGAATATTGACTCCTCAAGCAGACACTATATAAAAAGAGCTGAACCTAAGCATGGGATTCATTTCCAACCTGAGATTGAACAAAATGTTGATACCAACCTTGAGTTTTGCAGATTGGGACCATTTTTAAGTGGAAAACATAACACTTTGTTAATGGAAAATAGAGATGACTTGAACCGTAAGTCAAATTGTATTGTATTCCCATTAATACCTACCAGGTTTTCATGAACTACAGTTTTCTAATGTAGCAGCTGAGAAAAGTGATGCACAATTCCCCAGTGGGAAAATAACACATATCACTACTTACAGGGGCAAATTAAAGTCCATCTCTATTTGACAAACATGATTTTGCCACTTCAGTGCAAGCAGGCATGCTTTGCCTCTTTTTGTTTTGCTGCTTATAGAAAAGTTCTGACCTCCTACCTACATATCCAAAAATCAGACTGAAGTCAGAAGGAACTTGTGGTGCACAGCTGTGGCACACAGTTGAAGTAAACATACTACATAAATGTAACAAACATAAGACTCAAAACAAGGTTTACTAATGATATTTATTTGGTTAAAAGCTACAGTAATAGCCCCCAAATACTGCAGTAAACAACTGTCCTGTAAGGGTTTGGGTCTTTATTGTTGAGTGTTTTAATACAGTTTCCAAAAGTAACCTTTCTTTGTTTTCTCTGTGAGCTGGCAGGTTGCCTTTGAAGCCAGAAAGCAAAAATACAGTGGGGTCATACACTAACAGTGGCTATTTTCTTTTTTCTTTGCATTAAATTTCCAGTAGCAAAGGGATTTTATTTTTGAGGGGAAAGGAGGAAAAATACCACATTTTCCACTAGATTATAATTATTTCAGAGTAAATGATACATTTCTATTTATCAGTGACACATTAGTATGTTTCTTTCTTCTTTGATTTATGCAAAAAGAAAAAAGGCCAGCATATCATGATTAGCAACAGAATAGAACCACAGGCATGTACGCTCAAGTAGTGGAGATTAGACACACACTAATAATTTCCTCAGGCTCAGTTTTATCTGAATAATATATAGAAAAAAGCAAAGTTTCCTCTCTTTTTTTTCCCCTCTTGATTAATTATCTGCTTTTTATGCAGGTCCTGAATACAGAATTTAGTTCATGCTACCCTACTTACCATTGACTCATTTGCATAGAATGCCTTAAGAATACCTCAGGAGGTAGAAAAGGTGAACCTCTCCAAACACATACCTTTTTGTTCCGACCCCAAGAGCACTCCAAAGTCATGTGGCTTTGTATCTGGGAGACTTCCAGGTGTGGCTGCTTCTAAGCCTTTTAGAGAGCAAGAAGGGGGATGAGAGGAAGAGATGATACACCTTGTGATAGATAGTCGGATTGCTCTTACCGGTGTTGGTATAATGAGATTGTTAGCATTGTTGTAAGCATATTATTGCTCTTATTAAGTTTTGAGAGTGAATATGAGGCTCTTCCTATGTTCAGGAGCAATGTGAGAAGAGTAATGCTTCCAGGTATGAACAAAAGGAAAGTGAAGATATTGGGACAGAGGAAGCAAAAAAGAAGAGAAATTTTGATCACTTTTTTGAAGACAATAGTTTTTTGAAGGCATGAAAAAAAATATTTTAAAAAATGATAGAGAGATGTAAATGTCGCCAGAAAAATGGAAAGAAAAAATGAATGTAGATGGAATGCATAGGAAGAGTAATGAGACAGGGGAGGTCCAAGAGGAGATGCTTTACTGCAGCAGAGTGAATATCTGAAATGACAAACATTTAGGTGTGTGCTGTGCTTGTCTAGTGACTGTTGGTGCCATACAGATGTGTGAGTTCATTTTCTAGATGTCAGAAACAGGCAGGTAGCCCCTGATCCTAAGCAGCTGTAAATTAATGTTCCTCCTCTGGAGAAAATGGAGTCCTGCCCATTTCCATGAGCCCAGGATCTGGCCCTAATAGCAAGACATTTAACATATGATCAGATCATCGGAACACAACCTAATTATCACATAAGAGAAATTCTTGAACTCTCTTTCTTATTACTAACATACAATAAGCCCTACCACGTCGGTTTCTTAGAAGCAGTAAATGAATGATGTATTCATCAGCCATGCTTGCTTATTCTAAAGTAGATCATTTGCACTGCAGTCATTAATTCTGTAAACTTGAAATGAATGCTCCAGTTCAGAGTTCTTCTGAAAACAAGACGTGTCAGTAGGCGTGGGAATCTCCTAGTGGTACTTGGAGTGACTGGATCATGCTTTGCTCCTGTCAGCACTGGTATTCAGCTGCATTGTGTTTGATTTGCCTTCTTGCTGTCAATCTTTTGAACCAAGACTGATTTGTGGATGTGTTTTAGTCAAACATAATCTGCTTTTATACAGAGGTCTGGTCTACTGCCATGTTGTGCAGAAGTTCCAATTTGGAGTGGTCCTTCTGTACCTTTGCATGTGCAGATATATGTTTCCTTGGGATTTAAGGGTTGCATCTGCTTTTCTGACTGTGCTGAGAAAAGGGTGAACATCTGGCCTTTGGTTTACTGTAATCTTTTATGCCATCCAGATTTTAGTTCCACATAATATGTTTACCAGCAGTGAATTTTATGCTAATTGTGGGTCCTAGGAATGCACTGTACAGCTATACCTGTGTGCGTGAGGAAGATTTCTATACAGTCATGCAAGATTTTCTTGCCTTTACTGATAACTCCCATGGATGTATAGAGGGCAAACAGATGGAGGAGGACCTTGTGTCTACACTGGAAATAACATGCCTTTGATGGTGCCTTGTTGCATGACCTCGCCCTTGGTAAAACCAGGCAGAAAGTGACTCCTAGGTATAGATCGTAGGCATATTTGCACCTGAGAAGACCTCTGCAGTACATTAGCCCGCTAATGTTAACATATACAAAGGATTCTCAGGATCATGCAGAATCAGGTCTTAACAAATAATATGCCAAAGTAAAAGATAAATAAAATGTTGCACTGTTTCATACCTGACAAAAATGTGGTAGTCCTATTTTGCAGTTTTCACTAAGCAACTGTCAAACAGAAGCACCAAATCACTGGGGTTGGGGGGGATGTCTGGAGATCATCTAGTCCAAGCCAACCCCTGCCCAAAGCAGAGTCAGCTGGAGAAGTTTCCTCAGATCAGATCAAGTGAGGTTTTGAATACCTCCAAGGATGGAGACTCCAGAACCTCTCTGGGCAACCTCTGTCTGTGTTCAATGTCTAATAAACAACATCTACTGCTCTCCCTTCGTCCATCCAAGCCGGTGACCTCATGGTAGAAGGTTATCAGTTTAGCAGGTATCATTTCCCCTTCACAAATCTATGCTGACTACTCTGAATCACCTTCTTGTCCTTAATATGTCTGGAAATGGTTTCCAGGATTAGTTGTTCCATCAGCTTCCCAAACGACCAAGTTGAGGCTGACTGGCCTGTAGTTCCCTGGATCCTCCTTCTTACCCTTCTTGAAGACAGAAGTGACTGTGGGTTTATTCCAGTCCTCAGGATTGTCCCCTAGTTGCCAGGACCGCTCAAAGGTAATCAAGAGTGGCCTTGTAATGATACCAACCAGCTCCCTCAGCACTTATGGGTGCATCCCACCAGGGCCTATAGACTTGTGTATGTCCAGTTTGTTTAAATATTCCCTAACCTGATCCTTCTTCAGCCAGGCCAAGTCTTTCTTGCTCCAGACTTCCCCTTTGGTTTCAGGAACCTGGGATTCCTGAAGGGCAGTCTTGCCAGTAAAGACGGAGGTGAAGAAGGCATTAAGTACCTTAGCCTTTCCCATGTCCTTTCCATGTCCCATTCGGCAGCAGTCCCACACTTTCCTTGGTCTTCCTTTTGTCAGTGATGTAGAAGTCCTTTATAGTTTTTGTGTCCCTTACCAGATTCAACTCCAGGAGGGTTTTGGCTTTCCTAACCCCATCCCTGCACATTTGGATAGTGTCTATTTCTCCTGGATCTCTGCTCCCACCTCTTGCATACTTCATTTTTGTCTTATTGGGAGGTCCTTATTAATCACACAGGTCTCTTACTACTTTTTATTGACTTCCTGATGGTTAGGGTGGACTGTTGTTGAGCTGAAGGAGGTGATCCTTGAACATCAACCACTGCCTTGGACTCCCGTTTTCTCCAGGGCCATCTCCTACGGGATTCTTCAAAGCAGGTTCCTGAACAGGCCAAAGTCTGCTCTCCTGAAGTCCAGGCTTATGGTCCTGTTTTTTGCCTTGTTCCTTCCTCTCAGGATCCTGAACTCCATCAATTCCAGGTCATGGAAGCCTAGGTCACCTCCAGTCTTTGCATCTCCAACTAGTTCTTCCTTGATGGGAGTATGAAATACAGCAGACCACATCCCCTTGTTGGATCCTCCATCACTTATGTCAAGGAATTGTCATGACTGCACTCCAGAAAACTTCTAGATAGCTCATGCCCTGCTGTGTTGCCTCCCAGGCAACTAGTGAAGTATAGTGTATGCTGGGTGATTTGTAGATCTGTCAGAAATCCAAAGAAATGTTAAGAAAATTGGTGAGTTGTAGAATTATTTTGATAAACATGGAAGATCTGTGGAGCACATTTTTTGTAGACAGGGATCTTGCTGCCTGTCAGTATATGTTGATACAGGACAGTATCTGTTGGTTTTATACACACGTGTATGTATTCAGAATCTGAATATGGAGTTTTCTTTTGCCAAAATGTTTATTACGTGGTTCATAAAAAAAGTGCCAAGTTGTTTGCATTTCCTGTAAGCCAGCTAATGTGAGCTCACATTTCAGGGATCATTTTTCGGTAGTTTATATAATTACTTTACAGAAAATATCTAGCATCAACAAACCAGAAAAGGATGAGTTTGAAAGGTCAGGCAAGAAGTAATGGTAGGTATATACTCTGTGACCAAAATTAGCACAAACTGTGTAACTTTAAAAAAACATTCTTGTATGAGAAGAAAATTACTTGAAACCACAGAACTAGCCTCTGCACTGAAAAGAAGGTATAGAAATTGAGGGACCCTTAGTGGGAGCTCAGGGTTGTGACAGGGTACTCCTGGCATGAACCATCACAACTACCACTGACTTTTGGCCAGACCTGTGTTTCTCAGGAATTACCTGCTTTACCTTCTTGAAAGGTGAAGTGTGATATTTTCATTATTATTCCAATGCTTTCTCCAGCAGCGTTTATAGAACATTTTGCAAATGTTTGCAAAATGTTCAAGAGAACCAGACATGAAGGTTTTCAAAAAATCTTCCAATGTCTTTCTCACTGCTCTTCTAAACAATTTTTGTTTTAGTTTATTCTGCTTTCAGATGACTTAGAATTGCAGATCCCGAGTCAATTTAGAGCTTGGATTCATCAGACCTTGGAGGTGATGGAGTTCTGAGGTCTGGCTACATCTAATTTTAGACTGAGGCTTAACACAAAATTTTCATCTGTTTTTGAAATTTGCCCAGAGTTTCTCAGTTGTCAGAGTTGTTCAGTGTCAATATTCATGCTTAGAAACACCTCTAATTAGAATCATCTAATACAGGAATTTTTTTGCAGTAAAGTACTATTCACGCTCAGAGTTTGAATCAAGCAGTTATTGAACCGAATGGTAGACCGGATTTGACGATTGTAATTTAGTTATCCCCTAGTTTTAAAGGATTCACTTCTTCATAAGACAAACAAACTAGAAGCAGAATAAAGGCTTGAGATCATTCCCTTCCCTCCTCCCTCTCAAAAAAAACAAACCAAAAAAAACCACACCAAACAACAACAAAAAAAAAACACTCTCAGAGAAATATCCTAATGCCTTGCTTAATCTGGTCCCTAAGAGGAAAGGCACATTCACTCAACCCTTGTGCAGAAGGTAGGCATTTCCTTAGAAGCGAGAGACTTACAGAAATCTGCTCATTATTTTGTGCTCTCCCTAGCACATAAACTAGATGTGTATTTATAGTTATAAAAAACATATGCTACACATAGAAGACAGCATGAACTCAATAAAATACTTAAAACAGCACCATAGTTATCTGAGATACGTTATTTATACTATTTTACTTGCTAGATGGTCATATTTAGAAGGATGTTCTTTTTACAGACCTTCAGCTGTTACCAGATTTAAGAGAAAATGCAATGCCCTTGAAACAAGGAGCACTCCTTGCTCCTCTTTATGTGTTTCAGTGCATCTGAATACCATTTCCTCTTTATGAGACTGTCTTGTCAGGACTGGTTTTGTATGTATCAGCTGTTGGTAACCCTGGGCTGGATCTTAGCTGTTGACTATGATTTTTTTTTTTTTTAGAATCGTTTTCGATTGCAAAAGCTTAGCAAAGCCAGTTGGTATCGATTCCTGTGTCACTGCTGCCATCTTCTGGAACATTTTCAGTATAGCTGGGTGAATTAATCTAGATGAATTCCAGCAACCAGGAGATGAACAAAATGTGTGCTTCTCGCACATAATTACAGGAACACAGTCCGAATGGCATAGAATAAAAGTTTGTATGTGAGGTGCCTTGATTCTGTTAGAGATACTTTAAGAAAGTTTCAGGGAAGTGAGTCGTCTGGTTTCTATTACAATTCAGTGTGAATTAGGCACTGGGTAATTGCCTAACTTTCATCAGCTTCCCAGCCTGCATATTCAGTAATTCATTTTAAGAACCACATTAATGAATCCATCAGATTTCCTGGTCTGTTTGCACATATAAATGTGCAGCTAGATGCTCAAATGCCCAGGGCATGCATGCATACCAGCAGTATTATCATATGGAAATAGGTTTGTTGTACTTTTTAAGGGCATATTAATTGAACTCCAAAGCTGCTAGAGCAGGAGCTAAAGCCACAGGCAGTAAAATTCATTCCTCGTGACATTCCTTGTGAGCTGATATATGCATTCAGCAACAAAACATCCTTTTCAGACTTGGCAAGAAGTGATATTTTAATGTAGCTTCCAACCACTTTCTTGCAAAAAAAAATCAACTTTTGATGTCACACACGTAAAATGATGCACGTTCTGCAGGAATAGTATTTTCAAAAGATAGGCTGTTATACTTGTCATAAAATGCTTTGCCTCACACTTCCTAAAGGCACCTCAAGATAACTATCATTTTCCCTCTTTGCATGCTAGTTCCCTAAAAATAATGCTTCCTTCCATATAAATTTTTATTTCTTACTTTTATTTCTATCTATTTTGGTGGTGACAACATACCTACAAGCTTTTTTTTCTTTACAACCTAACTCATGCTCTGACTTTATCTGCTCTAGGGTAAATATTGTATTGTTTCATTGGAGTTGCAATGAATGTAAGTGGGAGAGACACCCAATTTATATTTTAATTTTAATATATGCCTATATATATTATTTATTTAGAGGTTTGGTTCTCTTTTTCTTTTTTTTTTTTCTTTTTAACAGTTGTAAGTGGAATGCTACATTCTTTTGTGAGATACTCAAAATATAGATAATAATATCCACTACATTACAATTTCTTTTAAATCACAGTTTAGATACATTTTACATCTTTGACTGCTTTAAAAATGTTCCTTTTATTCATAAATGACTAATCCCCTTATCCCTTGAATTTAGTTTCTAATATATTCCATGAAATTATAAGGTGGCAATAATACTGATTTTTTTCAATGTTTCCTTATATAAATACTACGCAATTTATTTTGGAAATAATTTGTAGAAATGTTAAGTTTACCTGCATCCCCTTTGCATTTTGTTAGTCATCCAGGCATAAAATTGCTCATAATTATACACCAGGTAGATGTGGTGAGGTGTCTGTACCACCTACTAAAATTACTTAAATGGGAACAGAATTAAGGCAACACACAATTGTTTTTTCTCTCCAGTGGTGCCAGCAAGAACCTAATAATGAATTAAATTTCTTTGTCATGTCTGTACTACACAGTGAAGTAAGGGATCTCTGTAGTTCTGCATCCCCAAGCTAGCTCCAAGCAGTGCTGAAATATCTACCCAGCATCATACAGCACCATGCACAGGTAGCACTCCAGGTCCCAAGTGCACTGTAGCGGCATTAGCTACAGATTACTGGCATGGCTGTAAGACTTCCGGCAGGGCTACCTTAAAGCTTCTCAGCAGTGTAAACTGCAAATAAAATCCAGTTTTGCTACCTGAAGTAGAAGGAAGGGGCTAGGCTATTACCATGTAGAAGTGAGAAGGCAGAGAGGAGAAGTGGGTACTCTGGAATTAAGACGAGAGGACGATGCCTGGCTGTGACAGCTGGTCCTGAAGGAAGGGTCAGAGTCCATGGCAGCAGCTATTTCTGGGGCTAGGAATAGCTCCTCAATGTAGTGATGTTTAATATCTGAGGTCTTGCCATAGTCCCTGTAGCATGACAAGCTAGAAGCCTTGCTCTTTTTGCTTGCTGTCTGCAGCTCTGGCACAGGTGAGGGAAGTAACAGGGACACGAATGTCTTGCTGTGTTTAGCAGCCTGCTGCTGTAGGCAGCTGCCTACTTATTTAAATTTGTCTTCCTTTTCCAGAAGTAACTCGGTAGGCATCAACCTGGGCATCCCTTTCCAGTGCTTCAGGGCGAAGTATTGTCCTGCTCCCAGTTAAAGCTGTACAGCTCTGCCAGGGCCAGCTATCCCTGTTCAGACAACCAAAACTGTGGTCTTCTTTGAAAATGTTGCAGTGTTTGAATTCATGTTTGCTTGGGTAGTCAGCTAGATTCTTCAGTGATAACAAGACCTGTCTATTGCACACACATAATAGGACAAAAAATAACAGGCTTTCACACTTTCAGTGTACCACATCATCTTGTAACTAACTGCTTTATAGACTTTTCATTCTTATTTTCTGGAGTGGGCTAGTAAGTCTCACATCCCAGCCAACATGCCAAGAACAAGACTATGCAACACCCTTGTGTGTAGGTACGGGGCAGAGGAATCTGGAAAGAGCGATTTCCCTTGTCCCACGGGAGCCTGAAGTCGTTTCATCTGAGAGAAGCACCTGGCTTCCTCTCAGCTTCTTTCTTCTGTTCTATCCCTTGCAGCACTTGGACCACAAGGCAATTCAGAAGGGGTTGGAAAGAAGAAATAAATTTGCCCATCCATATAAATCAGCAAACAAGGTCTGGGAAGGTCTGGGACAGGTTCTCTATGGTTGTGCTGTCCATTTTACCAATCCATCTTTTAGGTTAATGCCACCTGATGTAAGGCAAGCTCCAGGAGAGTCTGTCTGCAGACACAAATCATCAGCACTCACTGAAGAGCCTTGGGATGTGCACGTTGTCATCTAGATCTTAGGGAATGAGTCCATGGGTTATTTTGCAGAAATCAGGAGGGAGACTTTCACTTTCGGTTTCAAAAGAAAAACATTGAAATCTCTAAGAACTTAGTTTTGATGCAGTCCTACATTTACAGCTTTTAAAGTTTTTAGAAAATTGACTCATGCTATTGATGGCAAATTGCCCTTAGATTGCAAAAACTGCAGAGACTGAAGCTATATTTTTGACACCATGTTTTGACAGATTATCATGTTTCTCACAAAAGTTCGATTTCACATGAAATGTGCATAGTATATGTATGTACTTTATTAAAAGGAAAAAGACCAAAATTGCTCTGCAAGTGCTACCATGCTTTACAATTGCCTTATATCTGATAAAACTGGTGTCATTAAAAATTGACACTTTTGCTACTGTGTCATTTATCTTCATTATAATAGTTACCGGAGGTTTTTTTTATAACTGACAATTGGCAAAGCCACAAATCCTAAGGAGACATAGCTACTGCAGATGGTAAATATTCTGCTTTATTATTATTTTTTTTTTGCTGCAAGCACAAGAAATACCAAAAGACAGGGCATGTGGATGACTGTCTCACACTTGGTGCTGGATATAGCAAAGTGCTAAAGGCAAAGTCAATCCAATACCCAAGATTTGTGGTTCACAGCAGTAGCACAAGGACTGTAACATTCAGGGGAGTGCAGGGATCTTTTTAATTGACTTTGGATGGAAATAAATAACAATGTATGTAGTTTCAAAGTAAAAATGCCTAGTCTGTGTTTATGGAGGTTTGAACTCTAGCCAAGAATCCAACTACTCTCTTACTCAAAAGATACACTAGATGGTAAAACATTTTCCGGTGAAATTTGGGGTCTGGGGGCTTTTCTTAAAAGAAAAAAATACCTGTAGGTATGTATCACTCACTATAACATAATTTGTGCTTTGGAAAGTGCAATTGGAAGCTCTATTTTTCTAAACAAACACTATAGTGAGATGACTTTGGGTGTTATGGACGGTGCCATTCAGTATATCACTTTCTGATAGCTTTGATTTCTCTTAAGGCATGCTCATATTTTCAATATAAATCCTTGCTCCAATCAGCAGCCTATAGTTTGACTACAAAAGCTATTTAGTATTGGAACTTGATGCCTTATAATATTTTACATTTTTAAGGGTTTTTTTTTTGACCAGGTGATCATGTTGTCAGATGAAGGGAAGGGTTTTTTTTGCCTTTCCAGTGTTTTATTTGCATTACTGTTTAATCAAACACTCTCCAGGTTAAAAAAAAAAATGTAATTGAAAAATCCTGCTAGTCTGGTATAAAACCAAACAACTATACACTTGCTGTATACAATGCTGGTTAGAACTTATAGGAGCTTCTGGGTGAATGGTGACTACTTATTTGCCCCCCATCATATTTTCATTTACTGGGGGGGGGCGGGGGCGGGGGGGGGGGGGGGGAAGCATGGGAATCCTTTACTGATTGCCTTTATTAGGTTAAGTTTTGACCTTGTGAAACCAGGATGTGGCTCTTTTAAGGAGTGATCTACAATGATTAGTAGGGAATCAATGTTTAAAAACTGGAAATCTTCTCCCTTACAGTGCTGCTGTGTGATCTTGGACAAGTCTCTTTGGTGTGGATCCTCAATAGCATTTGGGTTTCCAAATCAACTTGATTTAGATCCTCAAAATTTGAGGATCTGTGGCCAGGGATTTCTATGAATTAGGCTCCAGTCACTAAAACAGAAATAATAGTACTTTGCTGCTTCACAGGAGTATGGTGAGAGGTTCACTTAGAGTTCCAAGGTGCTCTGACGCTCTGTGATCAAAGTCGTGCAAGTATCTTAGAATGTGACATTATTTTGCTTTGATGTGTAATATATAACCAAACTGGGTTTGAAGACATAAAAATAAGTCTCTCTAGTTCCATATATATCTTAGATTATACTTGGTTTCCTTCGTATTCTCTTCAGAATATACTATAGCCTTCTACATTACAATAGTACTTAATGTGCATTTTCTGGCAGTTCATTAAATAATAAAATTAACACCTGTCAGCTGTGGTTTAATTCACCTTTATGATGAAGTATTATTATTATTATTGTTATTGTTATTATTGTTATGATGATGATGATGATGTAGCCTTGTGGCTTGGTTTTGGACTAGATTGTAGAGGAGAGGGTGAGGAGAAGCACTGAAGGTTGATTTCTTCAAGTACTTGTTTGCCTGAGAGGGCAAGATAAAACTTGTAAGCCCTGCATTTTAAGTTGAAAGTAAGAAGATCGGTGTTGGTTTTCTTTGTTCATGTAGCCATGGTTTGAGGAACTTTTGCATCTCTTGTGCACTGTTTTGCACTACTGGCAGAAGGCTCCAGTACTGATGGGGGTGTTGATCCTGCCTTCATTCAGCAGCTTTAGTTTTCATGGTTTCATCCGTAGCGAGGAGTCCAGACAGCCACCACTGAATGAGGGAAGGTCAAAGAAAAAGGTAGCAGAACAGATAAGACAAAACATTTTTATAGGGTTGCTAGTCAATATATTCTCAATGACAACGAGTCATATCAAAAGAAACTGATTTCATTCCATAATTAGATTATGAGTTTGATAAGAAAAAGTAATTGCACAAAATCAATTTCATCTTTTGTAAGACTTCAAACTACAGAATATTCTGATAAGGAGATCATCACAGTAATATATCAATAAAAGGCTTTAGGGGTCTGTGTTCCAACTGACTTGGTTAGGGTCTGTGCAGCAGCATTGTGTCGTCACTGTCAGATGAGGCAGTATGGATGCCTCCACTGGGCTGTGGTCACATGGATTAAGAACGGGCAGATCACAGAAAGTAGTGTTTTCTGTGAAGAATCTATGTGTAGCAGGTTATTGCCAGCACCATTCAGCAGGGACTGACAGCAAACCTGTTGTGATTCAATACTCAGCAGTGATCCAGAAGTAAATACAAAAACTCTGCTGATACAGCACAGCAATGATACAAAGATTAGTCAAATATAATTAATGACAAAAACAAGACAGTCCCCAGAAAAATGTCATAAAAATTATTTGGTGCTGAGGAAGAGAGGGAGGAGGAATGGCTTAACCAGTGAGAAACTTAAGAGTTTCTCTGTTCACATCAAAGAAGATTCAGAGGTATCTTGATTCCAGTACAGAAGTACCTTCACAGGAAGAAAAAAATAGGATACTGAAAGGGTCTTTGTTTTAGCAGAGAAATGCAAAACAGAAAGCAGTGACTGGAAGCTGAAACCAGAAAGGGTCAACGTAGACATTAGATAAAACTTTTAACAGTGGTTTTGAAGGGCCATTAAAACGCTATACCAGAGGTACGAGTACATCTTTCCTTACCTGATAGCTTTAATCTGGATGTGAATGTCTGTTCTGGAAGATACATTTTGGCCAAACCATGTAACATATATAATTTGTCTTCAGTCTAGCTAATAGTGGTAACTGTATGAATGAAGACGTGGCAGTCCAGATTTCAACATGGATGGCAAAAGCCTGGTAAGAAGTCTGGGTAAATCTTGAGCTGCTAGCTCGTGCAGAAGTCCCTTGCAGTGCACCTACAGTGCTGCAGATTAAACCTTGGCTATGACTACCTCACTGCAACCTTGCCTTCGTTCTGCTGGGTAGACACATGGGAGGAGGTGTGAAAAAGAAACGGAATGTCTGAGTTGAGGAGTAACTTCAACAGTAGGGAGCTCAAACTCAAAGCTTTGTGTAGGTATTCAAGAATGGGAGTATTGTATTGAAGTTGGAACAGATATAATTTTAACAGTAATAATTTGTAAGCACTATAGGGAGATAGTATCAGAGACCAAAGAAAAGGCATTTGCAGTAGGCAAGAGAGAGAATGAGAGCTCTGGTGCTTTATCCAAGGGAAAGCAGATCAATGTGAAAAGAAAATGGCAAAATCTTTCCAAAAAAACAACCAGCATAGCATGTAAATGACAAACTCATTTTCCTTTCATCCAAAAAAAAAAAAAAAAAAAAAAAAAAAAAGAGCTACATCCTCTGCTCCCACTTCCAAACTTAAAACACTATAAATGGGACAGTCAGGAATAACTGAGACTACAGCTTGATTTCACCATCCGAGTTTTTATTCAGCTTCACTCTTGGCACTTCAGATGTCATCTGTGGGTTTGAATTCCATAGAGCTGACCAGAATTTGGTCTGATTTTACCTTTTGCTTGAATGATGGTAAAGATAGGATTTTAAAAACAGGATCTGGATCCCTGTTGAGGATTTTAATACCTCCTCTTCTGAGATCGCTTGGATTCAGGATTTCTGCGTAGCCCTATCTCATATATTTTTACAGATACTCAAAACCCTGTAATAGCACACGTGCAGGTTATATTAATTTCCAGTGCCTAAATCCCTTAAGTGCTTCAGGGATTTCCCTGCTAATCCTCTTTTTAATGCATAAACCTAGAGGATAGGTTTGGGACCTTTGGGATTTATTCTTTACTTTATGTTGGTTGTTTTCTAGCTGAAGCATCTTTCAAGGGTAACAACAGTAACTGGTAAATACACAAAGACATCGAAACTTTATGTGCTGTTTATATTATCACAGTAATCTGCCAGCATTTTTTTTTGAAAATGAAGGGAAAGAAAGTGTGACTATTATTAGTAATTACACTACTTAGAGTAATTTTGAACAGTTACTAATATTAAATTTATGCAAAAGTGTTAAATCCTGACTGAACAACTTAAATCCTTTTCTTTCCAAGGGCAAAATAACTGTATTAATATTAATGAAGCCACAAAATACAAGTTAACTGACAGCATTTTTGCAGTTGCTGTATTTTATTACTGAAACGATATTATATTTTTCATGTCTGAATGTAAAAAATGAATAAAACTATCACAAACTGCTCTTTGTTGTAAGTGACATGCCTTTTCTTTATGATGCATGCTTTGCCATAAAAAGGGAGTGCTTAATGCATTTCTGTTGGGAGATGCCTATTTATTCTGACAAACCGATCAGCCTCTGGGGTGTTCTTTTGCCACAGAACTGATTTTACATCTCATCCATTATCTAATAAGATGTGAAAAGAGTATCCTGTCTCACCAACAAAATCAGGCTTTGTTTCATTATAAGGATGTGGCAGGCTCACTCGTGGACTTATTTGCAGGATATACAATTGTTAGTGAAAGGCCCAGTTATACACTCACGCACATTTCTAGTACAGCAAGCCTATGGGGAAAACATTGGTAACATTGGTCCTGAGAATTTTTTCTTTTAAAGATAGGTATAAAAAGCAGCCTCTATAATAAGGAAATGCATTTCTCATGTTTAAATAATATGGCATGAGTTTATGAATTTTATTATTATAGCAACACCACATAAACTACATTGTGAGGCAGCCGGAATGTCTTTGCAAAATATGTGCCCTGGATTGTTTCTTTTCTTTCTTCAGTATTTCCTCCTTTTCAATGTTTATGAAAGGTTTAAAATTTCACTTGCATGGGAAAAGTGAGAGAGGCTAGGGTGAGGAAAGCAAGCTGAGGTGTTGTATGATAAGGCAGTGATAAAGCAAGGTATACAAAACCCTTTCAGATAAATGTTTTCAGCCAGATGTGTTCATGAGGAAGTACAGTCATGAGAGGAAAAAGAAAATATGACATATGGCAGGAAATACAGTTAAACTTGGCTATAACCTTAATTGCTAAGGGATAAGTCTTTAAGATATTCGGTATCCAGACAGAGTATCCCTCTATGTGTGTTTGAGTAGTGCTCAACACAGCTGAAACTTTTGACCATTAATGCAGTGCAAATTTTGTTGTATTTAAATGATGCTCTATTATAATGCAGCCTTTCATACAACATACCTTGCAAAAGTGCCTCCATTGTTAAACTGTTTGCTAACAAGCACAAGTGAATTAACAAATCAGTGTTAGTTGAAGTACAATAAAACATTTTAAATAATTGACAAAATAGTGGAGAGTGACAAGAAAGCAAACAAGTGATTAGGTTTGATATCTCTGGAAGTTAGAACACTCACTCCACTCCTCTGCTCCAAATTTCCCTGACTTTTTGAATAGCAGGGTCAATCGTTTTGGACTTGCACAATGCTTCTTTTCTTAGAAGTGCACTTTCTTTAGCATGACAATGAAATATGATTTTCAGTGCTTCTTAGAAAAGTGACAATACAGCTTGAAAAGAGTTCAAAATGAAATTGCAAAAGATGGAATTTGTGGCAGACAAATGTTCTAGTGTCATGTCCTCCTGATATCCTTTATTCATTACATGTGAATGCAGCTCTGTATCTAAAAATCAAGGCTGTTTTATCAGTCTTGCTTATAATGCCAGTCAGAATGTCTTACCGCTGAGAGATCTTTCAGAGTCTGAAGTTGCATCAAGACAGCATAGCCTTAAAACAGCGTAAAAGAGACCCATTTTACATTATTGACTTCTCCCCTTACCTGCAAGGACACAGAATTTAATGCAGCATTGATGGGCCAAAGATTTTGACACATGTCAAGACAGATATCTTCATTTTACAGTTTAAAAAAAAGGCATCAAACTTGATACATATGAACCAGTTTAGGTGGCAGAAGCAGCTCAGACTGAGGTATGGAGAATTGTTTTACCCATCTGCAAAAGACATTTATTTTCAATGAAGCCTTATGTAAGGAACAATGCAATTTAAGGAAGATGAAACCAGAACAATTGCTAGAAACACAATAAGGGTCTAGAGGTAGTCCCCTAAAAGCCATGTTAAGTAACCTATAGTTGTGTTCTTTCTATGGATTTTTGTAAACCATTCTATAAAAGTCTACGGCAAGGATATAATTTTCTAGAAAATGGTATTTTATATGACCTATATAAAGTAATCATCCCCTAGTAAAGTCAGCAATAGTTTTCCATAGAGATGCATTTGATTCAGAACTATGAATATACTATTTCTATTAGCAACCACTATAAAGCAGAACTGCTTGTTTCAGCCAGCACCCTGTTTCTATAAACAGATTTCACTGTAGGAGAAACACACCCAGAAGTATCTAGTATGACTTTATGTCCCTAAATGGACCATGTAGCAAAATCTCATTTTTAATAATGGCATTTATGTTACTTCTTTGATTAAATGTATAATAATAACAGCAAAATTGTTGTGTTAATGATTGCAATGTATAATAAGATGCACAATTAGGAGTATTATGCGAATTTAATGGGATGTGAAGGGCAAGAGATCATCTGCGGTATGACTCTTCATGATTGTGACCTGCTGTCTATATCCCTAATGTGTTTTTATGATTTGTGTGCTTTGTTTTCCAGTTTGTGTTCTGCTGCGAGTGTAAAGAAGAATACCATGAAGGGGAATGCAGCTCTCTCCTCAGCACGCAGGGAGCCATGGCCCGGAAGGTAGGGCTCTCTCAACTCCAGATCATTATCCCTGGCCCATCTAGAGCAACATTTGTCAAACGGGTCCTAATTACAACCCTTAGTAAAAGCAATTATGTTCATGCTGAATTACTCCAGCCATTGGGGTTGCTGAATTGGTTTTGTGGTGGATTTCAGTTGCTTTGATTGATAGAGTAGCTGAGTTCTGTCAGGAACACACAGGGCTCTGCCATCGGTTGATAAAGGAAAGGCCTTCCCAATGGGCTTTTGGGGTTGTCTCTATTCAATGTGAACACTTTTGAAAGGCTTTATGTAGTCTTGTTGTCTTTCAGCTTATTTTTAGTCATCAGTCAGGAAACCATGTGGGTTTGGACTGAATAACAAGGTTTTTATACAGCCTATGCAGAAAATGCTGTTGATAATTTATGTTTTAGCTTTGAGAAATAAAAAATGGTTTGCCGCGGCTGGAAGCTGTTAGATGATAATTATTCTCAGCTGCTCTATAATTTTGTAGCTATTGTAGCTATAGACCTAGAGAGGAAATAGTTTTTCTCTCCTGGCATTTCTCTTTGAGATTCAACTTTCCCTGCTCTCTGTAGCAAACAAATCACAGTGTTTCCAATTTAAATATATATATATATATATGTATATAAAAATAGAGAGAAAGTGCAAAGAACAGGAGAGATGCCCCTAAATATCTCACAGCTTGATGCCCAAGGCGTGGTCCTAGGAAGCCGAAAACTGATACTCAGATGTCTGGCATGCTCGGTGCTAAGAGGGAACCGGAACCCTGGGCCGTACACAGTCCAACACAGCAGATACAAAACGGTGGGCAGGTGCTGATGAGGACCTGCATCTGGCCAGCTCTCATCGCCCATCTCCTCTCAGGGCCTGCAGGCAGGCTGCCTGAGGCTGGCTTTTGGGGCCTCACTCTTTGAATGTAGAGACTGGGAGGGAGCTGGAGGCCTACTGGGAACCTTTGCCATGAGCTACCGTGAGACAGGTCATTTGCCATACTTTGAAGACACTGCACTAGGCTATGACCCGTGTAGAATCTTCTCTTTAACCGTTCTGAGTAAACCTCTTCAAAAAAGAATTAGCAGTCATTGAAACAGAATTGAACAGTCTGTATCCTAGTAGTCAGTCAGGCTATCTACCCCTGGTGCCCTGGAACACGTGTATGAGACCCAAAATCCATCTTCTTTCCCAGCCTCTAGTGATCTGTGATTCAGATGTGATATCTTGTGTTTAGCAGCTATCAGCAAATTTTTATCCCATGAATTTGTGCAAACCCCTTTTTTGAAGCCATGTATATACAAGGAGATTTGCAGCTTAACTACCCTCTATGAAAAGCTATCTTCTTTTGCTTGCAGTAGCCTTGGAACAGTCTTCCACTTCCCATTCACATTTATGTAAAAACAAAATGACTTCCACAGAGACATTGAGAGATACTTGAAGTATCCAATAGCCTATTAGAGCCCAAGGCTCAATATCCTGAATTAAATAGCGCTAGAACCAGAATACATCTCAACATGATCAGTGAGCCCTATATTCTTTTAAGCTATTTAAGCCTACGGTTTTGCCTAGAGTGCTGAAATTCATCGTGGCACCTTACAAGTTATTTCAACAGTGTTGGCTCTGTGGAAGTTAGAGTTTGTATAATTTCCATGATTTAGGGCAGAGATAAAGGTGTGCCAGGAAAAATCAGAATAGTATAGGAAGCAAGTGGTTTATTTTAAATACTTGCATATTGCCTTAGCTTCTGCTGATGGAGACAATGGGATCATTTTGTCCATCTGGTCCAGTATCTCAGCACATTAATTGCACCCAATTAAACCTGTTAATTTAGGAAAGTTGACTACTTTCGCTGTTCCAGTGTAATGTAAACATTTTTGCTGTTCCTGACAAATTTCCTGAACTCTCAAAAAGCTGTTCCAGAATAGCTAAATGATAGTACCAGAATAATTCTTGCAGCTACGCAAATTAGTTCCCCAGTATAGACAAGACCATAACTCATTTAGACTCCCAACTTAAGCTGAAGTTAACCGACTGAGGTCAGCCGCCTTTTCCTCCAAGAAACACGAGAGCTGCAGTAATAAAACTTCTCCACAAGGTGGCGATGTGCCATTGAAGGAATGTTTCCCTCGCTGCAGCCCCGCCGGCAAGCTGGGGCAGGCAGAGCAAGGCAAGCCCTTGTGAGGGCTGGTGGGATGCTGGTTTCATCCGAGTAGCACCACTGGAAGCCTGCACACAGCACTGCTGTACCATGCATACAGAACACTCCTGAGGCGTTTATGGAATGAAGCGCACGTGGACTGTTTTCACCTCTTTCTCACTGAGATCAATTTAGACATTTATCCACTTGCGTCTTCAGAGTTTTTGTTCTGTTTGGCCCTCCCCAGCTAGGTGCATGTCAGAGTTAACTTGCTATTATGACACTGCTTGTTGAGGCAGTGAGGATTGTTTTACCTTTGAACATAATCTGATTCAAAGTAGGAATAATACACTCCAGAGTTGTACTCAGCTCCTGCAGTTTGACTCCCCTCCAGATCCTTTCCATTTCATTTATTTTAGAAACAGATCATATTGTCAAACTCCTGCCACTCAGATTGCAGGGCCAACCAGATATGCTGCCACCAAACTGTTCCTCTCCAGAACTGGTGCAGGATAGGTGGTGCCAGGAAAATACTTTCTCTAAGAAAAATGCAAGTGTTGCTTTAGCCTGTAGTGGCTACAGTAGTGAAAGGACCTTCTGTAGTCTCCACGTTTCTGCAAGCGCCTGCAGTTCTCTGATGCTCCCAGCATGAGAGGCAACACTGTGGGCAGGTTTAGGCCTAAGTCAGCATGATAGAGATGAGTATGGTGGGGTGTGAGGACCATGAAAGAGCTGGAAGAAAAGCCAGAGGAGTGTTGCTGTGGGTGACTCAGGCAGCCAGAAGCCGGTGGCGACATGGAGAGCAGGAAGAGCTGCAGTGCCACTCAAAGTGGCCTTCTTAAGGGGCTGTGTGCCAGGGCACTGCCAGGGCCACTGCTCCCTGGGGGCTCTCCGTGGGTCTGAGGGGGCAGGGCATGGCACCTCCCTGAGGACAGAGATGGCCAGAATTGTGGAAGGTGGGCATGGCTGGGCAGGGCAGGGCTGTGGGGAGCTGGAGACCGGCCCAGCTGCAGTGTCGCTTGGGCAGGGGACTGCGCTGGGAAAGCAAGGTCTGGTGGTGCCCTCAGAGCCTGACACCAATTTTGGAAGCCTTGGAGAAAGAGATCCCTCAGAAAGAGAGGTAGATCCTGATACAGAGGCATTCAAGTGTCCATAAAAGCCAAGAGCTGACAGGAGTGACTGTGACCCATCAGAGAGATACTGGAAGCTCCAGAAAGAGGAGAGGGGAGAGAAAAGAAAGGGAATATGCCTGTGAGATGGCATGGGACAACTGTGAGGGTCCAGGAAGCAGAAATGGTGGTGGTGGCAGTCTCCTGTGCTTGGGCAGATGTCGGAAGGAGGCAGGAGGCAGCCTGAGGTCAAAAGTGCCAAGTGGAGATGGTGGGACTGGGAAGAGAGGGAGGGCAGCAGGGAATGGGGTCGGTTGGCAGGAGAAAGGAAGAGGGCAGCCATGTCTGCAGAGCACCAGAGGGACAAAGCAGATGCCACATGTGGTGCTTACGACTATTCAGAACAAAGGGGCTTGAGCCTTATAATGGTGGGAAGCTAGAGGCAGCTGCTTGCTGCTTGGGGTATAAAGGGCAAATTGAGCAGCAGGCATGCAGAGAGTAGCCTAGCTTTAAGTACTGGTATATCATGATCTTTCCAATCTCTGCACAGATATTGCATGGTCCGTTGGGATGGATAAAATGTTCTCTTTCTACTGAAATGTCCATTTTTAGCCCTGATAGGGCCCGACAGGCCATTGAACGCTCGTCTTAAGCATTTACTTCCTGGAGCAGGGCTGATTATTTCCCATCTTAGCGTGCAAGTTACATAATTTCAGAGAAAATAAAATGTATTGAAGGCATGTTCAGTTGAGAAGCTTTCTTTTCAACCCATTGCATCCCCTTGGAGATGTTTGAAGTTTAGGATGACAGAAGTAGTCATATTTGATGAATTAAAAGGCACAGTATGCATGATGGAATCAATGACACGGTAAAGGTGACTCCAGCCAGACTTAGGCTTAGAAATAACCGCATAGTCCCTGCTACGTACACCACAAAACCAAGCTTCCTGACCACTTTTAACCTCACCCATAGACAGTCTATGCTGATGGGGAATCTAGCCATAAACCAGCTTCCTCTGTAAATCCCCAGCTTGAAATTAGCCTAGCTTCCCTAGCACAAAACCTTTCTAGACATTTTGCTTTTTACCAGAATAAGTAATGCACCTTCTTGCTCACTAGCAACTGGACAATAAAATGTGACTACATTTTAGATTTGGACATGTACAGAGTAGCTCCCAGGACAGTTTCAGTGCTGGACATGTTGGCAAGACACCTGCAAGGTAAATCGTAATAGCAATAGCAATAACACTGATGTAAAAGTGGTACATGTATAAACAAGAATAGAACGTGGGGCACAGAGACATAAATGTTTGAAAAAGATGACAGAAACTAGATTAAACGGGTTATAAAAAGGTATGTTTTAGAGATGGTTCTATGGACAAACTTTCCCCAAGATGGTTTTAGCTGCTGATCATCTTGTCCTGTCAAGCCAATGAGTGTGTGATAATTAAAAGGTAGCACCTTTTTAGCAAGTTTTCTTTTTGAGGTTGCTGTGAATTTAGTAAAGAGAATAAATTAAACATCTTAATAGATTTCTGTAGTATAGCTGTACACAAATCCCTCTAATAACCTACATTTAAAGACTTGAATCTACATGAACATCTGATGTCTATTTCATCATCCCACAAACCCAGCTGGGCAGTCTTAGTAGGACCCAGACGTAAATCTAGTTCATCTCATTTGAACAAACTCCACTATTAACCCTATGACAGCAACAGCTGTAAACCTAAGCCTAGATAAAATGTCCATGGTGACTGAGGTCTTAAAGCTTGCCCGGTGGTCTCTTCTGTTCCACACTCCAACCCAAGCTCCTTAAAAATCCTGTCAGGCCATATCTAGTCTTAGTGTAAGCTTTAATTCCAGCTAGTTCTAGCAACCCTGGCCCTACAAACGATGCAATCCAACAAAATCCATCATTAATCATACATCTTTAGCTGCTGGTGCAGCTAAAAATTGTTACCAATTTCTTGTACATAGGTTACAGAATAGCTTGTATGAATTTCTGCCATCATTTTTACATTGAAAATCTCATTACCTCCTAAAAGTGTTCATTTCAGACCAGGTTCATTGTATATGCAAAGTAAAAAATGTATTGTTAGTCTTACCAAAACCTTACAAAGCTAATCAAAGAACTATTTTTAGTCCATTTACAATAACACTAGGAGTTATAGTTCCAGTCATATATAGTTAAAATAGCCGATAGGTAAACCTTCTGGTAACACATTTCTCTGATGTTACGTTTAATGTTCCGCTGCCTGGCTGTGCCCTAGGCTCAAGGGCTTCGGTCTGGGACGGGCTGGCATAGTGAGTCTCTTACCTGGAGGAGCATGATGTCCTTACTGATGTTTTATTCCTTCTTACTGTATGGACTGTTGGAGGTCACGTTTATATTTTTAACCCCCTCCTTCCCTGGCCTGCAAGTTGCTGTTGGATCCCAATTTACTATCTCTGGTGTGTTTTACCTAAGTCAGTTACGTCTTTGTTATCTCTAAGGCTGTTTTCACCCAGCTCTCAAGGCTGCAGTTGGGTAACTCACCACTGGAGAGTTGTTTATAGCGCTGGGGCCTCCCGTATCACCTTGTGCCTGTGCTTTCAGGGCCTCTGCTATCACCCCACCTTTACTCATCTGCATAGCATTTTACTGTAGGGCCAGAGACAGTTCATTCTGGCCATAATAGCTATATTTGTCATTGCTGTTGTTAGTTACAAAAACGCACGTAACATTGTTAAACCACACAATTATACAAAATTATATAAAAGCAAAAGCAGAATAGGTAATAGTCACCTGGTCATTAGATAATTACTGTCACTTGATAAACCAAATCTCTAGGCAGACCAAGACAAGTCCAGAGAAAGCCTGATGGGTCCTGAGGTCTGCGGCTGTTGGCTTGGCACAATGGCTGTGGCCTTATACAAGAAACAGCAACAGCATTTTTGCTGAGCCACAAAGCTACACGTTCTAAACTTCCATCTACAATCTGTTTCAGTATAAGTTTATAACTAGTGCTGTAAAACTTAACTTCAACTCCATTCCAAATCTGTGGAATGCTACCTGTCCCGGCTGTAGCCCTCAGCTAGAGACCTTGGTCACCCAAATCCCAAAGCCTATCCCCAAACCTACCACCTTCACATCAAACTCTGCTCTTTCTTATTTGGGACCCAGTCCTTACAGGTAGGTACTCAGGTAAGTAGTGCAGGAGCCAGATAGTAACTTTGCTATTATGCCCCTAGCAGTATAAAACCTAACCAGAACCTGCATCAGCCTGGGAACCCATCAGACCAAACCAAAAGTGGTGCAGTGCCTCAGCTGAGTCGGTGCAAACCTGGTCCTATCCACCAGCACATGCTGCCGGGGCCGTGACCCCAACCCTAGCCATCATTTCTGGGCTCAAACCTCACTCGGTCACAAGCCCTCAGGCAAACGACCAGCTCTGAGCAGACGCGTTTGATCACTTCCCCAAAATGCTTTTTGCTGCACAGGTGTGGCAGAAAAGCACACCCATGTGTGCGCACACATCCAGGAGAGCCTGTCACATCACCTGGCACCCTGCTGAAGCCTTTTGTAATGTCGTTCCTGGAAAAGCTCCCAGCTCACTTGGGCTGCAGGCTGGCCTGCAGTCTGTCTTTTCCTCCCATTGCCTTATGTATGCAGGTCTCTAAATTGCCAGTAGGTGGTACAGAATATACAGACACTGCTCGCCAGGCTTCCCTTTCTATCCGCGCAACATTGTCTAATCTCTTATGCCTGTAGGTTCCTAGCAAGCAGGTATGGCTGTGGAGCCTGGTCTCTGTGTAGGTGGCACTTTGCTGTAATCATGCAGTAGAACATGCTGGCCCACTGTGAGCACAAGATATTTCAGAATTTGATTTTAATGTGGACTTCCCAAATAAAGGTGCTTTCAAAATATCTTTAGCTGAATTATTGTAATGCTAAGATATGAAATATTTAGCTAACGCTTCATGAAATGAATTTGGTATAATGTATTTATTACCCTATTGCTGTGGAATTAAAAAACCATGCAACGTGCATATTAAATTGTAACAGACATAATGCTGACAAAATTAAGCAGTTGCATATGTCTTCTGACTTACTGTATGAAGGAAGTAGCAAGCTCCTTTTTTGCTTGAACCTTCAGTGAAGGGTAAGTTGTTAGCGAAAACATTTATTTTACATCATATTCCAGAGTTATATGACCTAAATCAGCTCTTGGTTATCAGCATCTTCTGTTTATGCTCTAACTATTGCAAGTACCACTTCCAGAATTGTTCCTTCACCATTTCAGCAAACTTTCCTTACTGTTTTTAGAACAGTGGAAAACAGAAGATGAGGTATTTGAAATGCTGCACTACAGGGAAGAGTTAAAATGAGAAACACACAGCATTTCTATGGAAACTTCTTTCTCTACTCAAAAGAAGGGGAAAAGTAATGAAAATGGTAAATAGTAAATGCTGACCACAAAAAAAAAAGAGAACTCATTCACTGCATTTTAGTGAAAGAAAAAGCTACTGAAGAGGTTCATTATACATAACATCTTTCAATGAGTCCTGAGTCACAGTATGAAATGTGGAACATCTATTATTAGACCATTGATTTTTTTTCCATCAGATAAATTTAAAAAGTTAAATAAAACACGGCTGTACAAAAAATGGCACACCTAGCTTGATTTCTAAAGTGTCTTAAACAACTGGAAAAGAAACCGAGGCTTGGGGGTTTAGTAGCTGGTACACTTACAATGTCAAGCACAGGACATTTCAACCCACAGATGCCTAATTAAAGGAGCAAGAAAAATAACTATAACCGGGAAATGTCCTGTAAAATTAATCTTTACGTTATAAATAAAGATGCACCAGAGGAAATCTGAGAATAGGTCTTAACTTTCTGTCTAATGAGAAATAGATAGGAACTATATGGAGAGAATTTTAGCTTTCCTATTTTGGGCAGCAATAAAGGAAAAAGATGTGACAGGCTGCTTTTGTTTATGAGGCTGAGCTGACAGTCATTTGTAGCTGTGCTGCCACTTAGGGGAGAAGGCATGTTTTTTATTCCACTCGTGGAAAACAGTTATACAAGAGTGACCTGTATTAGATTAGATTTTCTGCCTTAGAGCAGTGTACATTCAGTATTATGTCAGGGCCCACAGCATAAGAAGGACATGGACCTGCTGGAGCAAGTCCAGAGGAGGGCCACGAAGATGATCAGAGGGCTGGGGCACCTCCGCTATGAAAACAGGCTGGGAGAATCGGTCAGCCTAGAGGAGAGAAGGCTCCGGGGAGACCTTACAGCAGCCTTTCAATAAGTAGAGGAGGCTTATATGAAAGCTGGAGAGGGACTTTTTAAAAGGTCATGTACCAATAAGACAAGGGGTAATGGCTTTAAACTAAAAAAGAGTAGATTCAGATTAGATATTAGGAAGAAATTCTTTACTGTGAGGGTGGTGAGGTGCTGGAACAGGTTGCCCAGAGCACCTGTTGATGCCCCATCCCTGGAATTGTTCAGGGCCAGGCTGGATGGGGCTCTGAGCAACCTGGTCTAGTGGGAGGTGTCCTGTCCATGGCATGGGGGATGGAACTAGATGATCTTAAAGGTCGCTTCCAACCCAAACCATTCTATGATACTATGCTTCACCAGCTACCTGAATTTAATTCATGATGATATGAATAACCCAAACATGTAGAGTGAGAACCTCGATGTGCAGTTTGACCAGACCAGAGCACTCTGATTTTATTTAGTGAAAGTCTCTTTCATCTTGTATCAGACACCCTGTGTATATCATTTCGATTTTAGCCAGTTGCTGTCATCACAGAGTAGCTCCTTTCTTTATGGCAAAATTCCCTAGGCACACCAGACAAATTGGCTCATGAAAAGCTGCTTCATGTGAATTTAACTGGATCACTGTGGTACTGATCCAGTTTTCCAGTTTTTCCTGTGCATGAAACATATTCGCATTGATGGATATCTTTCCTGTTGCTTATCTATAGACATATTTTAGCATTTTGACTAGCCCAAACTTTCTGTAGTCGAACACTAGTCCCATAGCTATGTACACCTCTCTTTGTGAGATTTTGACTCTTGAATGACTCAAGTAATGCATGCTTTTCCAAAGCCCCTTTAGCCTATCTAGCGCCCTAGACATCTGCTTTTTTTTCCCCCACAACTGAAGTAAAAGACACCACAAAACACAACAGGAGGTTAATTCATGTGAACATGTTCATAAGACAGACCAGTAGAAGCTGCAAAAACAAAAGAAATTTAAATTGGACTGTTACCATCCCTTGTAGATCAGGCTTCAACAGATGAGGCGGCTTTTGCTCAGAGGTCTAGCCCAAAATAATTAATGGGCTGTGTTAATCTGAATGTTATGGTGGGTTGAACATTGTTTTGTGTACAATTCTTTGTCTTCCTTTCAAACACTTTCAAATATCTGTAGTTGTCCTCGCATTCATGCTAGAAAATGAGTAATATGTTCTGATTTGAGATATCTAAGCCTTTTTAAAATGCTGTATTTCACATAAAGTCACAATTTTCCATATTTTTAATTATTTTTCCCAGGAAAATTAACTGAAAAACAAACATTTCTGATCAAAAAGAAAGGTATTTCTGATTTAAAGGAAGCTGTACAAGGATACATTATTTAAAGTTATACATAACCAGTTTTTTTTTATTATTAGGAAGGAACTAAGCACCAAGAACAAACAAGCAGAAGTCCAGAAATTACATTCACTAAAGCTAAGCACAACACAATGTTAACAGCTTCATATTTTATTCTGAATCAAGGGTCTTCAGTTTTCAGGTGTTTTCCAGGCTGGGTAAAATAAGCATGATCATGAAAGAAGTGTGCTTACAGAAGACAGAATATAATGCAGTGGATGTTGGAATGTAACATTATATATCTAATGCTTCCAGTATTTTGAAAAAAAAGGTTTGCCATGAATGTTTTTAATCTGGACGGTACTGCTTACTTGCTGACTGTGAACACACACTTCATTGGCTTTATGTAGTTCTACTGACAAGTCGATGTATGCCCTACTACCTGAGTGACATGCTGCTTTAAGAAGGATTTCTATTCCAAGATGTTTTCTGTCTGTGTAGGACTTTTCCCAGTACTACCTGATATTGATTAACTGCATAAAAAGCTTTCCATGTACACGTTCTTGTATCATTGTATGGTGCTCAGCAGTCTCTGTGGTCTCTTTATCCCTGTTACTTTTTCCAAAGGACTCAGCATAGAAACAGAATAGAAGCAAATCTATGACCTTCAGTGTGACCCAGAGATAACAAGGCAGACTTTTCCCCCAATCTCTCTAAGGGAATATTGCAGAGGGAATGTTGAACGATGCTTGCAACAGCTCTTACTGTAGCTTCCTGTTATTTATGGGTATTCATTCCTGGTCATAACATGCAGCACAGTTGAAAATAATAAAAAAAATTATTCATGAAGTGGCACGGGTGGAATCTAGTATCTTTTCACTGATGATGGGACAAAAATTTTTGTGTGGGGTCAGCACCACAAGTGATCAAAGTCTCCTGTTCTCAGTGAACTGGTATGTGATGCACACCTGGAGCATCTCTGAACTTCCTATCCAAGACCATGCAGGCCAAATAACATGAGAGCCACCTCTGCTTGACAGGCGTGGCTTGTTACCTAGGCCATCGTCAGGGAGATTAGGTTTGCTAGCTTACAATGAAAGGTGATTTAAATAGACACTGGTAATGGAGAACTGTCATGCACCTTTCCTTTATTGTTTGAGGAAAACATGCACAGTAATATATGTGTGCTTGCAGTAATTGTATAGGGAGCACTAAATAAAGGGCGTGAATACTGGAGGCTCATAGATCAGTATGGTATGATTTCTTTACTGAATCAGAGGGACTCCACCACTGTACCATTTCTCTGCATTTGCTTCTTGCAGCAGGAAGTTTTTAACTTCGCATTCAGCAAGACTGCCATAGAAGCGATGTTTCAACTCCAATAGGCTGAAAACAGCATGCTGCTGCATCTACTTCATGCTAGAATTTTTGCAATGGAAAATATTAATATAATTCACTCCTCTGTTTTCAACAATTTGCTCTTGGTGAATTGCATATGTGTGGTTTGAAGTTGTTTGTTTTAGTTATTCCTAAGTTCTCGCAAGTTTGCTTTTGTTTTGAGAACTAAGATCAAATATCTTTATACAAATCAAATTAGCAGTTTGGCAGATGAAGTTTTGCCTCAGTGTCAATTGCTATTAGGACACAACAAAGACATGAAGATGGGGGAAAAGGTATGTTTCCAAGTACTGAACAACACAGTTTGGATTTGGACTATTTAGGAAAAACAGAGCCACTGTGAAGCTCTTCTGGGTCAACCACAAAAATTAAAAATACTTCTGGTCTTCTCATGTAGCTATTATTTTTAAAAGAATAGCAATGTTTTGTTACTGCTATATTGATTTTCATCTTGAATCGTCTGCATGAGTGTTAAGTGATTAATTCCCATTACAGTGAGGTGAAATTAATTTCATCTACTTTCTGTCACTGAGCAAACTGAGGCCCAGGTCCAGTGTTCCCCACTCTCCCCACCTTGTGTTCAGGCCCCTCTGATTTAGCTCAAATTGCTTGCTAAAGTCATCCTTCCTTAAAGATCGAGGTGTTGCAAGATCAATACTAGATTATGTTCTTCGCTATTAGCCTGAGCAGCTTTTTCTATTTCCCAGAACTTCCTAATGTGCCATTGTACAGAGGTCATCCTTTTGCCGAATTGCTGAATTCCCAGCAGGGTGCAGGGCCAAATTCCCTCTCCAGATGCAGAGAGCCAAAAGTAAAAGTCACTTCTAGGATACAGCTGAGAAAACTGTTCACTTTTGTCACCTTTGCATCAAAAATATTAGCAAATTGGAGAATATTGAGTGAGAGGCAACAAAAGGGATTCAAGGGCTGAGGAGACTGATGTAGGTAGTAAAAGAAAAGAAATAATGCCATAAACACATTTTTGAGGTTTCTTAATTAAAAAAGCCTGGGATATTTTTAAGATGCATGTTGTAATGGCCACCAGATGAGCTGGAAATTAATTCCTGCAGATGTTGCTCCTTGTTATTCCATTTTAACTCAGGAGACTTCAGCCAAGAAATAAAATCTAGGTCTTACTCACAGACACTGCAACAACTCACAGGCTTTATCAGTAGCAGCTGGGCAGAAATCAAGAGGAGTTATTGTTCTGTGGCCTGTTTAAAAGTTGGGCCAATTTCCTTTTTCTGTCTTACTAGAAATAAATATATTTTAAAATTATCCATGTAAATAAGTATTAGAAGTCTAGCCACAGAACAGCCTACAAGTATTTAGAAGGTATACACAAAGAAATTATGGGAATTTTTACAAATTATGTAATTTAGTTTAAGCTCGTAATTCTTCCATATGCTTGGAAAAAACAACATTATAAATGGAGAGAGCAGAACTTCAAGAACTAGCAGAACTGGAACCTACACACATTGTTTACAGCTACTAATCACATAGTTGCCAGCCTTCTGTAATAGGAATGACCCAAGGCACTACCATCTCATTTGTCCTTGTATCATCATTTTAGGTAGGAAATTGCCAAGTAGGGCACTTGTGTAGATTACGTAATTTTGTCCCAGTCATAAATAGGACAAACACAGGGGTCCCTTTTAAAACACACTTCATGATAATTTTTCCATCTGTGTCACCCTGTCTGAGGAGTTGCTTGCTTTCATTGTTCACTAGATTCTTTTTTTACTTTTTCTCCAGTTTTTTTGTGTTTCTTCTTTGTGCCTCTCAAGGCCTCTTAAATTTATATAGACTATGTTTGAATGAAACCTAGACCTCCCAAACAAAGGAGTATGCTTCATTATGAAAAACATTTTCCTTCCAGGGACCCCACCATTCTGCATTATCAAGTCTTGCATTGTGTTAGTGGTTTTGCTTTTCTTGCAAGAAGGGCTTTAATCCCTGAAGCAGAATCAAACCTAATGTGTCATGTCTCAGCCAGGTTCATCTGACTCCTGCTTTGCCTTGCCTTTTGCTTTACCTGTCTTTGTGCATTTGCAGCACGACTTGATGCTCAGTGTGCCCCTCCCGGGGCTTTGCCTGCCACTCAGGGCAGGGAGGAATGGGGAGGACACAGCCTGTGCTGCAGCTGGATGTGGGAAGGACATCCAGGACAACACATGCTCCAGCTGCTGCAGCTCTCCTCCACCATCCTGAATCCTGGGATCTAACCCAATACATGTGTTGTGCACACTAGGAGAAAATAAGTTTGCGTTTTGAAGCAAAAAATCTGTATCTCATACAAATTCCAGTCTACCTGGCCTTGCAGTCACTCCTGACTGTTTCTTGTGGGTAAATAGTTATCACTTCAGTGTAGACATCATGTCCCAGCACAGCCATGCAGTATGGTGCCCAAGGGTGTCTTTTCTGTCTCTTTGCAGGGGTATGTAGTTGATGAACATGCAGCCATGCAAGCTCGATGGGAAGAGGCATCTAGAGAAACAATCAAGAAGACAACCAAGCCATGCCCCAGCTGCAATATTCCAGTAGAAAAAAATGGTAAATCTGTTAGTTATATACTTAACTGTCTTTTTAAATTCATTTTACAGTATAAATGTATGAATGTGCATGTGTACGTATACACACTATTACTCCAAGAGAGGGAGAGCACATAGAGCTTGAGTATTCCCTCTGTCACTGTGTCTAAATTATCTTGAAATCACTAAATCTAAATCACTTAGTTCTAAAGACACTAATTAAGCCTCACAAAATGCCTAGCTATTTTATAGATAGGGAAAATGAGGCACAGAGAGCCACTGGATGTAGTGTTTATGTGACTGAATGTCCAGCTAGTTGTCTAGCTTTTCCATTGTCACTGGAAAAAATAGACATTTGTGGGGCAAAACTCATCTCACAATGAAACAGAACATGTGTGTAATGTATGCCAGAAGAATTGCACCTAAAAGTGGGGTGTGGAAAATTAGTCCTGCTGTAGATGTCTGCACAGTATATAGCTGAACTTAGATGAGACTAATTTCAACCCAGTGACATGCCCACAGTAGAAGACCAAGTCAGAGTAAGAAGCGTAAGTTCTGACATGCTGGTTGCACTAATCAGTGCTTACCATGTAGGAAGAAAAGTAATCTGCTGGCACTGGAGTGGTTAAAATGGGAAGCATGAATAGTAGTTAGGCTATACCCTATAGGTTCATGCTATTTCAAGACTTAGTTGTATTTATATTAATTACTCAAAACATATTAAAATGGTTGGCTAAATATTATACGACTATTAAGTATAGAGGATACTTCTCAGTTTTGTGGCATCACTTATTCAAATGGGATGCTTAAAACGCCAAATAAGACACTGCAGACTGCGAGGAGAGAACACTTCAAGCAGTGATACCACAGAAATACTACTGAGAAAGAAATGGGACAAAATCCTGAAATCTGGGGTTTGATGAAAGAAAAGAAGGCAGTTGGCAGATGGAAAGTGGGAGACTTCCTCAAGCACAAGAAGAGGGAAAGAAAGCACGAATTCAAGAGTGGGAAGGCGAGACAAGATTTGGCAAAGTGTAAAGAGCAAGGTAGGCAGCAGAAGAGAGATAACAGGGGCAGTCAAAAAATTATTTACAGATTTGTAAAACAGACTGGAAACTAGAGTTTGAACTGTATTAGAAATAGACAATAATCATGACTCTAATACTTAGTTTGTGCAAAATAAAGCCAAATAAAAAAAACCTTCTGGTCAGGCTTGAAGCAGGGCTAGGACCTTTACTTTATCTTAGACTCTGCTACAAAATCTTTACTGTTAAATTACAGTCACAAACTGTATCACAGTTGTCACAAAGAGGATATCCCTATTTGACACCATTTACACAACTCCCACTAATGTTTAGGGAAGTTGCTTGTAAAAATCCCCAGTGTATCAAAAAGGAAGTAAAGGCCATTATACTTTTTTATCTTTGAAATAAAATATTTATTGAAAATGGATAATTAGCAGGAAAAGACCTTTCATTGCTTGTAGCCTGACCCATGTCAGAACAGTGCCTCATAATGCAAAATGCCAAAGCCATGGCAGCAGGCTAAAACCGCAATTGACGGATTGTGTTGCCATTTGGAGGGACCTCAACAGGCTAGGGTCCTCAAACTACGGCCCACGGGCTGGATACGGCCCCCCAGGGTCCTCAATCCGGCCCCCGGTATTTACAGAACCGCTGGGGGTTGGCGGGGGCGAAACCAAGCAGCCGCAGATGGCTCCTGCCACTTCATCCGCACGCCGGCCCCCTGGTTAAAAAGTTTGAGGACCCCTGGGCTAGGGAATGGTCTGTGAGAAACCTCACGAGGTTTAACAAATGGAAATCCACCAGGACAGCTTGGGGGCCAACCTGATGGAAAGGACCTGAGTGTCGTGGTGGAGTACAAGTTGGACATGAGCCAGCAACATGCTCTCGCAGCAAAGGTGGCCAACAGCATTCTGGGCTGCATTAGGAAAAGCATCAGCAGCAGTTCAAGGGAGGTGATCCTTCCCCTCTGCTTAGCACTGGTGAGACACATCTAGAGTGGTGGGTCTGGTTCTGGCCTTCCCCGTGCAAGAGAAACATGGAACATGGACTGGAGCAAGTCCAATGAGGGCTACAAAGATGATAAAAGGACTGCAGAAATAGATACCTGAGGGGGGGAGCAAGGAAGACAGACCCAAACTCTTCTCAGTGCCCACCAAAAGGACAGAAGGCAATGGGCATAAACTGAAACACAGGAAATTCCATTTAAATGCAAGAAAATGCTTTTTACCATGTGGGTGGTTGAAGACTGGAACAGGTTGCCCAGAAAGAGCCTCCATTCTAGGATACATTCAAAACCCAAGTGGACGTGATGCTGAGCACACTACTTTAGTTGACCGTGCTTCGGGCAGCGTGGTTTGGAATGGATGATCTCTAAAGGTACTTTCTCACCTCAGCGATTCAGTGATCCTGTGAATTAAGGCATGAAGCTTAAAAAATGCAGTTCTTGCTTTCTTCTCTGGTCACGGGTACGGCATGTGCCAGCTTCCAGGCTGACATTTGTAAACTGGAAGGAGCACTTTACTTTTGCCTAAGTACAGCTAGTGTCCAGAGGCTGATGACTGTACACCAAAGTCTGCCAGCAGTCCTCATTTGGGAGGAGTACACTGACTCCACACAAGAGAATAATTCTGCCTTCCCTGCCCAAACGCTTCTGTGCACTGTCTTTTACAAGGGACAGTGGCAATGCCAATAACTTTTCTGTAATAGCCTATATTTCTCTATGTCAATAACATTTCTATAACAGCCTGTATAGCTATAGGCATTGTAGAATATATGCCAATAACTTTTCTGTAATGGCTGAAGTCAAAGAGCGAAACACTTTCCCACAGCTCAGTTCCCAGTCTAAGTGAGTTTAAACGCACATCCTCATCTCTCAGAGGACGGCTGCACTCACAAAGATGTAAGCCACGTTGCTTGAGGCACTCCCCACTCTGACTGCTGATCTCAGCTGCCATGTAGCAGAGGATAACGTGATTTATGTAGCTTAGCAGGCAGAGCACACGTTTGACAGAGGGTGCCTGTTGGGGTTTGGGTCCTGCGCCAGAACTGAGGTGTGTTTTACCCAGGGATTGTTTGATACAAACCGTAAGAGAGGATTGGCTCTAAACCTCACGTAAAGTGTAACATGGAGACTGACCTTTTGGCATGCTTACGTTTAAATAAGATTAAAAAGTCTGGCAAATTGCATCTCTGACACAAAGATACAAACTGATGAATAGACCTTGCCATCACAGTTAGTTTTCTCTCTGTCAGCTGAAGCAGACAGGCCTATTTTAACAAAGCAGTTCTTGTGTCTCCTGCTGGTTTTGCCTTCTGAGAATCATTCTGGATTGGCATTTATACAAAAGATGGTCTAAGGGTAGCAGGGTGTACAGTAGGGAACACACAATCCCTGTACCTCCTGTCAACACCTGCAGTCAAACCAAGATGACGTTTCAGCATTTCTTCATACTTTTCTTTCAGTTTAAATTATACAAGAGATCTCTTTGTGTGGTAAGCAACATGGTTTCCATTTGAAGTGTATTTCTGTAATGACCTTTGACAATGTTAATGTTTTATATCTTACAAATTAAACATTTGATCAAGGTTGTGAGCAGAGGGATTAAAGCTGCTGTCACAGTATGGGCAAGTAAGAAACCCAACTTGCAGGAAACCGATGCAATTAAAAGGCTGCTTCAAATACTAAGAAGGTCAAATCAACTTAAATTACTAATGTCATTTTGATATAATCAGCAGTCAGCCACCAAAGTCTATCTTCTGATTTATTCTCTTTGCAAATGTCTCAGTTATGTAATCTGATCTAAAACAATGATTGAACTTTGTTCATCTTCTGGCTCACAGCTGGACAAGGGTATTCTTAAGACACCTCCATAACTGCTTTGAGAGGCCACACACTGTCATCTCTTCCCTGTCCCTAGCATAGTCTCTTCTAATTTCCTCCTACTCCTGCAGTCCATGAAGTGAGACCAGCACGTTGTACCCCAATAAGAGAGGGAGTAGCAGGTTTTAGAATGCCCAGGAAAAATATTCCTCAGGTTTCTACTTCTTTTTTAATAAATATTCTACTTGGTTAGTAAATAAATGCCTAAGAAAGTTGATTTTAACACTGTTAATTGTTGATTAACATCTTTAAGTGTTTGCCAAACACCAAAGCCATTCTGTTGCTATTTTGCAGGTGGCTGCATGCACATGAAATGTCCTCGCCCCCAGTGCAGATTTGAGTGGTGCTGGAACTGTGGCCTGGAGTGGAACAGAACCTGCATGGGAGATCACTGGTTTGACTAGTGGTGCTGAGGCCAGCCCACGTTGCTGCTAAAGCTTGTTTTCATCAGGGCCAAATTCTGAACTCCTTGATTAAACAAAATTCCCAGTGATTTCAGAGACACAGAGTTCAGAAGTTGGCACAGTTTGTTGTTTGGGTTTTGCTTTCTTGCATGTGCAATCATACCAAAATCACATTGAAGTTATACCAAGGGTTTTAAATCCACCAAGTAAAACGTAACTGTTAATTGGGGTTTTTTTAATGGACAGACTTGCTCATCGTGGTACAAAGAAGGTTAAACTACACCTTTCTGAACTTGTGCAGTTTGTCAGCATGGAGAGCAGAGTTAGATGAGGAACTTTGCTTGACATTTATAGTCAGAAATCTGTAACACTTGCGAGAGAGAGCAGCCTATGTTTGTGTGCATGAGTGCATGAGCATCAAGGGGGGTGGAGGATGTGCACTGCATCAGCTGTTTTTTCTTTGACCACTCCTTTGCTCATTCAGCACAATTTTTGATTTTGAGGCAGTATTTCTTAACAGATTTCTTGGCAGAGGAAGGACTGTGTCTCTTCAGTGTTTTCTCAGGGTTCCTTCCTAATAGGCTTTCTGTAGGGGTCTTGCTTTCAAACCAAATTCTCATAGAAACATCCAGCTTTATACCATATTTGTGTTGGTGTATTTGTAACATACAACATGAAACCTGCCTGCGTACTCATTATAGACTTTGTTACTGTTGGCAGATTAGCTAAGGATGCAGTTTCAGCTCTAACCATGACTGTTGTTGCAGTGCTGACTGGGTCCGATTAAGTGTTGTGCGAGCTAGGCTCACAGGGCTTCAGTTTTCTTGTGCTTACAGCAATACTTTGGACATGGCAAAGGGAGGCAGGAGACTTCTCAGGGGTTTTCTCTATCATCATTCTTTTAAACTGAATTAGAATATGGGTATATTTCTGAAAATACATTCAGAGCTCAAACAACGTGGGGCAGAGGGACATCTTTCATTGCACAATGTTAACACAGTAAGTAAAGCTTACTAGTATTTCCAGGCCTTAGCAATCTTACTGTTTGATGTGCATTTCTGTCCTATTCTGAAATGAAATAGATACTGTCCACATCCAATACGCCATGTAAGGATTTGCACAATTCAGTTTTGGAAAAATATGCACAATAAATAAAGTGATCAGAATTTTAAACTTTATTTCTCTTTTCATTTGAGTACAAAGTGAGTACAAAGATATTGGGTGGGCCACGCATTTCCTTGACTGATTCAGCCTCCCAGCTGAGAGGCTGGCCCTTTGATTAAAACATACTACTAGCACAAAATAAATGCCAGGGCCATGGATTTCTTTTCTCGAGTTTGAATTACTGTTTTGTATGGCATGACTGTAAAGTCCTGAAAATATGGGTGTGCCTTGTATCGGTCAGTGCAGAGCAAGAAGCTTGAGGTATAAAGAAATCCCAGGCTCAATACAAAAATGTCTGGTTGCTAAAATCAGCAGTGTAGTCCTCTGTCTCTGCTAGAAGTAACATTAAAAGTCTAAGGAAACAAAAGAGATGAAGGCATGAGGTACCCAAAATGAGAAAGTGAACTGGTAGAATTAAGAAAATGAGAGCAAAAGGAAGTGGCAACAAGAGGACAATGGCCATTTCTTAAATGCCATTTTCCTTTTTGGCACTGGTGAGCTACGTGCAGAAGTAGCTACATTAAAGTGTAGGGGTGCAATACAACACTGCAGTGTAGCTCATTCAAGTTCCTTATCTTAATGGGGACATTGTACTGTGAATTCTGATTATTTCATGATTTAATTTCCTATACCTGGGTCTATTTTATAATTTATATGGCTTGTTGCAACAGGGTAGGGAAAAGTGACTATGTTTAATTTATGCTTTGATAGTGTGTTACATGGGAGCTCATCACTACATTTCATATCCACAAACATTTGGAATAAAAGAAGTCTGAATCTCTTTCCCATTTCTTTTTAGTGTCTTTCTTATAGAGGAAGAAAAACTTGTTCACTATAAGGCAGTTTCACTGAGTTAGAGCCTGCCCTAACAAGTTAATGTTTTAATTGTCGCATAGAAATATGTAATTTATTCCCCTGGACCAAGGTCCATTGACGACAATGGACTATAGATCAGCCCCTGCCTTTCTTTCTGGCCTGGGCAGGACATGGCAGGCATGAGTCATAAAGCTAGAACAGAAACATCTCTTCCTTTGGAAGAACGTGTCAGTGGATGGGATTTTGAGCATTCATCTTAAGACATAAGCAAGGGCAGGAAAGGAGAATAAAGAAAGGACTTCCAGCATCGACTCAAGATTGCCCGCTGTTAGAGGATGGCTTTATTGGCCCTTGTCACATAGGGTTGCTTTGCACAGTCCAGATTTACACCCTGCTTAAAAAAAAAAAAAAAAAAGTGTATCCTACAGATTTTAATAGGACATGTTCTGATCTTCTCTGTGTTAATACATGAAGTTTGAGATGGTACAGGCTGTAAACCTGATTTCTGTTTACAGTGAGATTCTCACGGTTTCCATTTAAAGGGCATGAAAAATCAGGATTGGTGCTCTGTTGACATGCTGGAATTCCTATAGAGATGTGTGAATTGAACCTAACATTTCCTACACTGAAAGAAGTTTTTTTGCGTAGCAAATGCCTTTTAAAAAAATCTAAAACTTAAAAAAAAATGTAATTGATATTGTAATTTGAAACAAAACAAACCAGAACAAACCAAGTCTTCAGTGTCTATTCAGACTGTTCCTTATTCCAGCTCTGAAATATCGGTATGGAATTCATCTCGCCCAATTTTAGCTATCTAGTTTGTTTGGTAGCCTCAGAGGCTCACACAGAGATCCGTTGGCCATGTGTATGGGGGGCATGGTGAGTTTTAAGTACAACAGAGGCATGATGGCAACATCCCTGCCGGAAACAGGGTACAGCTCCTGACAGGACAAACAGGACTGCAGAGCTCCCACAGGCTCTTGGCTCTGTTGCTGGCGTGGAGAATGTGAACTTTCCTTTTCTAAAAACTTAAGAACTGGCATTGCTTGCTAGAGTCCTTGAAGCCAGCCTTGGTAAATGCTTCCTCTGGGTCGGCACATGCGTCTCTGGAAGTGGTCCTGGGCAGCCATGGGGGTGGTGAAGAGAAACAGGACTCAAGCGCAAAACAAGAAGGAAACCAACCTGAAGGTCTAAGTAGATGGAGCTTTCAAGAGCTTGTGGTCTTTGTTCTCTACTAGCAATACACACTCCGGAAACACTACAATTTAACTGTATGTTCTAAGAAGTTGACTTATTATGGTGATATAAAGCAAAAAAGAAATCTATCTTTTTACATCTAGGTTTGCCTTTGTTAATTGAATTCTCTTTACCTTGAACCTTCCTCATCTTTCAGATTAAAACAATCATAGACTTGGTTTTGGTACTGCAATCCGAGCTCCTTTTAGTATGTGTTAAATGGATTAAGTACAGGATGTATACTGAAATATTCAATAATAATTATCTCTGTAATAATTCAGCTCTATAACAACAATGAAAATCTCTAATATTTAATTCCTGCTGGCAGTGAAATCTGAATACTGAGTAGATTAAGAAGAAAATATATAACAGTTTGGCTCCCTCAGGAAAAAGCATATCTCAAAGCTTAACATAAATAATACTTTGGGAGCCGTGACTTTGACTAAAATATCATTTAAATGTCTGCCTTATCTTGTCACAAACTGCAAGCCAAATAATTTCATTTTAAAATGTACAGTTAAAAAAAAATATCAGTAAATGGCACTCCAGAAGAAACATTATGCCACTGTTGGGAAATAAAAGTCATGCTCTCAGAGGACAGCGAGCAGTGGGGTTTGCTTTCTGCATATGAATATTAAGGTACCCTCCATAGTGCAAACCAGTATGGTAGCAAAGCTTTTTGCCTACAGAACTTGTAGATCATGTAAACTGAAGTAAAATTTGCAGTTGTGGAGTGGATCCTGAGGCACTTGGAGGCGAGAGGCCAGATTCCAAGACATTCTGCTGCCCTGGTAGTCTGGGAAGATTTAGCCCCTTGTGCCTCACATTCTGAGGTAACAACAGCTGCTATATTCCTCATGTTCACTTTGCTGCTCGAACCACTACACAGGTAAGTCATCGGGTGCAGCAAGCTCAATAAGCAACGCTTGCAGCACCGTAGGAAGGATAAAGTGTACTTTCAACTCTGAAGACTGGTTAGCCCCATGCTGACTTAATCTATCTGCTTCAGCCTTTGACTAAGTATTGTGATGGCTGATCTAGAGAAACCCTACACGGAGATGGAGAGCTGCAATATATTTCTCAATGACTAGACTTTGTTTCCAGGCAGCAAAATTCTCATGCTTCCTTCAGTTCTTCAAGCAACAGAAAAGCCTGAAGCAGACAGCACCGGACCAAAGTTGCCAGAAGAAAGAAACCTCATGCCTAACTGTTCCTGATGGTCCTTCAGCAACTTCAACCAGATGTATCTGACAGCACAGCATTGACAGTGATTCAGCAAAAAAGAGACAAATGTACTACTTTATATTTTATCTGACTTGATTACAGTTTGTAAGGAAATATTTCTCTCTCTAATTAGCAAATTTAGAAGAATGCCTCTCCCTTTTTTTTCCAGACATGTTTGTCTACTGATTCCTGTTATGTTTATTTGTGTATGTGTTTGCCCCTGTGATTCCCCTTCTGTATCACCTACTGATTTTCAGCTGTACCTCCTCTTCAGGTAGTTAATGCTCTAGCAGTTTTCAACTTGATTGTCTAGGAACTGTAAGAGTACATGCACTGAGTAGTCCTTCTCATATTCTGGCTCAGTATGTGCAGACTGGAAAAAACTGAAATGGCTTTAAGCAAACAGTAAGGTAAGCAAGTTGAGAGAAGCTCATTTAATCACACAGAGAATCATATTTAGTAGTTTGTGTATCTGCAGGGATATTTATTATTATTTTTTTTTTAGAAATCAGGTCATATGCCATTTCATTTTTCTTCATTATTATTAATGGCATTTTTTTCTTTGCTTTTAATTTGTTTTTCATGTCTGTGTCTCCATTTTTTTGAATAATGGAGTAATGTTTCTATGCTAGTAGATAAAATATGCAGCAAGACATGACCTGTTACATTACTTTTTGGCTTTTATCCCTAGAAAGCTCGAGGAATCCACATAATCCATGTAGGCAGGGAAGTGCCATTATCTGTATTTTACAGTCAGGGAATTCAACCTGGAGAGCACAACCAGACTACATAGAGGCAACAGCTCAAATGCACACCAGCCCTTTCTTCACAACTGGGAAAATCTGTGGCTGCACCAGAATGGAGGCCACCTGCATGCTGGCACAGTGATGACACCAGCTCAGGTAAGCAGCAAGCAATTTTGAAGTTTAAGGTCCAGATGACACCAGTATGACATTAGGGACAGAAAGAAATAATAATATTTTTTTAAAAAAGGTAGGATTTTCAGTGGCCTAAAGAACAGTGACCTAACCTGACATCCTTTGCAACCACTGGGAATTTTACTGCTGGCTTCACTGGGAGAAGGCTAATTTAGAAACTTTGAAAACACTATTTAGTTTGACTTCTTCGCAGTACATAGGAGATCCCTGGGAGAACTTGATGTCCCAGTTTCCCCTTTGTCTCTTTGTTAGTTGAATATTTCATCTACAAAACACATTCATGCCCACCCTCTCCACCTCATTTTAGTGCAAACTCAAATCCATCAAGCACCAATGTCAGATGTTTTAAAAACCTTTTAGTTAAGTACAGCTGAAGCAACACACTACACTCATTCTTACTTGGTACATGATTGCATTGTCTGCCTCATAAACAGTGATCTCGACAGCCTGCCAACTTCATCTGCTGGTTACCAGGCCAAAAACTGGTTGGATGAAGACCTTAAGTAACGATCAAAAGATAGTGCTAAAATGAAAAGCAGCAATCGATAAAATGAAATAGTATTCAGACACGACTTCTGTTGGGGCCAATATAATGTTTTTCTTGGAATGGATGCTAAATGCTCCTGAATAGGTTCAGCCAACTGAGTTTGTTTATGCCTGGAAGCTAAACATGGAAAGCCCTGCACTGTTCTTTTCCAAAGTAAAGAGATTGCAATATGGTTAAAGGATTTGAAAATTTTAATGAATAGCTGAAATCCATGTGTTCCACAGCTGATGGAGTTAAAAACCAGAAAAAACAACCTACCTCACTAAGCTACACTGACATTTTCCAAGTGCTTAGCGATACAACAAATGCCAGGTTTGCTTTTTTTAACAAAATCTGCTTCTCAAAGGCAAAAATGACTGTGATATTTACATTACAAACAGTCAGTTAATGAAGCGGAAATCAATTCTGATTCAAGCTTCTGAGTTTTAGCAGTGATGTATTTGAATCTAATGTTATATTATATAATATATATATGTATATAAACCCTAAAATGTTACTCAGGCTTTGCTTAGCAAATATTAATGTGCTTATTAGCTGAGTTGCAATCACTCAGATCCTTATTTTATTTCAGAAGGACAATGACCAAGGCTATTCCTATTGCCTCATTCTGTTGGGTTTTACAGAAAGCAAACATAGGCTTCAAACCAGTGCTAGCAATAAGCTCCTGCATGGTAGGGTATCTTCTCTTGAACCAGTAATCTCTTGTCGTGTGACATTTACAGTGCACAAGTTAAAAACAATCAGTGGCATTTCATTTGTAGTCCTCTTTATTGTGTAAGCTTCGGAGTAGAATTGAATAAATAAAAATATAAAGCCAAGTCTACACAACAGAAAGGCTACTTCTCTTGCTTGTACCAGCTATACCACAGACCTACCTGATACAATATACCAGCTTGGCAGACCAGTGCAGTACACAAAATAAGCTGTAGATCACCAAATTTCCCTATTTATTTATGCCATTATATTGGCTTTTTTAAGACCTTTGCCAGTTTAGAAAACTCATAAGGCCCTTCCCTCCCCAGGAAGGGCCCATTCCAACAGATCCCTGTGATGAGTGATGGCTGGGGCAGTCCAACTACTTGCACATAAACTGTATCATCATCTGGGTGAGCTGGGGTACAGACTGCTTTCATACTTGAAGTCTGATATTTGTACACACTCAGCTCCAACTCAGGAACCCAGAAAAGGCCAGGTTGCCAAAGGTCACCATTGGATGTACTGTGAAAAAAAAAAATCTTCTTTCTAAGCAAAGGTAGTGAACATACATAAAAATGAACAGTTGAAACTTTTTCTCTGATTCTGGATGCTGAGCAGTATGGAAAAATCTGGCCCTGAGAAACTTTAATTCAGTAAGTTTGCTTCTTCAAAAACGAAAACAGTCCATGATCCAGTGCCCTTTGTATTGAGTGCACCCAGTGTTCTTTTCTATTACATTTCCAGCAAACAATATGTTTTGCTAGTTGTGTTTACTTAAACATTTGTGTTAGATTGTAAAAGGCCTTAGCAGAGCTTTAACAAGTCCTAGATAAATTATGTATAGTTATTATTATGCAGCAGTGTTTGATCCAAAGAAAAATGGTGTTTCTTATTGCCTTTACCCCACTATGGAAGAGTGCTATTTATATAACCGGTACTCCTTGACAATTAAGATGATCTTATGTGGTCCCTTCATATATGTTCCTACAGCATTGTGTTGGCCTACTCCCAAATGAAAATTCCAACTTTGAGAACTATTCAATCAATTATTTAATTGCTTCCAGGAAGAGGGAGAGATCCAGGAGCCTTTCTTATTAATGCAGTCATTGTCTCAGATCCAGCAGCTTTCTTTGCTAGTCAATGGCATTACCAGGCTGATCTCCATACCAGGAAGATTTCCTGATACTTAATGCCCTTTCATGATAATGAGATCCCAGGAGTAGAAAGGTCTTCTTTGTTGTTTCCAGCCTACCATCACAGGCACCTAGCTATGTAAGTCTTCCCATAAATTTACAGAGCACTATAGCAACCAATTTTTAAGTCTCATTTGCTTTCGTGGCAAGGCAATTATGGAACCTGATTCCAGCTGCTAGTGATGAGAAACCTTTTAATTCCAAGGTATTAATGACCACCTTATAATTATTTGTTATTATATCACTATCGTTAGTAAGCTTAAGTTTTTCTTTTTCCTTTTTATGTTTCCTGTTGCCTTTGCTCCCTGATTGGATGGAGTAGACAGCAATCATAATTCCTCTCAGTTTTTATTTTATTAGGCTTAACAGGCCAAGATTGAAAGTTTGGACAACATTTCTCTAAATATCCTAGAATCAAGTTATTCCAATTTTACTTTACCTTTTTTCAATTACAAGTGATGGACTTCTGCATGCGATGGCAGGTGTGGTTGCACCGCTGCCTTCTGTGGCATTCGTGCCTCCATGTCCTTATTGGAAACACTTCTGACACATGCCATACCACAACACATTGTTCACAGACACATCATACTGGCAATTCATAATCATCCTATGATGGTCTACCTCACCCAAAGCCGCCTTCATCTTGTTTCCAAGTGATGCACTTCCAGTTCATGAGGTGTCTACCCTTTCTGACTTCATTCTTCTGCATATATACAGTGCTAGCTAGCTGCTGCTGCTGTGCATATCAAGATACAAGTAAGGTACTGCAAAGTGAGCAAGTACAGGAACATCCTCTGGTAATCACCCCTGTACACATTTGTATTCTCTTATAAATGGTTTTTCCAGGTGCTACAGGAGCATTTTTTTACCACTTTACAGTACTGTAATTCTGCTATGGTCAATGAATCTGGGAGCTTGATGGGGAATACCTGCGGTTTGGTAACATATTTGTTTGCCAAATGCGTTTCAGTTCTTTATCCTCAAGGTTCATCTATACTGCTATTGGTAGACCTCATGTAGATGTAGATTAATGTAGTGAGTTGACTCTGTCCAGCAACTAAGTACCCACCCCAGTGCTCACTCACTCCCACACCCAGAAGGATGGGGGACAGACTAGGAAGAGCAAAAGCAAGAAAAAAATACCATGGGTCGAGATAAAGACAGTTTAGTAACTGAAGGAAAGGGGAGAAAAAGCAATAGTGATACAAAAGCAATCACCCACCACCTCCCAAGAGGCAGAGGGATGCCCAGCCAGTCTCCGAGCAATGGCTACTTCAGAAAGCCTCCCAGGTTTTATTGCTGGACATGGAATATTGCCTTGGTCAGTTCAGATCAGCTGCCCCAGCTGTGTCTCCTCCCAGCCTCTTGCCCACCCCCAGCCCACTCACTAGGTGGGCAGAGTGGGAAAAACAGAAAGCCTTGATGCCATGCAAGCACTGCTCAGCAACAGATAAAACACTGGTGTGTTGCCAACACTGTTTTAGTCATGAATCCAAACCACAGCACCACAGAGGCTGCTGTGAAGAAAATGAAGTCTGTACCAGCCAGAACCAGCAGAAAGAGCTTGCTTTAAACTATCTGGTGCAGGGTATTGCTACACATGTGATCACGGCAGCATGAATTACCTCCTGCCTTGGCATCCCTAAGTGCTCTGATGCCTGACAAGGGTTGAACTAACCGAGTTTTTTTCTCGGTATTAACAGGTATTAGTAAGTATTAATTATAATTATACATATATTAGTAATTAATGTATATTATATAAAATATTGATTAATATTAGTAATTATAATTGATACAGTATTAACAGGTATTTTGTACTTGATTGGCAGCTTATTTGTATAAATTTATTATTTTTGCAGTCTGTTTGCCTTGGCAAAATCTGGTTGAAATTGGCTAACACTGAAAGGCTTCTGTGGGAGGACTGCGTTGCACACACAGACAGATTCGGGCAGCAAGGGAGCTAGGCTAAACCCCAGACAGCTACATTAAATTCTTGCTGAATTACTGGTAAGAGTAAAAGTAAAGTCAGAGAGATGAAGCTAAGGAGGCTAAACAGCTTCATTTATCATGAAATGATGACCACACAAAGCATTAAGCATCACCCAGCCCAGTTTTAATTCCTACTTTAAATTGAGTTCAGAAGTTCCCTATTAACTTAAGGGGGAAAGTACTGCATAAATGCGGCTAGGTGCCTGTGGTAAATGGGTTAACTCCCCCCCTCCCTCTCGTTCTTTTGTGGCTGTACAGGAGGCATGAAGAAATTTGTTGGATTCAACCCAATAGCTGAGCCTCGTCCTGTGGTGTTATTAGGTGCTGTTTCTACTGACTCATGGGGAGAATGAGGTTGGCATTAATTAAAACACATCAGTGATGAAAATTACAGAAATTATCTGATTCATTTTCACAAAGTATCTGCCAGCCTGTCTCTTGACTACAGATGAAGTCTGGAGCAACAACGCTCCTAACTCAGGTATCTCCATTAAATATCTCATATTGGTTGACACCAGGAGCAGACAGCCTGCTTTTGGCTGTTTAAAGATAACCAGGACACAGGCAGCACAAGCCCCAGCTCACCACAGAGGACATCAGTCACAGCTGATTACAGCCAAACTTTTTTCTGTGGTGGCAGTAGCGTGGTGATACATGGATTATGGAACCAACCTTCTCACTTCATGCAGCTTCAAAGCATGTAACCCTCAGGGGAGAGATGAGAGATCATATAGACATAAGGGTGGCTTTCGCTGATCTTGGTCTTTGGTCTGCTAGATTCCAGGCTGGGCCAAGTTGATCGGCAAGGAGGGAATAGGAAGAGTTTTCCGGAGGGGATCATAATTACTCTTTATTGGTAAGTGCCAGTGTCTGAAATAATGCCACATAGTCACGTCCTTGTATTTTCCTACTTAGTTTAACATCTCATGGGGGATTTTTAAAAGTACATTTTGCTTCTTTTTTATTGAACTCATTGTACAATGGTGATTGGCAGAATATAAACTATATTGCCAGATAATACCTTTTTAAAACAATTTAAATGGGACACATTTTTAAAGATCTTTTTTCACTCTTTATTGCAGTATCTAAGAAACCTAAAGTTAAAACAGGATTTTTTTCTTATCCGTCATGTATGCACTTTTAAACATTTTCCCCAGAATTGGTTTTGTCTTATACCACCTAATAGGTAATAAATAAATTGCATTCTATAGCATTTTGAGTAGAATATTAAGAAGGTATACCACATAGCAGGTATGATATTATCTCCTATATATACTTCTTGGAACATAAAGTACTTTATAGCATGGATAGAGTTTTCATTTCTTTCTGTAGGAAGGAATAAAAAAAACTCTTAAACTTTCTTACAGGATTTTTCTTTTTTTTTCAAAAGGAAAACAAAAATAATACACTTCACTGGTCAGAAAATGATTCAAAACCACATATAACATTTTAGCAAACTGCTTAGTGAAAACCCAGCAGCAAATCTCAGCACCACTGGGTAAGTGGCCGCAGTGCACGCTCTCTGCAGAGAGCAATGGCTTGTCAGAAAACATTTATCCAAAATATGGTTTAATGTTTCTGGAGATCATGAGACTTCCATACTCCGAGAGCAAGCATAATAATATTCAAATCTTCTCCTGTAGCTATAGATAGTGTGCAGTTCATTCATGTCCTACTTCAGTGAGAAAGAAAAAAATAAGGTTTTATGTACAACCTTGTCACTTTGTCATTCCTAGTTACAGACATTGTGAATCTTCCGTTGCAAACTTCTTAAAAGGTGGCACCATACACCTGCTGAACTAGCCCGACTACTGGAGCAACTTTGGTCAGGATTCATTCAAAAACAAGGTAGTCTTTGCATCAACAAATGAACTTTGTAATAAACATGTCAACCAACACGGGAAGTCAGGAACACCGGAATATGCATCCTGACCTGCCTGTGATGACTTGTCTTGCCTCGAACAAAATGCATTTACATGTACTTGCAGAACTCTGTGGCAGAATTATTCTGTGCCAATTCTACCACTTTCTGTAGTAAACTGCTGAGGAGCAACAGTTGTTCCAAATATTTTAAAATATTATTTAATAGTAATTTAATTAAAATATTATTATTTAATTATTTTTATTTAATAGCAAAAAAAAATCCAAACAAACAACCCCTAATAAATGCTTTTGTTTCAGTTATAGCTTTTTACTACCTTAACTAAACAAAGCAAGCACCTTGTAATTTCACCAAGAATTGACTCTTGAAGAGTGAGCAGTGGTAGGAAATTTCAATTTGAAAACTAAGTTTTCTAGGGTTATGTGCCACTGGAAGGGCTTTGCTATAAAGGAAAGTGTTAGGCGTGCCTTCCCCTTTTGCTGTTACAATCTCTTACATCCCAACTCTAAGGTTTTCATTAATTACAATAGTAGCTATTATATCTAAGAGACAAAGTTTTGACCCTGTACACACAAATGGCTGGGTTATCAAATGTCCTGTATTACAGTACAGACAAAGTTGTTAAGTAGGATGATAAAACAATTTCGTCCTCATTCCTCTACTGCTGTTTCAGGCTGCCTCTGCACACTTCAATCTCTGCCAGCCAGGAGTGCCGTGCATTATAACTGGAAGAGGCTGCACATAAGGATTTATGTGACTAGGAACTGTACATAAGGTAATTGAAAAACTGCATTTGCAGAACAAAATTTGGACTTAATGACACATCCTTCTCTCATTAACAATCCAGATTCCTCCTCTGAACGTGATACCAAGTTCGCTGTTCTACATCTCTTTGGTGAGAACCTAACTGTTCCCAGATGATGACTATCACATTCCTACATACCTTTCCAGTGCAAGGATGGGCATTTAGAAGCAGCACAAATACTCTGACTGAAAAATCAGGCCCGAATTTTCTTTCATTTCTCTGAAAAGCAGGACCAGTAATCATGAAGGCAGTTACTCACCACTTAGGGTAAAGACGGCAGGATCACTGCTTCACTTCACAAATAAGTTGTGAAAATGAACTTGGACACTGTAGCAGCCAGTATCAGTAAAGATGCTCATAAGGGTTTAAGCAACATGCAGTAAATATTAGCTTTTGTTGCTGCCACACACACTGAACAAGGAAGATAAAATACTTTTGAATAACTTCTCATTAAATGAGGCCTGCTTGGTCTTTGCTGTGAATATAGGAAGGGGTCTGTGGAAAAAGAACTGTGCAGCTGTAAACTGAAGCCAGCATAACATAGGAAGGCCCCCAGAGAAGGCAGTACCTTTGCACAGGCCACTTCCATTCTGGCATTTCCATCTTTGTGTTGCTGATTTTGCAGCATACCTTTTGCTGTTTGTGTAGCATATAAATCTGAACTGAAACAGTGAACTAAAGCACTTACTAGCTCTACAAAGTTAGAAATCTCATGCTGTAGCCACATTTTGCTACTCAGACTCATTTCAAGTTCTGTCTCATTTCTGTGCCCTCTCCCCCCTCCTTAGGAGAGCTAACAGTGGGAAGTAAGTCACTGTACCTCCCATAGCTTTCTGCATAGATCTGATGTCAGCGAGGACCTTGGCAAATGCCCTCTGAAGAATTTTGCTGAAGCAGCTGAAGACACTACCATGCCCGTCTGTGTACCCTGCCCTTCTTCTGTTACTTGCCTTGCTCCAATGAACGGTTAGCATTAAGCATTTCACCTTCAGGAGTGATTTTGTGTAAAACTTGGGCTATGCCTTGAGGCAGTTAAGACACAGGCACATGTTGCTCCTTCACCTTCTACAGGATCAATAACCCAAGAGGGTAGGAAGGACAGCTAGTAGACCCAAAACATCTGAAAATGCCCTGTGAGATTTGCCAGTCTGTCTGCTAAAAAGCCCCTCAGCTCTGTCGGTAAAGCACAATGTAAAGGGCCATAGTCTCCTCTAATGTAAACCAGTACCTAGTGTCATGGAAACTCATGGAGCTACACCAGGTTTACACCAGTTAATCAGTTACATCTGTTCACAGTTCGTGCCCTGATAAATATTTAGCCAGCAGAAGGCAAGGTTCCCTATACTCCACCGACCAGATGCATGTCAGGCCAGGGCCCAGCTTCCTCTCTACGAAGCTGCAGGTCCATCCCATTCCCACCTGCCCCCACATCACACCACAGAGCTGCCACCACCTTCCCCAAAGTGATTTGTAGTCATTCAGGTAGCGAGCTGAATGCAACATTAAGGAATTCAACTCTTGTCTAATTAAGACGATGCAATCAACTGGTCCACAAACACTTAAGAATCTTCTTACTAACTCTATTTTTATCAGCTTGAGTGCCAGACACTTTAGTGTGAGGTGATCATTAGTGCTGATATTTTAAGTGAGAGAAGTTTTATCTTACTGTATTTTCCCTCATGAGCATTTGCTCTCTGCTAACCCACTCCTTCTGCCATTACTGTGCTGGCTTCCATTTGCTGCTAGCATCCAATATAAAGTCATTTGCTCTAAATTACTTTAAAAGTACTGATGGTCATGCTTCCAAAAATACACTCTTAATAACCAGCTTCTAGGCACAATTTTAGGATACAGGAAACTACAAGAAAAAAAAAAAGGAACAAATTTGAATTGTTCTTAAATGAAAAAAATTGGGAAAAAGGTTGTCAAATGCTGCTTTCTTGTGGGAAGATGCATATTGTCTATTTGCTTACCTTCATTTCCTAAATCAGAAATGGCTTTTAGATTCCCAAAGATATTTACAATAAAATAATTTATGTATAAAGTTAAACAACTGCTGCTGCCCAAACCTCTCATTTGTTGCTTCCATTTAGCTGTGGATTAGTAGTAGTAGTATTTTAGCAGCTCTTACAAAGCCTTATTGTGCTTCATATTGTCTAGCATTACAGCAAAAGAGGACTGTTCATGCCCTTAAGTGTCATGACCCAGGTGGCTGGTATTTCCTCCCTCTCACCCCCTCTTGTGAGCTCTACTGTAGTAACAGAGTGTCATGGTTTAACCCCGGCTGCTCATTAAATACCAAGGAGCTGCTCACTCGCTCCCCCCTCACCCAGAGGGATGGGGAGGAGAGCTGGAAAGGAATGTAGAACTCGAAGGTTGACATAAGAACAATTTAATAATTGAAATAGAATAAAAATGAAAGAATAATAATAACAACGATGACAGTTATAATCAAAAGGGGGAGGGAAAGAATAAAATCCAGAAGGAAAGGAAGAAACGTGGTGCACAACGCAACTGCTCACCACCTGCCAGCCGATGCCCAGCCACTCCCCGAGCAATGATCTGCCCACCCCGGGCAGCCCCCCTGGTATATATATACCAGGCATGACGTCCCACGGTATGGAATACCGCTTCGGCTAGTTTGGGTCAGCGGAGCTGGCGGTGTCCCCTCCCAATTCCTTGTGTCCCTCCAGCCTTTTTGCTAGCAAGGCCTGAGGAGCTGAAAAGTCTCACATCAAAGCCAAAACACAGCACTGTACTAGCTCCTAAGAAGATAATTAACTCCATCCCAGCTGAAACCAGGACACAGAGCAACAGCTGAAGGGCAAGTTACTCTTGGAGACACATCATATTCCCACAAGGTCCTATTCCATTAAGAGAAGAGCTGAAACTTGATGGCAAAATCCACAAAATACTATGAAGGCAGCTGGCCCCCACCAGCTATGACACACAGTGATTCAGCCCATGAGCCCAGGAATCCCGTTTGGCTGTTGGATGGAGCACACCACGCTATGCAGGAGCCTTTACCACACGCGGCGTTATGCAGCCTGCACTTATTTTCTCACATGCTGGAGAGTCCTGCACATGCAGGGCATTGCTGTTTGAAAGTCCTTACGTCTTGATGAGTGAACGTAACACTGGCTGTAAGACCCTTATGCTGCACTAAACTGAGCACTGGCAAATTCTCTTGTCTTTGTAGAAGCTTTGTTAATTTCAAGTGGATTTTGGGAAAGTCCCCTTGGCACAGATCTGTGCAGGAAGGAGGGTCTAAATAGGACTGCAACTGTTTGACAGGGCCGGTGCATAGGATTTGTTTTCAGAGCTCATCTCTTTGCCTAAATAAGGTATATGAATTAAGAAATAAAAAAATATTTCATACCTGCCAGGAAGACAGTCTTCCCTCTGGCAACAGAGTTTTTAGTTAGTTGTCATGATGGTATCACACTGCCTGATGTAGGTCTTGTAACAGTGCTAGTGTGAGATAGAGATTTTTCAGCCATGGGTTTGGGAATTCTGTTATCTGTGTTGAAATAAGCACAATTTTTTTTTTTTTTATTGTGATTCCCCTTGTGAAGAAAAAGAGAGATGAAAAGAAGACAACAGGACTGAAGAGACATTTCCAGTGTACAAACAAACTCAGACTGCTAGGTCACTGATGTTTCAAACAAATGCTACAACTCATTGGGGGTGGCAAGAGAAAGCAGAGCCTAGGGAGTCAGCTGCAGCCATCTGTCTCCAAGGAGCAGCTGGTGATGAGATGCTCTTATTAATGAAATAGGATTGCTCGGTGCTGTTGATTTACTGCAGTTAGTGTAGCCAATTATGATTCATGCTACCATTATGGCTACCATGCCTGGGAGGCAGCAGGCTTTGTTGGTAGTATTGATAATACTTTGGACACCTGTGGCTCAAAAAAGGTGTGAAAAGCAGTAGATGCAGAGTGCTTATGTAGACTGTTTTGTGGTTGAATTGCCAGGTGACTGTCAGATCTCAGAGCTCAAAATTTCTTGGGCTAACGATTCTTACTCATCTGGGAGCTGGTGAGTAGGAAATGACAGTAGCTATGTTATTCAGATTGGAAAAAAATATGAATCAGTGGGGTTTGCAGGATTAATAACAGCTGCTAGCATAGAAGTGAGCATACGAATAAGACGCTGACAAATCATGCTGAGAATGGTTGTGCTAAACATGTAGCTACATCAAACAGCTGGGGCCAAGTTTGCAGACCCAGGAGTTAGTACAGACATGGGCTCACCAGGCTGTGTGTGCACAGCAAGCCTGTTTTTAACATTGATGGCTTCAGCTCAGGGGCACCTGAACTCCTGTGGGAAACGACAGTTAGTACAATGGCATTAAGGATTCTCTGCAGAGCAAAAGGTGTCTGTTAACAGCAGTCCAGTCCTTCAGCCCAATCATTTTTTAATACGTCACACAAAAAAAAATATCTGGCATGTGCTGCACTCAGCTTTAGTACTTCTGTATTTCCTACTGCATTTTCCATAAAACTGCATTGTTGATGTTTTTATGCTGCCTTCTAATACAAACACATGCCTAGTCAAAGCTGTTCTGATGCTGGGCTACAGAATCGGTCTTTCTCAGAAAACAGTCCCCTCTGTGTATTGTATGTAACAGTCTTCATGAGGCATTTTTTTAAACTTGTGGTTGTGACGCTCATCTGACACAAGGTCCTGGGTGTTTCAGACCCATTTGTGAAGTGGGAAGCCCTCTGATGAGGTCTCACCTAGCAACTGTCTAAGGTACCACCTTAGTATCTTAGTACCCGGTTTAGGTGGCCATCTCCAGGAGGTTTGCCCCTCCAGGACCAAGTGGGAGAATTGCCCAATTTCTGGCTGAGCCATGTGGGCATTTAGCCATAAGGTCACTTAGCACAGTTTCCTACTAGAGAGGTATTTGGAGCAGGGCCTTTGCCTCAGGCTTGAGGAACATAGTAAATTGGTGACAAGGGACCCAGCAATCTCAGGCAATGTGATGCTCAAGGAACTTGACGATTGGTTTCAGGACAGCCTGCCAATGGTTTGTAAGAGGTTGCTAATTACTATCAATTGCAGTGATTTTTTCCAAAGGAAGTGGATTGCAATTGCAAATTCATAATTGCAATTTCACATAGACCACAAAGGAGTTGTCTGAATAAAAAGCCTTTGATTCACCACCATCTTCTGCTGGATTCAGACTGCTGACTAGCACCATACCCTCTTGTCACACCCCTAGCTATCCCCCAGGTCCCAACAGAAGGGAGGAAGATACAATGGGGCAGCTTGTGCCATGAAGCAAAGATGGAGGGGCTGATTTCTAGCATACAAAGAGAATCAGGGCCCTCATACTGAAACAGTGCTGGGGTTGCTGTGATTTGTGCTGGAGGCCACACGTAGGACTGAGGCGGACAAGAATACAGACAGCACATGGGGGCAACTGGAGGCAAAAGCAAGCTCTTACATAAATGACCTGATCTTTTGTGTCTGATAGTGCTTACTAAGAGGCTCTGCCATGGCACAGTGGCTGGCAGAATCCTGGAAAGAGAAAAGGTGTGGCATCACTTAGCTTGCATCTGCCAAAAGGCAGCCTGGGATTACACGCCTTTCTCACACTTCTGGCAGATCCTTTGAAGTTTTGCCCCATTCACAGGCTGCAGGACAACACAGCATAGTACAGAACTGGAACCAAACATGTATAAAATATTACAGTTAAGGATTCAAAAGTAAATAATTAGTAGATGCCAGCAAGGCACACACAAAATCTTTCACACTGAGGCAATTTTACTTCAGAAAGTATACTTTCAGCCATGTTTTCTTTTCATCAGAGCCTGCCTTAAGAGCATTCTACTGTTTGACATGGCCTAAGCACCACGAGGCCTAGGCTCCTGAGAACTACTTTGTCATTTTTCTCACAGGTGTCCAGTCTGCTTTTCATTTCCTGGATCCTTTTCTTTTTGAGCAACTGCTGTTGAGGGATGTCTTCATCAGATTTCTACCTATTTTATGTAAAAACATTCCTGTTTTAAGGTTTTCACTCTCATTTAAGAGTGTCATATTCAGGAACTATTTTCCTTTTCTCTGGAACCTAGTACTTTTCTTAATACAGCATCCTTATGCAATAGCTAGTTCTGGAGCTGTGTCTGCATCCGCTGGAATCAATGAAATGCCACTGGGAGCAAGATCAGGCAAAATCACAGGAAACAAAGAACTAAGGGATCAAGGCAGGAAACCTGTCTCCAGCTGTGACATTGGAAATATGTAGGTTTCCAAGACCATAGCTTCAGAGGGGAGAATGATGAACTTGAAGAAATTAGAGGAAAAGTAGTGTCCTATATGCTTTTCACACAGGACTGAATGTATAGTGTACTGTGTTTTTTTCAGTGGTATCACAGGTACTTGGCAGCCCAAGGCAAAAGCAGTACAAAATCTTAATCTGACTTTCATTCCTTTTCTCTAAGTCCTGACCTTCTAATGCTCTTTGTCTCTGTATGCTCTGGTATCATGTCTTATGCAATCTGTTTCTGCAATTTAGTATGAAAGATATTGTCCCAAATGTTTTCATTCCTTAATGTGCATAACAGACATTTACAAGAACTGTAAGTATTCAGCTTTTACCCAATTACCTTTTAGCAAATGCAGGCTCACATAGCTCATCCCTACACATTATCACAGCATAAAGCAGCCTTGTCCTCATCATACCGAAATAATTTCTTCTTATAAGTGATGAGCAAAAAGAATGGTTGCGTGGATTTGTTTCTGACTGTTAATGTCTGTGTAACTACATATGCAGATTAGGTATTGCTCTTGAAGACCTGGAGAGCAGCCAGTGTGTCTCTTCCCCGGTAAACTTGTTGTAAACAGCGTTATGCATAAGCAGCATTGGTTATTACCAGGGCTGAGCTACTTCAGCCTCCAAGTCGTTCAGACTAAGATTTTGTTCTACAGTTTCTTATCTCTGCTTCTGGAAGACTGGCAGTTTCCTGAGTACCCTCTAAACAGCACTTACTTTTTCAGCTCCAAAGTGATCGTTCCTCTAAAATCTGAGGAATTTCACCCCCTTGCACAACCCCATGACTGTGACACTAACAGACGTTGGCATCTCTGTGTTTCCAGGGTGCCATTGAAGCCCTCACCATTTTGTACTTTCTGAACCATGTTTGATCAGAGCTGCAAGAATGCCTCCTGCCACAGGGCATGGCGGTGGGTGTCTGTGCACGTGTGTGTGTGTGTGTGTGTGTGTATGTAAAATTTCTGCTCTGCATCTGCATATACAGGTATCTCTAAAGCCAGTCACCTGAGCCTCCAAGTTTGGGCACGAAGTGGTCCACATAGAAGTCTTCATTTTAATCAAGCTTTAAGAAAACAAGGAAGAGAAACCTGTGGCATTTTGTATTAGATACATCTGTGGAGAGAAACAAAAGCCCCTCTTCTCACAGGTAGGTTCAAGCTGCATACTTGAAACAGCTGTGGAAATAATATTTGCACATGTGTAAAGAGGAGTGTTTATTTTGTTGATGTCAGTAGGTGTGGAAATATTTGGTCTAATTCTGCAAACAGTAATTTGAAAACCTTTTTGTATGTTGTGATCCTTGATATTTATTAAAGGAATGATATTCTTTAAAAATGAAAAATGCACCATAATTAATTAGTAGCCATGGACTTGTTGCAGAAAATGAAGCATGCTGAAAGAAAAAACATGTTAAAAGAAACATATTTTTTCTGCATCTCAGCCAATATTCTTTCTGTATGTACTACACTTTGTAAAGGGTCAAATTGGACAGTTTGGAGCTTATATTCCTGTAATGCTTAGGCCATGTCAAACTTTTTTTTTTTTTTTTAAATCCTCACACAGCTCTTTTGCTAATGCATATTCAATTAAAGAATGAGTCTCTTCGAAAACTAACCGTGGCCCCAGGGTTTAGTTTTAACAGGATGATTCCACTTGTGGGTACCATGTGGCTTCTGTGCAGGGAAGTGGGGTTTTCTATATAAAACCAGTGGATCCACTGTATAGCTGAGTTAGAGAAGCTGTCAGGTGTCACAGGGTTAGTCCACACTAGAAAACTTGCCCTGAAAAGCTAGTTACGCAGGCTACGTGTGTGATTTTCAATGCCAACCCCCGACCCTAGCAAATTTAAATTGATAACACCTGCATCTGTATTAGGACTTCTATCATCACACCACTGCATTGTATCAGTACCCTTCATTTCTGGTTTCCATACTTAAATAAACTGTTAGCATATATTAACCTATGTACACATATTTTCATCTGGTTTCCTAAAGGAAAAAATTGTGCAGTCATGCTACATGCAAGAATCCTTACAAGAATTCCTGAACTTGTTAGCTGATTTTAATCAACCCAAAAAAAGCAGCAGAGATCTCAGACACAATTACTTTCCCACAGATTTCATAAAGATGGATAAATGAAATACAGGAAAGACTTCCTGTTATTGCCTGCATGGAGGGACAGCCTGCAGTTCAGCCTTTATTACACTTAACCTACACAGAAGAGGAATATTATGAATGCTTTTAAATGCAGGAAAATGTGTCTTTTATAATCCGCACTTTATTAGATACTAGAGAATCTAACTGTAACACACGCAGCCAGAGCAAACTGCGCTTTCTGAGCCCAGCGACTCATGGCAGCATATCATAGCATATCCCTATATAATATCTACCTTACCAGCAACAACACAGGGGTGCTGCCTCTAGAATAGCATAGCTAGAACCACAGAACTTGCCAGAACAGACAAGCTTTTGCCTGCAATTAAATTTGTGAAATTGAATTCACAAGGCACTTAAAAATACGTGTGGTGATCAGAGTTGGGATCCAGCTGTTAGAACCAGCAAGCAGTTAATTTCACTTCAGCCACCAGAGATAGCCGGGTTCCTTACTAACTGGAACCTGTGCTTTGCCCAGCAGGAGACTGGGGTGGGTTTTTTTGTTTGTTTTTCTTTGGTGTGTTTTTTGTTGCTGTGATGGTTTTGTTTCATTTTTTTTTCTTACAGGGAAACTCATTGAAAGCTACCCTTTTCACACACAGTGAGAAATGGCCTTAGGATAGCTGGGAGGAGTCATCACCTGGTTTAAGTTCATAACTCAACTCTTAAGTCTTGCTCAATGCAAAAAGGGTATTTGCATGCCCACAAGCAACAAGGAAAGAACTTCACCGAGGTTGCAAACTCAAGCACTCAGAACAAAGAAATGCCAAAACTGAGACCCGAAGAAACTTCATTTAGCTGCCCTTGGCCATATAGTGTGGGGTTTTTTAATTAGCTGTACAAATCTTAATATACTCTTCAGCACTTTGGAGGGTAGAGCAGCTTAAGGAAAGAAAATCTGGTTCCTTTTTGTCACCCTTGTTCATAGCACCTAAAAAAATACACAGTGAGGACCTTGCAAACCTTGTTTTTAATACATAAGTATTCTTTGGTTATGAGCTTTCCAGTCTTAATCTTTACCATGGTATCTCACAGCTTCATAACATTAATATTTACCTTTTAAACCACAATTTAAATAAGAGGGGTTTATTATTCATAATTTCCTGGTTAGACTTTTGAGAAACAGATTTAATGCATCAAAACTAGGATTTCTCTCTCCACTGGAGAGTTTTCTCAGGTGTAAAGCATCCATAAATCCTATTATATTCAGCCTCAGCTTAACACTAATGAAAACAAGAAGCCTGATTTTTATTATGGCTACCCAGGAAATGGGGAACATACAAATAACCATCTGCAGAGTCTGGTCTCAAGGCCAAATAAGTAAAAGATGTTCAGGCACTACCACATTCAGCATCAGGGTGCCTGACTTCTGGACCCTTGGCTGTCAAAACAACACCCAAATCCTGAGTGAGATGCCTCGGAATAACATCCCAAAAATCTGTACGTGTAGTACACAAAGCTGCTTAAAGTAACTGGTAGGGGAATGCTTAGGACATAACTATGCTACGAATGCAGCCACTCTCCAGAATAAGAACCTTATTCAGGGATCTTAAGTCTTCTCCCTCTGCCTGGAAGTGTCCCTTTTTTAAAATGCTGTGGCTGCATCTTTTAAAAGACTGGCTGTGACCAGTCTTTTAAAGTATGGCAGGAGAAATATGCTTTATCAATGTCTTCCCATATAACAGTTCAGCAGTTAGACCACTGGCTTGAGAATGCCAGTGAGCTGGATTCAACTCTGTCGTGACCAAATAGGAGGAAGGTTGCTAAAGCCTCAACTCCTGAAGAGTACACTCACCCACCCTACCAGCAGGAATCTGTTAGGGCCCAGGTGGTACTGCTAGGTCTTAATGGCCCTGACCAGCCTCACCTGGGACCTCCACTTACACACTCTGCCAATGGACCAAGGCCTTCATTTAAGCTCAGGTCTGAGCCTTTAGTACCTGCCTAAGCTATCTAGCAGATAGATGTGTTTTCAGTTTGGTCTCCTGCCTTGTTTCCTGGATGGATCCATGTTGTAGCCCTATCTCCTGCTGCTCCTGACTGGATTCCCTGTACAAACTCTACACCTGATTCACTGCTTCATCTTGTCTAGGACTGTCAATGGGTGCTGCACTGTGCTGTGGGTGTTCTGTTCAGATATTGTGGGGCAGTGCTCTGGCTGGTAAGGATACTACCTGCACTGTGGTCACCCTCTGCTCTAGGCTTCAGCAGCAGCCTTGCTCTTGCTGCTCTCTGAGGGAGCTGTTGTTTTTTGTCCTTCCTAAATGTGGTATCTCTGTGAGAACACTTCCCTATTGCTCCCTGAAGAATGTCCTCCGGTGACTAGTCTTATATCCACCTTCTGCCCCTGTGTAATGCACATTACCGCTTCCATAGTTCAGTGTTTCCTTCAAGTAATTATAAAAAATAATTTACATTGAGGGTAAACAGTAATGCTAGCTGTTCTGGATCAGGGGCTCTGCTCCAGCCAGCTCAGCCCAGCCCTGGTGCAGCCCCACACTCTGCAGACCCAGTGACGCCTCACCCCAGGCATTATCACCTCCCAGTGCTTTGGGTGTTGAATAGACTCTGTTCTTGCTGTTCTCTATTTGGGGAAAGCTGCTTTTTCACTCCATTCAAAGCCTGACAGCAAATGTTTGCATTTTCACAGAGTGAATGTGGTGTGTTGGTGTAGTCGGTGCTTGGATGACTGCCACCTGCATGTATTTTTTTTTCTCCACGGTACTCAGGCCACGGAGCTGGTCTTCTGTTCCCCAGTTTCTACTCGAAGTGGCAGATACTCACAGGTGCCCTTCAGCCTGCGACAGCTTGCAGCCTGCCCGCCGGGAGGGCTCCCGTGCGGGCACAGCCCAGTCTGCCTCCTCCAGCGTTACCCCGTGTTTGCCCCTGTAAGGGACGACGAGGAGTCAGCCCGGTCACCGGCAGCCCTCAGGGGACGGGGGCTGCCCTGCGCCCCTTCCCCTGGGCCGCCTCCGCCCCCCCGCCTCAGGGCCGGCCGCCCCCCCGCGCTCCTCGGCGGCAGAGCCCCCCCGCTCCCCTCCGGCCTCCCCCGGGCAGACGCCCCGAAGGGCAAGCGATGCCGGTGCGGGGAGGTGTCGCCCCATCCCGCCGCCCCGGGAGGAAGTGACATGGCGGGCAAGGAAGGCGAGGGGCGCCCTTTTCTTCCTGGAGCCGCCCGGCGGGTGGAGCCTGGCGGCCCCGCCCGAGCCGGCCGCCTCCCGGCGCGTGCAAACTAGTGGCAGTTGGTGCGGCTCGGCTGCCGCCCCGCCGCCCGCCCGCTCCCGGCGCCTCAGCGCGGCACGCATGCCAAGGCCCGGCGGCGCCAGGTACGTGCTCTTCCCCTGGCGGCCAGCGAGCTCCTCAGGTGTGGGGCTGCTCTCCTCCAGCTGGCTTGGTGCCCGTTCGGGAAAAAGCAGCCCCACACCAGACCCTCCCCGAAGCAGCCGCCTGCCGGTGTGCCGTGGCTGCAAGGCGAGGGGCCGGCGGCGCCGGCGGGGTGTGCGAGCGAGGCGGGGGGCGGCGCGGCGGGAGGCGGGCTGCGGGCACAAGTTCCCCGATATATTCGCCACCGGGCCGGGTCTTTCTCCTCCCCCCCACCCAGCGCCGCCGCCCGGCCCCGCCGCGCCGTTTCTCCCGTGGCCGCCGAGAATTTTCCTGCCGCCCGTGGGCCCCTTTACGGGGCGAGCGCTGCCCTCGCCGGGGTTTCCGTGGAAACAGCCGAGCTGCGGCGGCCCTGCCCCGCCGGGCCCCCTCCGCTGGCGGGCGCGGGGCGCTGCCGGCCGGGCGCGGCGGCCCCTTCACTTTCCTTTCGGGCTTCCCCTCAGGCGGCGGCGGCGGGGGGGGGGGGGGGGGGGTAGGGCGGTTGCCGTGGAAACGGGCGGGTGCGCTCGCCCGTTCGCTGCCTGCTCCCCGAAGGCCGTTCTTGGCGGGAGCGCGGCGAGCCGCGATGGCGGGGGGCGGGGGGGGCGTGCGAGTGCACAGTCAGCGGTCCTGGCGCTGTTTTCCCCCTGGTACCTGGAAGTGGGTGAGCCGAGGCAGCGGGAGCGGTGGTTAGGCGGGGAGAGGGGCCGTCCGCTTCCCTGCTGCTGTGTTCACGTGCTGTAGGAGCACTGCCTCCCATCTGGCTGTGGTTCTTCATAAAAGACTTTTCAGCCGAATAAAATAATGGCCACGAACAGACCAGGTCTGTCGGCTGATACCGTGGTGCAGGGAAAACTCCCAGGGAGCTATTGTTTAAACCCGAAGTAGTCTTTTGTAGCTTTTATTTCAACAAGTGAGCACTCACTCGTATGGCTGCAAAGACAACCGAGGAAGGAGTCTGAACAACGTCACACGGAGGCTTCTGCTCTTGTTCTTTGTTATGTGCTTCTCAGAGTTGCAAGTGTTTCGAGACCATGTGCAAACATCTAAGAATGATGTACCTTACACAGGTGCTTGTGTGGGAAAGACCAACCTTGCTGCTAAATGAAAACTGAAATACTTAACAAGAGGTGGAAGTATGCAAGAAACTAAAACCAATAATAATAATAATAATAATCTCCCAGGCTTTTCTTTAAAAACAGTGATGCGTCCAGCTCAGGAAGTTGTACCAGGCAATTGTAGCCTCAGCTTGTACTGATAATCAAGTCACACTAAGAGTGTGTTGTGAAAGAATTAGAAGCTGGTGGAGTGGAGAAACTGACGTGGAACAACTTAAGCTGAAATTTGCAGTCTTCTTTCTCTAAGTTCTCATGTGAATGATAAGATTACTGTAGGCATACAGAGGTCTGTTTACTGTGTGCCATGGCTACCTCTGTTTAAAGACTGACTGCGTGTTTGCTGTCATTTCCTGACCAGCACCTTTCTTGAGCTGTGTATCTGATCTAATGCTGTGTTTTTCCAAATACTATGGATTAAAGTGTCTTGGTTCATTTTAGGAATTTGTGTAAGTATTATGCATAGCTTTGCTCTTTCCTATTAGTGTTTTGCATAATAATGCCTGAATAAGTTGTATTTAAAAATGAATCTGTGTTTTATGAAAGACGGAGAGCCAGGATTCATGTGGAAGGATACATCTGAAAGTCTGCAATGAACAGAGAAAGTATTGGAAGCTGCTGATAGGTAAAGGTTGCTCTTAAGCAAAGTTTGGTTGTGTTGTTGGTAAGCACTTGTAACAGATTTTTAGTAAGTGCTTCACAAGAAGCTGTAAGTATTGTATTTTAGGAGGCGGAAAACTGCACAGAGATGTTAGCACTTGCCCAGAGTCATAGAACCGAGAACTGTGCCCAGAGTAAGGTAATTAATTGTGTTTCCTGAAACCCAGTAGGTATCAGTTTGGTGGGGAGATTGTTTCTTCAGTAAGTCTTGCGTCCAGCCAAAATCCAGAGTCATTGAACAGTGTTCATCTTCTCTCTGGAATGAGGCATCCTTTCCTGGAGTAATGGTTGTACTTCACTTACAGTTTATTGTACTCACTGTACCATAACAGAAAAGAGCTCTGTAGGAAAAGGATTCTTTAGCAGGTGATGGATGAGAACCCTATGACTGTGCTCTGCCCTACTGAAAAGGGGTGGTTTATTGCTTTCTGTTGTGTAACCTGATGTTATTGCTGGAAGGTGAAGATGGAATAATGCCCTTTGAAATCTCTTCGATGTAGGAAGACACTGTCACAGCTGTGCTGAGGTCAGCAAGATATTCTTGTGTCGCAAATGTGCACTTTTGGCCCTTAAGACCAAATTACTAATACAAGTTCTAAGTCTAAAGTCGAATATGCACTGCATGATGTAGAAGAACCCTTTCCTAACTAATTGCATCGCTACTACTGCTGTTGGTATGTCCTGATAAGGGAGCAGATGAACAAGAGGGCAGCAACACACTGTAGTGCACTGTGCATGTGCTTTAGTTAGCGAAAGCTTTTGCAGGTGTGGGCCTCCCTCATTAGGGAAAACACTGTGTGAGTCAAGGCAACTGTCTCCTCAGGTGTTTGATTTAGCTGTACTGAGTGCAGTGGGCTTTTATGCAAGGAAACTAGAAATGTGACTGAGAGCAGTACCCTGTATGCTTTGTGTTTCAGCACTGGTACGCAGCAGCTGAGTATGTGTTTCTTCCCCAAGTGCTTTTGTCTGTAGGATGGTTTTGCCAGCCCAATTTGGTTTAAGGCATTTGGAAGGTTTGCCTTCCAATCTGTTGTTTGGTGGTCTTAAGCTCATTCACATCTGATTGTGTCATGAGTACCCTGATCACCTCTGACTAATGCTTATGTGCTGCTCGGAAACTGCTGACTCACTTCGTTTTTCTGCTGTTCCCCTGTCCTCCTCCAATGCCTCAGACTGGAGATGTGGCAGGTTCAAGGTAAGGTCAGGGAAAGAGGAAATGGAAGTGAATGAGAGTAACTGTGTGTTGTGGTAAGGATGAAGATGCTGTAAAGACCCCTCTTTGGTAATGTGAGAAAAATATGTTGGCTGTAATGGTTTTCCTGAAAAGGTATATAAACCATGTGTTTGGAACTGGGCAGAGCGGTCTAACTGAAGTGAGCCCAGAGATGGGAGATGCTGGATTAAGGTCCTGCTAGAGGTCTGCTCTTCATTTTGAACTTAAAGCCTTTTTACTTCTATGCCTCTGTTTTCACCTTCAGCCCTTCTGTCTGTCTTGCTGTGTTTTGCCACGAAGAGCTTAACACTGAAGTAATTTTCTGCTGCTTGCAGAAGGGCTGGCCTCGCTGGAGGTTTCTGCTGTAGCATAAATAACTGGAACAGGGAAAGACAATTAACCAGGTCTAGGCTGGAAAGAAGTCTGAGGTAGAGGTCACTGTGAGAGGGTTTACTTGCCCGAAGGTTAGGAGCTGCAGGCAGACAAGCACGCTGATTTCACTTGTACGTGTGACTGTTTATTAACATCAGAAAAAATTCTGACATGCACCAGATTTAACTTTGTTGGTTAGATTAAAAGGAAATTTCAATCACATTTTTCCAGCAGGATCCAGGTGAATGAAAAGGTTTCTCTGTGCAGATTCAGTTTTTAGATTATGCGTGTTTTTTCACCTATCAGGAAAAGGTGAAGATCTCACTTAAAACCTGCTGTTAAAGGCAGGGAAAGAACATACTTGGGGGAAGTCTATGTGTAGGAATGGCACACTATTTGATCCGTTTCAAGCGGTAACAACTATATGAAAGTTAAACTGTGTCCTATTTCTCCCGCATCACCATATTATCCCTGTCCTCACACATCATAGTTTGCCTCTTACCATGTTTTGCAGCACTTTGGAGAACACCATTAGTACAGGTGCTGCTTTGCACTTTAGGAAGGTCTGGAAGCATTCTGTCTGCAGCAGCCTACATCTGCACTTGAAGGGGGAAAACCTCATAAATGATTGAAGTTACAGGTGGTTTGTCAGGGCTTAACAAGACTTTAGTTGATTTTATGGTTCTAAGGATATGTTTAGACAGTACCAAAACTTGCACAGATATTTACATATCCCTTTCCCACCCCACTCCGCCCCCAATCTGGTATTAGTGAAAATTACCATAAAACAATGCAGTAGCATCAGTGTTGCCAAATGTGCAGATGGTAGGCTGGAGCGATACCACTGTCTTCCCACAACCAACAAATGTAAAACAAGCATCTGGAGGAACAAAGTAACTGAAAGAAACTGTCCGTTCCTGTTGCCCAATAGTGGTAGAGGCATAATAGGGTTATAATTAAGCAGAAAGATAACTAGGAAAGTGCTGTTCCCAAGTTCGTTGAGCCTTCAGCGTGTCATGTTTAGTTTTTACATGCCTGTGCCTCTGAGACTATGCATAAATACTGCATTTCACCCAAGATGAAGACAGAGAAAAGCTTTGTTCTGAATTTAAGCCTTGTAAAACTGTCTCAGATTTGAAGTTAGCAGGACAAATGCTCAGACCCAGGCTTTTAAAAGGCTTTAGGCACCTGAAGTTATGCTGAGTTACAGAAAATCTAGGTAGGTGTTGATGTACCTGATGCTTAATTTAGTGAAAATTTATAAAAATATTACTGGATTCTTACCAGCATGTTTAGGAATCGTAATGTCTGCACATTTGCCATCCGGTAAGGTAAATTCTGTTGGATCAGGCACTGTTTGTGAATATTTTTGTTAAAAGTTTAAGGTGGTTTTGACTAGCTCTGGTATTAAGTGCTGAAAATACAGTTCACTGATTAGTTATATCACATTTGGTTGGCTGTTTTTGAGGGATAATGTTTTCCAAACAAGGACTACTGAAACTTGTTGAGAGATTTCTTTTGGCTTCAACAGTACTTGAATCTGGTCCAGACCTCCCTTTATTATTGGACTTGATAAATCCAGTGCCGGTGATAAAGGCATTTATTCTGTGAAGTTCTCAGATTAAATCAGGCTGTTAGGGGATTGATGATCAGGGAGGAGGAGGAAGCAGGAAGTATTTTGAGTTCATGGTGTAGCAAAAGATTCTGAACACTGGTGTCTTAGAGGTAGAGATGAGTGAAAACTGGTGTGGAATGAGACTGCTGAAATGTGGGTAAAGCAGGCACCATGTTTGTTTGGAATTTTACCTGGCACCTGGATGTCTGTGTTTTTGTGTGGGTGCAACTGAGCCTTTCACTGAAGCTGGCATCTTATTTTTTGGAACCATGCCAACCACATCTCAGCTGTAAGGCACATGTTTTTCTAAGTATTGGGTGTTACCTCTTTAAGGCAGGAGGTGGTTTTCTTTGACTAATAAATCTGGAAGCTTCTCTGCCACATCCATTCTTCAGAAAGAAGCATTGGAAAATACTTTAACAAATAAATATTTATGTCCTGTGTATCCCTGTCTTGGTGTGGCTACATCTTTTGTGTACGTTGTCATTTCCAATTTTGGGATGTGATTTTCATAAAGGAGAAATTCAGCTGCTTCATACTTTTCAGTGTCATATGATAGAATACATCCAAATTACATTAATACTTAGAGGTTAAAGAAACCCCTTATGAATCTTTTTAACACTTTGGTAGTATTCAGAAAGCATACTAATGATTTTTTTCATATTAATTAAAAATATGCAAATGACTTGGCTGAAGGAGGCAGTCTACTGTTGTGGAAGATGGAAAAAAACCTAGCAGCTCACTTGGAGTTGTAGTCAGGTGTATAGCACTTTTCGTTTCCAGCACTGTTAACAGCATCTTGTGATTTGTACTGGAAACTTTTGGATCCCCTCTCAGATGAGGACAGCACTGTTCCCTCATATCCCTCTGATTCTGAAGCATGGAGGATGTGGTCTGTCCCATGTGCCTGTTGCATCTGTGGCAGCATTGTCAGCAGGGCTCAGATCTGCCAAGTGGGAGAACGTGGCTGTCTCCAGGAGGCCGTGCTGCTCTTGGAGAGAGAGACTATGGCAGAAGTATTTATACTGGCTTGGGGTGGGGGGGGTGGGTGGTGCGGCAGTAGAAAACTTACTAGCCCACAGTCTGGTGATGGAAGTCCCACTTGTAAATCAGTGATACTGCCACCGTGGTGTTTTTCTCAGCTCAGTGATTTATGCCCTATTTCTGCCACTTTCCAGGTCTTTTGGTTTTATAAGATTTTTTGCTGCCACAAATGCTTTATTATTCATTAATTGCATTTTTCTGGCTTGCTTAAATAAACAAAACAAAAAAGCCGCACAAGTTAGGAATCAGACTTCTAGGAAAAGGCTTAAAGAGACTTCCCAGAATTAAAAAAATGTAAGTCACAATTCCAGAAAATATAAGAGGTCATTTTATGGAAGCATGCTGAGGAAAGGATATTATCCTTTTCCCAGTGCGATGATTTTTGTCTTTTGACTGTTGTCCTTGAAGCATCTAGCAATACCTTTAATTCCTTCATGGGCAGGAATAATGAGAGTTGTATGTTTGTGTGCATGTGCACGCAATACTGTTGGTTTGGTGCTGAAGCTGTAGCTTCTAGTTTGTAGTATAAAGTCATCCAAGTTGCTGAATACTTGGTTTTCATTTCTTAAGGAATGGAGAAAGTAAGGCAAAGTAGAGTTCATCAGCACACATGTCTGGTTTGAACCACCTGAATTTATACCTGTTGTCTCATCTGCTGCCACTGAAGGTCCCTGGGGGAAGTCTGTTCCCTTTCTGCTCTCTACATGTGGCCTGTTAGAAGCTGTTGCAAGGGAAACTTGAGCATGGGCAAGAAGGCAAATCGAGGAGGATGAAAAGTACCATTTTGTTTGTTGAAAGCTGGAGCCTGGGAAATGCAGGTTCTGGAGATGGATTTGTCATGTGACTGTCACAAGCTCTCAAAGAATGTTGTTCCAAGTTCCCCATGTGTAAGATGGCAGCAAGACAGATCTTGCCAAGCTTACTTCACTAGCATCTTCTAAATGGTTGTATATTTCCATGTGAGAGAGGATAGATAAATTCAGGAAAATGGACAAAATTCCATAATCCTATCCTTAAAGGACTTGATTTTGCATACAGAGATGGACTAACTTATGCTTCTAAGCCTGCTGCGTGGATGTGAAACATCTGCCTAGATACAACCGCTTACCTGTGTCAGTGGTGTGGAAAGCTGTCTGTTGCAAAACCAGAGTTGTTAGGAGGCGATACTTTTGTAGTCTAACTTTGTAACTAACTCATTGTGGGTAAGAATAGGAGATTAAATATTTAAAGCTTTGAACTGAACATGTGATCCATGTTTCCTTGTTGCCTCACATGTAAAGCTGGTTTAGATGTGGGAGAAGTATTTTCTTTGAGGGTATAGGCCAGTTCCTGTACCTTTTACTGACCCTTTGTGTTGCCGTGAATGTAATTTACAGTTCTTTAAAGCAAGATGAGCGATCAGGGTTTGGCAAGCACAAACCATGAGTCTTCATAGGAGAGACCTCCTTTCCAAAGCTTCTCTCTTACCAAGAGCATGTTTGGACTCCCAGCACAATTTAGAAGAAAGGAAAAGAAAAAAAAAACCCAAACAAACCCAAAACCCCCAGCAACCCTGGGTTTATACCTGCTCCTGAAGAATCTGGTTTCTGCCTTCCTCCCTCCCCTCCATTTCTTTGGGCTTGTCTGAAATAAATGTTTTTGTAATAACTACTGGAGAAGTTAGTAGCTACTCTTGTGTTGGATCTGTTTCTGAAATGTCCAGTGCAGAGGTGGTCAACCATGGTGCTGTGCACCCTTGATGCTGGATAAATACCACAATGCCGACGGCAACACCCTGCTGTGCTGTCCCTGTTGTCTCATTTTTAATGTGTTAATTTCCCGTGCAGGAGTGATGGTGAGGATCTCACCATTGAGAGATTTCGCACAGGCCATGCACTGAGGACCAATAGCTTAACTAGACAGACTCTGCTCTCTGTACCTCAAGTGTGCAGTTGCCTCAAATGGTCCATGACTGTTCTGTACACAGCTTCATATATCATAAACACAAAAGCATCCCTACCTATGTACGAACCTACATTATTTATATTTGAGAAGGTTTAGTTTGTTGCAGTCTTTCAGATTCTGTTATCTGGTAAGCCACCTGTACTTTTGCAGCAAGTCAGATCATTCAGTGAACTGACTTTGTAGAAACACATTTTTTGGGTGTGTGTGTTTTTTACAGATGGTACCAGGTGACAGTAATGTGTGGGCCAGGTTACCTTTGACTAAGCACTTAATGTTGCCTATAAGAGCAAATATTAAATTGGCTCTAAGCACATGATATAGTTGCTTGTCCTAGACTCTTTGCTGTTGTTTACCCTGGTTATTTTTGAGGAACTATTCAGGTTGCTTATATTTGTGTGACAGTGTAGCCCACATCCTGCTTAGATTCTCAGTATACTTCCTTGTAAATTTTTGTTTGCTGTGCAGTCCTGCTTCCTTGCTCAGTCCCTAAATTTGACTTGTGTATGACGTTGCCCTTGGCATCACAAGTAACTTGTTAGGTTAATTGTCCCAGGTAAAGTAAAAGAGGAAACAAGGGACTCTGTAGTCTGCAGACCTGAACTCCAGGGCTGAACTCTGATAAGACTCCTCCAGGCCTTAAATATCTTAGTGCAGCTCTCTTATTTTTCCCAAGCAATTTGCAGATAATTGTGCTTTGGAGAAATACACACACACACACACACACATATATATATATATAAATGTGTTAAAATACAGAAACTTGTGTGGGATATGGTTGAAGAACAATGCTTGGCATGCTGAAAGAAGCAACTTGCCTTTGACTGCTGTTTCTGTGAACTTAATGTTCTGCACCCGAGAAAACTGCTGTACTTCACCTGACGTATTTTTTGAGGATCTGTCAAGGAGCTTGGAACAGAAGCGCTTAACTCTAAGGGGTTTACTCTCTTCCAATAAATGCCTCCCTCATCATCAAGCCCTGCAGTCCCTAAACACTGTGCCTCCAAGGAGTTCTGTATTGCCTTATATTTAATACCAATTTCCTATGGCTCCTTGTTCAGCTCCCTCCTTCCTATTTCATGCTTCTGGAAGAAGAAGCAAGACTGAACTTCTCACCAGAACTTGGGCACTGACTCTTCATCTTTCCCACTCCTTGCCATGTCCCAGGCTGGAGTCATACGCCCTGCCTCACCGTATAAACACTTTTCTTTCTATGTGGTAAGGGGACAAGCACTGAGGCTGTCAGGGCTAACAGCAGTTGTGCTGTACATTTTACCAGCAGAGAGTTTGCACACACCGAGAACTTGTGTCCTGGTAGGCGTGCAGAGTTCACATAGCTGTCTTGCTCTATATTAGATCACAGCCAGAAGAAAATACAGAAGGGGAACAGGAAAGCATTATGATATGGTAGCCATTTTAAAAAAAACCTGGATTACTTTCATTTCCTCTGTTTATACTCTGTTATGCTAATTATCTCTCTGCTAAATAGAAAGTAAATAAAAATTCAGTTTTATAGCAAGTCTATAAAGTAGAAATCATAAAATGTGCTGGTAGAGGCTATTCATTCTTCAGCCTTTGAAACAGCCAGACTGACTGATCCTTCCTTTGTAGTGGTGTCTGTTACAAAATATGCAGTTAGGAATGCATGACTCCTCAGGAAAACCTGTAAACATTCTTAAATTCCCTTAACTTTGTGGGAAGGACTGAAGATAATCTCAAATTCTTCCCTGATTTGTGTTTTTTCTGGGGAGGTGTGGTGGCTTGACCTTGACTGGCTGCCAGGTGCACATCAAACCTCTCCCTTGCTCCCTCTCCTTCCTCAGCTGGACGGAGGAAGAAATAAGATGAAAAACCCCATGGCTTGATATAAGGACAGGAGATCACTCACCAGTTACTATCATGGACAAAACAGACTCCACTTAGGGAAGATTAATTTATTGCCAATTGATAAAAGAGTAGGGCAATGCAAAACAGAGACAAAACTAAAACTACCTTCCACACAAGCCCTGCCTTTCCAGGCTCAGCTTGACTCCTGACTCTTCTACCTCCCCACCTCTTTGGACCCTGAGCAGCGCTGGGGTATGGGGAATAGGGCTTGCAGTCAGTCTGTGGCCGTTCTCTGCTGCTCCTTCCTTGCCCTGTTCCCCTGCTCCTCCTGCTGGGGCCTCTCCCACAGGGTAGGGTCCTTCAGGAGCAGGCTGCTCTGGCCTGGGTTCCCTACAGGCTGCAGTTCCTGCTCCTGAGCGGGCTCCCCTGTATGGGCTGCAGCTTCCTTCAGGACACCTGCTGCATCGTGGGGTCCTCCACGGGCTGCAGGGTGGATATGTGCTTCACCATGGTCCTCAGTGAGCTGCGGTGGGAAAATCTGCTTCACCAGGGTCTTTGCCACAAGCTGCAGGAGAATATTTGCTCTGGCACCTGGAGCACATCCTCCCCCTCCTTCACTGACCTTGGCTGTTTCTCTCACATTTTTCTCATGTTTTTCTCAATTCTCACTCCCAGCTGCTGTGCAGCATTTTTTACCCTTTCTTAAGAATGTTATCATAGAGGTGCCACCAGTGTCGCTGATGGGTTCAGCTTTGGCCAGCAGTGAGGTCCCTTCTGGAGCTGGCTGGAACTGGCTTTCTCTGACGTGAGGGGACAGTTCCTGGTGCCTTCTCACAGAAGTCATCCCTGCAGCACATCCCCCCCCATCAAAACCTTGCCATGTAAACCCAATGCTGGAGGTAACTCTCTAGTAGTTGCCTTTGGGGAAGGTGGGAAGTGATTCAAACCCTAGTTAAGCATGAAGCAAATAGATGGGTAATTCTTCCTCCAGACTTGGGTTTGTGCTGGGTTTTTTTGTTTGTTTGTTTGGGTTGGTTTGTTGGGGTTTTTTTTGTTTGGCATCTACAGATATGTTTTCCTTGAAGGTGAATACATACATGGACACAACCTCATTTTTGCTAACTTTTGGTGCTCACTGGCAAAGAGAAAAGTTTCCCGTGACTTGCCTTGCATATGTATTTTGTGTACAGAAGCACTATTAAAATGGACTCTGATATGAAATACAGTGCTGCTATCTGTGCTGTTCTCATACCAACTGAAATTCACTTAGGGGCATTACTGAAAGTACTGTAAGCTGACCTGAGCATATTTTCATAGTCTTACTCTAACTTGTCCATCCAAGAATCTGGTTTAGATGAGAAAATGCAAGAATGGGCATTGTCATTATATACTTGGTTGTTCTTAACTTGCAGCAAAGTATTTAAGGACTTTATCAAAGAGCAGACATAAGTGAAAACTTTGGCGTAGGCTTGAAACATGCTATTCTGAAAAAAAAAAAGCCAAACCAACAGGTATAGTGTTGTCTTGTCTCTATTTGTAAGTATGAAAGATATTAGCTTAGTCTAGGTGCTGTCAGGTAGGTACTGTGTTGCTTTCCACATGCCAAGGACTCTGCTTACTATCTAAACTTTGGACAAGGTGGGCGACAGTTTTTGCTTCATTCTTGTGCTTTCTGTAAAAGTGCAAACAGTAGTGTTCTTTACAAGATCACTAGTTGTAGTCTCAAAACTCTTACAGACTTTGAAGTACAAAATAGGATTGTTAATTGGCAGCATCCTCTGTTGGAAGGGAGGTGTTCACCTTGCCGTATCACTTCTGTGCCCTCCTGGTCAGCTGTTCTAAGCAGAAGGAGATGCTGAGATTAGTTGTAGTAGAAAACATAGTGGATCTTGCTGAAGAATGAAACTTGGAAGGAAAAGAGGTAGAATGAATAGTGGTGGAGTTTGCTTTTAAACCTGATCCTGTGATCTCTTAGTCACATGAATAGATGCTTGTTGACTTTTTCCCAAGACAGACATTTGAGGTTTGAATCTTTTGTTTTATATCCAAAGGAGAATGTCCTTATCTGTTCTCGATGCTCTGGCTGGCTGATTTTTCCTGATTTTTTTTAAGGGGTGTTGGATAGAAGAGAGCTTCTTGGCAGCTCTCCGATCTTAATAGCTTCTGAGAAAATGCATCGATTGGCCCTTTTGTTTTCAAAAGATTGCTGTAATTTTCAGACATTATCTATAAGGAAATCAGTGTAATTTATTAAACCAGCATCATGGATTAAGAATTAAAGACCTGCTTCTTTTATCACTTAAACTGGTGTTATGTTGATGTTACCCATGAGGAACTTTAATAAGAGAGCGAGCAAGTGGAAGAAGTTCCTATGAACTCTTAAAAAGCAAATTTCTAGACCTCTTTCATAAGCTCAGAATTGAGTCTTGAAAATAAATTTTCACATTTTTGTTGCTTGTACCAATAATAAACGACATTTCTTGGAGTTTGGGTAATGAAAAGATCTGAAAAGTGTCATATTAAAAAAAATGTTCTAAGAATGAGCTTATGCCTGAGAAACAGAACACTTAGCTAGCATTCTGCATACAGTGCTTGGGTTGCAGATTTTTTAGGGAAAACAGCTTGCATTTAATCAGAAGACAAAATTAATCTCGTCTCCCTACTTTTCTGAAAAGCAATTTTTAACCAGTGACTCTTAATTTCTTGTTCCTCTTTACAAGCAAGTTAGGTTAGGTGCATTTCAGTGGTATTGCTTAAGTAGATTTTACTCTGCCTTTAAAACATATCTTAGAAGTTTTACAGAATTGAAATTTGATGACTGAGGTATGAAAGTGAGGAATAAATTACTTTCAAACATTGCATTGCAGCTTCGTAAAATTGGAAGATAGTAATTATACTTTATCAGAGTCATCTCATTTTTGTTTATTTTAAAACTGTGAAGTTTTGTTTTAAAGACCTGGTATGAAGTAAATGATTCACATTAACATAACATTTTTAACACAGTTTGACTACTATTACAATGAAAAAAAACCCAAGGAATGGGTGGGCTAAACTTCTGGTAATTCTTCCTTGTCAGAGAGCCTGTTGATCAACGGCTTACTATTGTAGATTTCTGTTTATTATATCAAATACTGAATTTTCAGATCTCCATTGCAAGTAGACTGTGCTTTAATCTTATTTTATGCATTATTATTTTTTTTATCCTGTCCCTTACTGATCTCTGGGAATTATATTAGATTAGAGTGATCCTGTGGGATGGAATTAAACAGGCCAGCTAGCACAAAAACCCTTTTGATCAGTTTTAGCCAAGGACCCTAAGATAAACCCAGTCATCAGGGTTTTGGGCACTGCGCAGTCTTTTAAACCATCCACTTTGAACTAACTGGTTGCTTCCATTCCAGTTGTTTTAAAGAAGTGATCTAATCCTGCTACTTGGTGAAGTCTGACTTAGGGAAGTGACATCTTGTATCTTTCACTGTAAACTTACTCAAAACCTGGGTTTGCTTTTTTAAAACTTTTTTTAAGTGTTTGGCTCTATCTTCAGAGTGTGTGGTGGAGGGCCTGGGACACGAACCACTGCAATGGTTCCTACTAGACAACATTTCTCATTCTACTTGGCCAACAAAACCAAAGCATTTGGTCAAAGCCCATGCTAATAAATTATCTGCCACCCTCAGAAACGTGTCTTTAACAGAATGGTTGGTTAAAGCTGGAAAAGCTTTTTGCAAGCATCATGACAGTAGTTACTACAATGAACAGAGGCCTGTGCTGCCATTCTGGGCTACATACAGATGGTGTCTGCTTTGGTACTGAATAGTACAGCAAGATAAAGAGAACAGTCTGTGATACACAAAGGGCACATTTTGCCTGCTAATAATAGGCTTGGGACTGCCATCAACTCTTTATATAAATTAAACAACAACACAGTTTCTTGTTCTTAAGTTTTTCTTCATCTTCCTTGCAGTTGAATACCTGGCTAAAATAATTTCCTATGGCTTTGCCGCAGTTCTTGTTTGTGTGCTTTGCTACGGTAAGCAGAGTCAGCAAGGGCAGTAAAACAGATGTTTCAGGACGCTGATCTAGACTCATTGTGTCACATAATAGGGTCTCATATAAACTCAAAAGATGGGCATAAAGATTTTTTTCATCAGTTAATTCACTGGGATGGTGAGAGCTGCTGTTTTGTTACTGCCTGTGACTGGCACATTCAGAAGTACTGTCTCAGGTCTTCCTCAGAGAGAGAAACAGCGGAGGAATGGAACAGGATGGCAGCATCTCCTGCTTGACTGTATTGAGAAAACTGGGCTGTTGTTTACTGAGAGGTCACATCTTTGTATGAGACCACCTGCACGAGACTAGTGTTGGTGGTAGTGATGTTGAGGGGACGTCAGTATGGTATTTGTAGGCCAGAATACTTGACAGAGTACACTTCCTCTGAATGCTCAGCTCCTAGGGTTGGACTGGTCCTTTCCAAAATTATACAAACGTTTCTTAAATAACCTAAGACTTGATTTTTTTAATATTTTTTTTTTCTTCTGGAAACACTGCTGGGTCATGAGTTAGTACTGTTATTGATGTTTCCTTTCTGGGCTTATGGAGTATAACTGACAGAATTATGGTGTCAAGGAATAGTTGAACAAACTGTATGTATTGTGCATAGCCAAGCTTTTATTCTCTTGTCAAAATCAACCGGTATTTGACTGTTTCAAGGGAACAAGACAATAATGCTAAAATTAAGGGGCTGCTGCTTTTTCTTGGTTGGGGAGCATGTGGCATAACCTGTAGAAGAGGACACAACTTCTAACAAAGCTCGTGTTTACTTTGGAGCAGCTCTTGAAGATATCAGAAGCCACAGTATATGTCTTATGAAGTACAGAGAATTCAAATCAGAATATAAGTGCATTATTTTCTCATATTTTATCAAGAAAGACCTGAAAGAGGAGTACTGCAGTCTATGGGATGCAGTCATATGCTCTTCGGTTTTGCAGAATTACGACTGAAAAGTAAAAGTCTCCAAAGCCAAATGTAAATTAATTCAGAGATGTAGTATTCTCTTTCCGTACTTACTTTTGCAACTATTGCCATCAGGCCTTTTTATACAATAGAATTAACTTTCATTTTAGTGTATTCAAGTGTAAAATGGGAAGTGTATATTAACAGTTTGTTTATAGAAATAAATGCACTCTGTAACCACTGATACTATTTGGTTTTGCAGGTTGTCTTCTGAATATTGGGTCTGAAGGTACCCTCTTGCTTTGTCAGCAAATCATGGACATCGTTGGCTTTCTGAAGTCTCAATTCATTTGCCATCTTCTGATCTGCTACATATTTATAGTGTCAGGACTGATCATTAACTTCATTCAACTCTTTACACTTATACTTTGGCCAATCAACAAGCAACTGTTCAGGAGGATCAACTGCAGGCTGGCTTACTGCATATCAAGCCGTAAGATTTCATTTTGTTTTTAAAAGTATTTTCATATTTTGTCTTGAAGGAATTGGTAGGAAAGTTCTGAAACAGATTTCAAAGTAACCTATATAAAGGCCATTACTGCTTCCTACAGCACTTGCCTTTGTGTGAAGAGGTGTATGCTTCGTTGAAATGTCCTGTTCTGCTGAAATGTGTTGCTCTTATATCAGGATGCTTACTTGACTCAGGATTTTAAAGAAAGACTGCCTCTGTTGTTTGGCTAGCCATCATGTTCCATTAAGCCAAATGAGAAATATTGACCAAATAATAACTGCACTTGCTGAGATGTGTTATCTGTAAGCTTAACAGTGTTAAAAAGTCACTTCCAATAATGCTTTCAGTCTTCTTATCATGCGTGATTTTGCTTATGATCTTGGTTCAACTGTTTCATGTGTGAATATTGTTCAGGACTGGGAAGTAACAGTAAAAAAAGGAAAAATCTTTGATTCCATTTGTGTCTTTCTTAAGCCAGTTGTAAACTCCTGTCTCTTTGAACAGGCATTTCAGACCTTAAGCTGCATCTGTATGTATTCAGTATATGCATGTAGTTACAATGTAGAATATAGCAGGTAGGCTGTAAGCATTGAAAGAAGCAGCAGTTGCTTTTTTTTTTTTTATTTTCTGGGTGGGATGGGAACATAAGCTCAGGATATTACTTGTAGAAAGACCAGAATTGTGTAACAGCTGGGAGACTTGACAGTTCACTGACACTGGACTAAACAGGTAATTCCAGTGGAATGAATGAGACCTGTATCCATCCAATTCTCCTTTGTTAGTAGGAGGTCGGTAGAATCTCTACCTGTCAACAGTGGATTGTAAGAGCATGTGTAGTTTTCTTGATATTATCAGTCTGCTTATATATTTGTTTTTAAAGAGTTATGACTGCAGTTTCAGTACTGATTTATAGCAGTGCAACTTCTGACTTCCATATAATTGCTCTCAACTTACAGTAGAGAGCATTCTCCACAGAAGCTGTTTAAAAATATGGTAATGTGCCAGCGTTCAGTAGCTGGGAACGTGCTGTTACATGTGTCCACCTTCTTGAGAGATTTCCCTGGGCCTTTCTGAAACTGAAAAGTACTTTCTAAAAATGAAACTGTTGCAAAGTGGATGCCTTTTAAGGCTCCCTAAAAATGATTCAAGTGTGATGTCATTGTCACTGCTGAGTGTGTTATGAAGAGTTTCGTAACACTGAAAACAGCCCTCCAACACAGTGTTTAAAAATGGTGCTGTAGAAATGCAACAAAATGGTATCCTTCAGGTCACCTGTTCTGCTACTAGGAACCTGAAACGGGGAAGAAGCATTGTTAGCATTCATAATAACTGCTTATAAACTGCTTGAGATAAAAATCTACCACATGCGTCAAACTGGAGGCCGCTAGGGATTATTTCTCCCTCATAAGTGACTCTGATGGGCAACTATTCAGAGCATTTTTTTAAACATACTTTTGACTTAAATGTTAAAGCTGAGTCAGCATGTATAGGCCCAAATAAATTGAGGGTGCTTGGAATAAAGAGAGGACGTTCCCACTGAAAGATTTCATTTTTGCTGTCCGTGTGTATGTCCCTAAGTAATGAGTTTGCAAGTACTATTCATTTGTATGTATGAATACCGGCATGAATATGGCTGGATTTTTACCTTTTCTCTAGTAGCATAGTGTTGAAGCCATGGAGTGTAGAAGATACTGGACAGCTGTATAAAGGTATATATAGGTATTTTATTAATATTGTACATGCAGTGTCTTCTGCCCCATTCTTCCTCTTGGATACTTCATGCAGAGACATCAGCTACTGCAGAGTCTCCAGACTGAATCCTTTAGCTGCCCTCAATCTAGTTTCGTCGATGCTGGGGACCAATCTCTGTGTAAAAGCAAGTAATACTGCATGCTCGTCCTTGGTTGGGCGGATGGCTTTGTACTCAGCGTTGCTGATCTAGTCTTCAGTGTTGATGCCACTGGAAAAGTTTGTGTTGTGGGGTTTTTGCCCAATCATGCTCAGAACAAAGTAGCTCTTTGTTAAAGACAATTATTTTAGCTTTACAACAGAGCAAGCTAGCATTTGATATGAGTCACTTTGATCTGAGTGATATTTGAAAAAGCTAAAATGATAGTTAATTAAAAAAAGTGTTTGGAAGAACTGAAGAATGCAGTAGACCAATTAATCAAAATGCATATGTTTTTCTAGTAGTGTATGTGTAAGGTAATGGCCTTTGCAGGCCATTGGTGTGCTGACTGATGACTTAAGTTGGATCTGTATGGGTGTGATCAAAGTCACGGAAACAGCCTACAGTTTGAGACAGTGAAACCTGGAGAACGTAGAGGCATGTGCTTTGCAATGGTGACAAGTATCACATTTCTTTGAGCAGCTGTAATTTATTATCCCAGTGGCTATATATTAGTATTGGGGAGAACTTTCTAATGATGGTGTTGTGAATGAAAAAATACTGATTATCATAAACTGCTGGTTTTTCTGTCATAGCTTTTTATGAAATTTGGATTGGGTAAATGTTCTTTAATTGAAGATTGGGAGCCTTGTTCAGCTTGGGTCTCCTGCTCCCCAAAGGATGTGTTAGCCATTCACCAGATTTTGCAGTTTAGGTTGCTTTTATATCTCCAAGGTACCATCATATGTTTTACCATCATAGAATGGTTTGGGTTGGAAGCGACCTTTAAGATCATCTAGTTCCATCCCCCATGCCATGGACAGGACACCTCCCACTAGACCAGGTTGCTCAGAGCCCCATCCAGCCTGGCCCTGAACAATTCCAGGGATGGGGCATCCACAGCTTCTCTGGGCAACCTGTTCCAGCGCCTCACCACCCTCACAGTGAAGAACTTCTTCCTAATATCTGATCTAAATCTACCGTCTTTTAGTTTAATGCCATTACCCCTTGTCCTATTGCTACATGCCCCTGTGAAAAGCCCTCTCCAGCTTTCTGGTAGGCCCTCTTTAGGCACTGGCAGGCTGCTATATGAATAAACTCTTCCTGTTTGATCCATTATGGTAGCAAATATTTACAAGGTAATGGTTAGGTCTAGTCCTCCTTGCTCTGTATGTCTTGACCTTTACTGAAGAGTGTTAGTTGCAGAGAGTGGACATTCAACTTGAAAAGAACAGGTTTCTCTCTGTGTTGGTCTTGAAATGAGCTAAAAGACTAGTAAGTGTTACGCACCCTCGGTTGTGTTTTAAGTTTAAAGAAACAAAACAAAACAAGCAAACAAAACAGAAACCCAAAGCCACTGGGCCTCTAACTTTAAGAAAATATTATCTGGCTCCAAGTATATATTTCCTGACTCATTCAACTGCCTGTTAATCCCTCTTTTGTAAAATGAAAACCCTGATGAACTCTCCCTAATACTGAACTCCACAGAGTGCACCTCTAATAAGGAAATTGAACACTGCAAACCTCAACGAGGTGGTACCAATAAAAATGTTAAAAGTAAGTGTGCTTGAAAGTTGGCTTTAGAACAAAGGCTGGGCAATCAATCTATCTTATTTTTTATTTTTTAATAATTCAGGGACATCTTGTCCTCAGTCTTTCTTTCCAAAAGACCGAGAGCTAAGATGTATGCCAAGGAAGGAAGCACTTAGTGTGGAATACATCACAGTTCTCATGGATGCCATTTATGCCTGAATTGGAAGAGGTGGGAATAAACCTTCCTCTTCCCCCTTACCTGAGGACAGCAAACCACCACAAAGGGTACACAGGGCTTTTCTGTGCTAGCTTGTAAAGTTGGCCTAACAGAGGGGGAACAGGTTGTCTTGGGTATTAGTGCTGTGTGTGCACATGGCTGCATAGCCTGCTGGGGCAGTGGGAACTGAACCTGTTTGTGCTTGGTAGGCCAGTGCAGTGCTACCTCAGGGTGAGCAGAGCAGAGCTCCTGTGGGCTGTCTGGGGTGGATAGAACTCTGTCATGTGCCAAGACTATGAGAATAGGGTGCACACATACAGGACAAATGACTTCTTTAGTGGTGCTGGGTGTATTTACTCAGGAAGGTACTTGCCTGTGAGTAGTGCAGAGGTTGATAACTTGTCCTCTTGCCACCTCCTTGTGCCAAGATCCACCTTGTGCTCTCAGGGTGAGTGGCAAACTGGCCTCCCACTGACTCTTTGCACAAGGTGAAGTTTGCATAAACAAAAGATCTGCCAACAATGGCACAGTTCTGTGGGCAGGTGCATAAGGGCTTTAAAAGCAATTGACTTAGCTTCTAATCTGCCTTCATAAATAAATTATAGTAGTACTAATACCTGTCTTTGTGCTATGAAAGGGGTGTTATTACACCTCTGGGTAAAGTTACACTATGTGGGCTGCAGTTCGTAAATCCCTCTGAGGGGAAGGCTTTTCTTTGCATGGGAAGAGGCACCTTGATACCTGCTCACTGACTGCAGCAAAAAACAAGATGCAAACCAATTCTTCCTAGGACTGAGCTTTCTAGAAACAAAATCAGAAGAAATGGAGACCTGCTTCCAGTTCGTCATCTTGGCTGGCTGTTAGGAGGCAGTAAAGTTGATTTCTTCCATGTACAGCTATAGGTTTTCCAATGTGAGAACGGGGCATCCAAGTAAGACTCCACAGGTAGTATCAGGCCCATGTTAATCCTCAAGGTTATTTTGTTTGCCTGCATGCAACCCACTGCCCACCTGGAGTTTGGAGGAGTCCATGGCTGTTTTGCTTGTTGTTCATACCAGGGTGGTGCTGGGGCAGAGAAGAGAATTCTGTCCTCTGGTGCAGTTGAGTAGGTGGGAAGAGGTGGGGAGCATGAGGGCCCTGGCGAGGCTGGGCCTTTTTCTTCCTCCATTTACCTCTACCACCTTCTTACACTGCAGAGGAAGCAGTCTCCCACTATTCAAAGTATGCCACAGTGCCCTTAATATAATCCCGTAGTGTTTTATTTTACAAAGCAAACTGAATTACGTTTGTCAATGTAGATGTAGCAAAGGCACTTGGGACTGCTTTCTTAGCTTGTTTGCAATGTTGTTCAAAGCAGTCTCTGCAAAATGACTTGTTCTCAAGTGTTACTTGTTCATATATGCCTTTGTTATCTTGGTTCTACAGACCACATACATATGAAGCCATGGGTAAAGACTATGAAAAGTTTACTGCAAATGAGGGAAAACCAGAGGCCAGATTTGATAGTCGTATAAAGAGAAAATGTTGATTTGAACCTTTGAGGAGCTAGAACATCACTTTAGCCTTCTTGTTTTCTCCCAAGCCACACCATGTGGATGTCTGTAGAAATTGAGTGTACTGGGGAAATGCCTGTGTTATTTTTAACCTAGATCAGCTCTGCGGCTGAGGGCAGGATAGTTATGGTAGCATGGAGATCTGAGTAGGGAGGTACCCAAGTACCTACCTGGGCAGTGAGGTGTTTGTTGCAGCCTGCATTGAGCTCCATGGCAGTTTTATTCTCAGCACTTAGAGTACCTTGGGTATCTTTAGACAAAAGATTGCCATACCTCTTTTCTGTATGTCTTAGGTTTCCTCCCATGTTCACTGCAAATCTGAAGTAGGGGTTTGCATGTCAAACTGGGGGGTTGCCCTGCTTGTAAGTTCCAGACGTTAGTGTTGATCATTGAGCTGTGTACAATAAGGCTGATGATTAGCAGTCTTTAAAATGTACTTTTGTTAGAATGATGAATATAATTGAATCTTCTGATTCTTTTGCTTTCAAAAATAAAATTCATAAGGGCATATTGTGTGTCACAGATTTTGTTAAATACAAAAATATACTTGGAGCAGAGAGGAGAGTTTATGTATGTGTCATCATATTGGTAATGTTTAATTTTCAGACTTGCTCTGTCTTCCCTTCCTTAGAAGTAACGTAGTAACATGCTTAACACTGCATCATAAAAAAAGTTCTAGTGAAAAATGAGCAAACTGACAGGAGCGATCTCACCTTTTGTTGCTAGCAAGGACAGTAATATCTGAGAAAGTAGTCTCTGATTTACTGAAGCCATCAAAGGGCAGCAGGAGTATTGCTCTGATTTAAAAATAGTGTATAAGTTATGAACTCTGTAGCAGTTTATTGTTAGCTTCTAAAGCTAGATTGCCTTTTAGTGTTAAAAAAAATATCCATTAATGTAGGGCAAAACTACACTCCAATTTTAAGCGGGTCATGTATCTAAATTTTATGACTTCAAGGTTTTGTTTTTTGTTTGCCCAAAACATACTAGTAGTCAGCAGTCTTGCAAATAGCTCTCTGGATTGTAGCTCTCCAGAAAGCACGTCAGTTGGTAAACAAAATGTGTCAGTATTTGTTCACAGAATAATGCTGAGAGATCAGTAGGTTAAGTGTTTCAAGATATGAAGCCCATGGCAGCCTGTATTGGTGTGTTTTCCAGCTCTTGCTTGCTGCATTCTGGAGTTTGAGTATTCTTTTAGGGATGGAGGGGCACAAAGCAGACTTAGGGACGTACACCATAATACTGAAATATGAACCTCTTGACTCTTCCAAGTCATAGGCTGTACAATGCTATCAGTGGATCAGTCAGGATCCATTTTAGGGGTAGCCGGCAGAACACATAAGGGTTTTTTTGTGGATGCGATTCTGAAGTGTTTTCTGTTTGTTGCTGAGTATTTTGTCATGATGGCATTGAGTTGTTTGAATTACTGTCCCACAGGCTTGTGTGTGCATGACCACATATGAGCATATGCAGTTTCCTTCTGGTAGATTATATTTGCTTTTATCGTTGATTTCCCATTTGATGCCTTCCAAAGGGTCCAGGTAGATTGTATCACCCTGAAGTGAGTTTTGCCCTCAAAAAGTTTTAGTTTCCTTTGCTTTGACAAAGTAGGTGTTTTGTTAGAGTAGAAGTTATCTAAAGTGTCTTTTACTCTAATTCATTAATGCCTTCCTCCAGCCTGCGTCCTAATGCCCTTGTATACCTGTTACATGCTTGTGGCAATGCTGCTAGTTACCTGCACCGTTCCCCACTCAGACCAAACCTTGAACTTGTCTACTTCAATTTGGAAAGGCTGAAGGAGCCAATTGCTGCAGCAGGTTCTCCATTATTTTGCTTATAGAGTAAGACAATGTGTTTGTTCTCTGCATCCAACACAGCTTGAATTTCCTTTTTTTTTTTTTTTCCAGATTGTGTTAGCGGAATTGTATTCATCGCTACAAATAAGTCCTCTTGCAGGAGGGACCGCAAATGCCTCCATATTTTCCCTACTACTGTTGACTTGCTGCATCAACTAACGAAGTTTCAGTCGCTCTCATTTTATGCCACTTGTAGGCATTGTTACCCAGTTTTCATCGTGGCTCAGATATTGACAATGAGCTTTAGTGGATCAGCCATGACGCTGTGCTGACTGCAGGCACGCTGTGTGACCATAGTGCTGTTCTATTCATGAAGGTGTCATTGAATGACATCTATGCATGATCTTTAGCAGAGATCCTGATTCAACCTAAAAGGGATATGGTCTGCTAATGACCAGCTCGTAGTTTAGGAGGAAGGGGCTACTTTCTGGGAAAATAGAAGTGAAAAAAAAAGCTTTTGATACTGATGCTTTGTATCCAAGACTGCTGAAGAGCTAGAGAAGCTTGTAGTCTGATCCTTAATGAAAAGAGCATCTTTGCTGTCACTGATACTATTTTGCTGTTGCTGGAACCTTTGTAGAGGTTGTTTGTCTTCATTTTCCTTTTTTTTTTTTTTTTTTGCCTCAGATTCCTGATCTGAAGAAGGGTGATGGTGATAGCCTGCAGACTGGAGAGAGGGATGGCAGGGAAGCAATAGAAGGTGAATCACATTCTGTTTGGTGTCTGGCATCTCACATCACAAAGTTTCTAGCGTCTCTTGTTAAGCATTAGATCTGGCCAGCAAGCTTCCTAGATCCCTGAATTGGGGTAAATCTGGAGTGTTTGTATGAAAGTACTTCCATCTGACATGACATAACTTAGGAACATGGTATTTAATGATCCAAGTCATAGCATAGAATATGGAGACATTAATGTTTGTACAAGTTTGGTGCTACAGTTGTTTATTCATTAAAAGTGAACATCACGATCAGAGGATCAAATTCTTAAGAGACACTGTATTTGTAGAAACCCTGTTTTAGGTATAGGCCTGATTTTAATTGCTAAAATCGTACTAAATTTGAAGGATAGCCTCTCGATCCTATGTAACCTTCCTGTAAAGATGCAGAGAGTAGCTCATTGATCACCATCACCAGTTACAAGCAGAAACAAACTAGTGGTAATCCAGCCCTGTCTGGGGAAGAACACTACTACCTCCATAGGCAGAGCTGCTGGGGAAATTTTAAATTCTTCTGTGTTTGGTCAGGGAGTAATAGATCTGCTGGTACAACATCCAAGTGAGGTGCAGTGTGTCTTGTGTCATTTGCTATTGGTGGACTACATCTTCTAGCTCTCTGCTCCCTTTTGAGCAATGTGCATCACTGAAAGTGTATAACCTGCATGATTCTCCCTCTCCCAAAAGCATGAAAGTCATGTAGCAGCAAGTTGTTGTGGAGAAGGTTTTTGGGCTCATCCTGCAGCAAGGATTCCAGCAGCTGGTCCAGTATCTGGTGTCTGATTAACTTTTTGCAGGAAAATTTCCAAACCAGTAGGAAGCAGTATTTCCTTTCAGTGGGTACTTGAAGTTTTTGAGTGTGACACTTGAGATGAAAGATCTTCTGAGTGCACATGCTTGGTACTCCTCTGTGGCTGGGTGGTTATTTCCTGTGACTTGTTCGCAGTCTTCAGGTTAAGGCTTTTTACTTGTGGATTATGTTGTGTTCTCGTTTTGGAGACTGTTGCAATGTAGCAGGGTCTTGTTGGGCAGTCTAAATATGTGTTGCTGAATTTCCTTTACCATCCATCTTGGCATGGTCTATGATTAAACATGTTTCTTCCAACACCGTGCTCAGAACTAGGAATCATTTAACTCTGCATTAGAAACCAAATGGAAACGTATGCAATGCAATTATTTGATCTGCTTGGTTTTGGGGAGGCAGTTACTGTTTTGCCAGATGCATTTTGGACCTTGCTGAAAGAATGTTAGAAACAAAACAAGGAACCACAAAGAGATTACAGTGCAGTTGTTTGTGGGTAGATTGTTTTGCTTTTCTGTTAGCCCACTTGTATTAGTATTTTACGTTTGTGTGCTTTTTCTGTACTCAAGCAAATTGCATTGGAGTGTCAGTAACTAACATTTCCTTTCTCTTGTGGTGTTAAAGAAGTGGGAAATACCCTTCAGTCTGATTATTCTTCATTTCACTTAGCTGTGTTTCTAAATTGAATCTCCAGTATGTAGCATCTCTTGAGTGTGGGGTTTTCTTTGAAAGTTAAAAAACAAGTGAGCTTCCTAATACATGAGGGATTTTCCATTGTACATAAATTTCTTACTCCTCATTGGTACTTAACGTGGCTCTGTGAAAACAAACAAAAAAATAATCCAGGAATCAATATGCACTGCCAGTGAAAGATTTTGATGAGTAAATGTATATGCTGCCTGTGTTAGGTAAGGAAATATAGCGAGTGATTGTACAGACTTAATTTCTTGCTGCTGCTTCTAAAGAAGCTTACCCTTTGTTTTTTGGGAAAGCGTGGGAGATCTGCAGCTGTGAGGCTTTTGACAGGGGTTCTCATTAATATAGCTTTGGTGCTGTAAAGGAGCTCCTTTCCTGTACCACACTTGAATGCTGTGGAGAGTCTTCTATTGGATTTTTTTTTTTCTTAAAGCAAACAAACTCATACCATTCTCTGACATTTTCCAGGCTTTTCCCCTAGCTCATGGTGTCTCATCTAACAGTGTGCTAATACTCTGCTGTTTTGCTGAGGACTCTATATTTGCAGTGTAGGTATGGAGAACTAAAGAAGCTGTTACTTCCTTCAAACTGGAACCATTTATCTGAAGGGCCTGTGTGCCCTTTTGTAGTGCTGTTCTTTGTACAAAGGTAGAAGATAGGAAGGAGGATGCTAACTTTGCAGTATTCAGAAAAGTGCTTTCATTGGCTGCATTGGGTTATATTTCCAGAAATTGAATTCAAACTGATCTCAGCTGAATTTTTATCAATGAGCTGTCCTGTCCCCCAAAATAAACCAATTAAAGCTGATAAAGTCAATATTTGACCAAGTATTGCCTTTTCTGCACGTAAAGAAGGAGGAAGACACACAGACAAAATAGCTGACATACCTCTTTAGTTCTGAGATGTTCTTTGTTTATCTAGAGTTTAAAATTCAGACCACAGTACATTTTTCTCTTGGTATGGCACTACATTTTCAGTATTTTTTAAATACTAAGACTTCAGAAAATTTCTGGTTAGATTGAAGCTTATCATAGAGTTTATCTTCCTTGTGTCTTCATAGACTCTGACTTGATGCTAGAAATCTGCATTACTTCATGCCTAAAATTCAGGGTTTCCGAAAGGTGATTTAAAGCTTGTAGCTTCCTGTAGATGCATGCAGTTCTCAGGCGAGAATTAGAAAGACTGGAATGCCAGATCCATGAGTCTTTGAGATAGACTTTATTCTGGTAAGAAGTGATAGATTTCTTCATGTGGAAAGCAAATGATAGTTGATAAATAGACCATTATGCAAGCGCAGGTGAGCAGAAGGGCAACAGTGTCCCAGGAGCATCCCAAGCTGTGTGGGTTACACTATTGGACTTAGTGACTTAATGTGAAAGACACGACCTGATACATGCTGCTACTTGACATACAGGCCATGTAAATAAGTCCTTGAAAATTTCTTTTTCTGTGTTGGAAATACGGGATTTTGACCTCTATTAAGAACAGTGGTATGCTAGGTTCTTCCTGTGTTATGTAGGGTGTTGGAGTGCCATAGTAATCTACAGGACTGATTTTCAAAGGTGGTTCCTGTGAACAGTATGAGAAAATTGAAAATACTATTGAATACTTTGTCCCGGATGGGCTGGGAATGATAATGCTGTCTCTGACCTTCATACAAAGGTAAGAGTCAGGCTGCTGTAGTCTGTCTTTTATTTCTAGCTTGTGTCATTGATTTATTGCCGTAGAAAAGTTCTGTAATCATGGTTGCATTTTTAAACATGGAAGACCAAAAAAGTGATAGGAGGGTTGTCTGCTTTCATATATGAGCAGGTGTGTACTTTTGTAGGATGTCTTTCTTGAGATATGAAAAATAAATATTACTGGAGGAAACCTGTGGGACCAACCTGTGGGTCTGGAAGGGTACTTTTACTGAATTCTTGTGTTAGCGTTGGAAGTACATTCCTGCTGCTCTCTTTGGTGCCTCGTTAGGTCTTCAACAAGGAGTCAAGTGCTGGCCTTTGGAGGTGGTCCTGATGGGCTGAAGAACTGGAGGAAATGCCTGCTTGATTGTTATCTGCGTTGACTGGTCCTGTTGCACGAGGAACTGCTGGTTTGTTGAAACAAAAGAGTATTGCTAAATTCCTTGGGGAAGAAGGATAAGAGGAGCCTTCAAATGTGAGACAAATATCTCTGACACGTGGCTGTTGAATAATTAATTTCCCCAAAGGTTTGAAAAGAGCATTTCAAAATACTGACTACTGCAGATCTGTATGTGTGTTAAAGCCATTGTACTTGCGAGGCTGGCTTTGTTCTACATGCTGTGTAACTTGCAAAGAAGAAGCTGTTTTGTAGACAGATTGTATAGGGATGAAAGACAAAAAAAACCGTGAAATGAAATTTTTGAAGTGTGCAGCTATTTTTTTCTGAAGGGAGGGTTGCTTTTAACTTTCAACATGGGGATAGTTTAAAAGGAACAGTGGCTAAAGACATGTACAAAACTTGTTTCCATATTCTTCCACCCCCCTAGCTCAGGACTGCACTAGAGAAGGCAGCAGCAATTGAAACCTCTTGTTTCAAGAATACGTATGCTGACTTCAGCTAAGAAAAATTGTGGTTTACGTTTTGTGTGTGTTACGTTAGAAAAAGAGAAGCTATTTGGTCAAACTTGAATGATCACTGTGCATTTTGAGAAGGGAGGCAAAATGAAAATGGGAGCGGGGGGGGAAGGTGAGAAGTGAGGTGGTGTTCCAGTACACATGCAGTAACTGGAAGGGTCCTGTGTAAGGCTTGTGCCAAGATCAGAGCTGCTGGCTCAAATACTAGAGGCATGCCTTAATGTCGTACAGGTTTTAACCACAAGTTCTCAGTTCCTGTCATAGACCCTACAAGAATCTGAAATACTCTAACTTTCAGGATATGTTGAAGGCTTGTGCATTTAGGATCTTGCATTAAATCCGATTCTGACCTTGGTTCCCAAAGCAATTACAGCTTGGCTGTGTTACAGGAATGCAAGCTTGGCCATATTAAACTGTCATTTTATCTTGTTTGGTATGTTATATCTGAGAAAACATTGATGACACTCCATCAAAAGGGTGAAACACTTTTTATCAATGAAGTGTTTGTTGTCTTCATTCTGTAAGAAATTGAAATGGATTGTGTTCATGGAGCTGAGGCACAGCAAGAACCAGAACTATCATTGTGTAATGTCAGCCTTCAGAATTACAGCCATAATGTTTCAATAAAGCAACATATTTTTCACTTATTACACTAATCAGTTCATGCATGTGTACATGCAGGTTTTAATTCTATGACTAAGCAAGCATTGAGGTTCTATTGCCAGGAAGATCAAACCACAGGTAAAACTTTAGCTTTGTAATGGGTGTGATGAGTTTAATTCATATTTTATGTAAGTCAGCATGGTGTAAGTGACTGCATTGGAGTTGAGGATAATTGGTTTTATGCCAGTCGAGGATCTGGCTAATTTAAGTAAATGTCGGTGCATATTTGAGGCGGGAATCTGTATACCATCAGTCTTTGGTTTGGTCTGGTTTTTAACAATATATTGTATCATCCTCTCTCCTAATCTGTGATTTTTATCTTGAAGTTATGTTGCAAAATTACTAAGTGTTGGAAGGAGTTGGTTGTTGTTTTAAAGGTTTGCTTGTACTTTAATATTCCAAATAAATATTCCAAATGACACACTTCTGAAGTGTTCGTTTTAGCATATTATTCTTTGTCAGTCAGGGGCTCCCTCTGCATAGAGCATGCCTTGGAGCAGTTATCAGTGAGCTCAGCTTTCAGCAGCCTGTGTGTGCACTGTGCCATATAGAAGAACACTGCCTTGCATGCTTGCCTGGGGACTGTTTCCATGCGCTGCGTGCCCTGCCTGTGCTCTCTACATCTAAAAGGTGAGCAAAGGCAGTGGGCTCTGTGGCCAGCCTAGGGCTCTTATGCCCTCCACCTGGGGATGTTAGATGAAATCCTGCTTCCTGTCGATATGCATCGTTGAGTTGTGTGGGCTTTGCTTTACAAATGGACAGCTCCAGTTAGAAAATGGAAGGTTCTTTTAAAACAGTTTTGAATCATGTTTTAGATTTTTTCCCTTTGCTCTGTAGCTATTTTTTCTTAGCTAAGAGCAGAGAGAGACTTCCTTTTCAGGTTTGGGGTGGTCCCCTTGATCTGGACCCTCTGGAGAAGAAGCTCTACTCCCTCCTGTGCGTCTTCCTTTGCAAGAGGATGTACCTTTTGCACAGAGTTCGTAAATCCAAAAGTGTTCCTTGCTGAACGTTTTTTAAGATCTGCTTTCTTGGCCCACTGCTGTACTGTATCAAGGGCAGATATGATGTGCTGTAGGACCTGGATTTGGGGGACTCCGGGTTGAGTTCTTCCCTGTGGAAGCCTCTATGGAAGCTTCATCCTGCAGATCCAGGCTGTTGAAGGAGCCTTTGCATCCCATCTGGCTGGAGCGTTGTCCTCTGCTCCCATGCTGGTTTTTTTGCAAGCTTCTCAGTCACACCCTCAGCAGCCAGAAAAAAATCGAAAGGGGTGATGCTCACAGCAACCTGGGTCATCGAGTGATTGCTGTCCTTCAGCTGAACTTGCTGACATTGCTTCTTCCACTGCTGTCAGGGTGCATGACAATTGCAGCTGGAGAAAGATCTGAACTGGTAAAAATTACACAGATGTCAAGTAACAGGCCCATAATGAGAGGGCTGGAGTATCTAGGTTCTTCCTGTCCCTTTTTCTTGGTTCTGTTGTGGTGTAAGCTGTTGCAAAGACAATGAAGCAGCAGTGTTGGTAACACAGGGAGGTTATTGTCTAAACCTTCAAATAAGGTTGGCAAGTTCAAATGCTAAATAGTATTTATTTGCACTGGCTTTCCAGCTTTTTAGGCTGAGACTTTTAGAGACGATCCAAATGGCCTACATAGAACCTCTGAGACCTCAGGCACAGTGTCAGCTGGCAACCTAACAGCTCTGCAGCCTGCCCTTGGTGGGTCTGATATAGCACCAGTCCTGGTTGTTGTGCTTGTCTTAATTTCAAGTGGCTGAAGTCCTGTGAGAAGGCCAGGTGACCATCACGAAGGAGGGGTGATCTTAAAAAGCTGTAAGTCTTCCTAATGCAAAGAGGAAATGCCAGCATGCATGAGTTAAAGCAGAGTATTTCAGTACTTCAGTCAGTTGTAAATCAGTAGTGTGTATGGCCTAGAGGGAAGAGGATAACTTTGTCTCCATCACCTTGCAAGCTGATAAAACACTGCATCCAAGTCAGTGAGTCACATGGTTGCTGTGGATCTTTTAATTTTGAGAAAATTGGGTCAACAAAGGTGGTAAAGATAATTCCGAAAGGAATTTTCTAGCTAAGTTCAAGGAAATCACTGACTCTTGCAATTCTTCTGCCTTCTGTGTTCTGTGATTTCTGTACAGTTTTGATCAGTTTGTCATGGGAGAAAATTCTGGTGCCTGATATACTTTGTGTAATATTGTATCCTATTCTTAAATCTTGAAGTTTTTCCTGGGTTTTTTTTCTTTTTTTTTTCTGTGATTCTGTTGTGCTAGAAATCTTTTCTTTTCTTTTTTTTCTGTGATTCTGTTGTGCTAGAAATCCTTGTGATAAAGTTGAAAGAAATGTCAATAGTGCATATGCATCTGATCTTGTGATACCTCTTTACTTCTTAGACATCCATGCCTTGTTTGTATGATAAGTCTTTATTTTGCTACTGCTATGACAGGTCAGGTCAGGTTGTGCCTTTTAAAAGAAGCAATAGCTGTTCCTCCTCTACCTACTTGAAATGGTATGTCTGGCTGTTACTTTTCATAATTTGCAGAGCTTTGAACAGGAAACTGTCTCAGGTTATCAGAGAAGCACAGCCTGCCTTTTGTAACTGACAGAGGCTGGGTTTTTTGGAGATTGGGTGAAAGAGCATAAACTCAGAGTTTGCTGGTTATGCAAGGTTCCCACGTACCATGTAAGCTATACCTGTGTGTCCTAGGAAAATTATTCAAGGCAAGTAATTCTAAAGATACAACGCTGTTGCAGCAGACCTGCAAAAGCAAGAAGCTCGTTCCCTCTGTGCACAGTATTTCTGCAGCATTACATTGAGCCACTGGGCTATAAAGCAGGAAGCTAGTAGTGCCTTATTTTATGGACACCCTTTTAGGCTGAGCAGTGAGAGATTAGGCGAGGTAGTGGTATCTTTGCACCTCGCTTGCTGGAGCACACGAGCTGCAGGCTGGCTGAGCAGGTAGTGATGTTCTGCCTGTGGATTTGTTTTCTAACTTTCCTGCTGCACTTAAGCTTTGAGAAAATACCAATGCAAGTACCATCAAACTAAATGAATTGAGAGGCGCTGGTGTCCTTAGCTGTGGTATAATATTGTTGTATACATTGAGTGTATGTCTGTCTTAACAGAGTGTACTATTTCCGAGTTGTATTACACTGTTTGGTAAGAAAAAGTGCGGATTTTTATATATTTATATATTTGAATAACTTCAGCTTGAGGGGTTACACACTATACCCCGTACAAAAATCACAGCTTTATGTGTACTTGATAGGTGTATTTGATCTGTAGTACTTTATTTTTAATTCATGAAAGCCATTTGTTTGATCTGTAGTTTCTGACCTTATTGTCCCTTTAAAGAACACTTTGTGAAAGTCACTGTTAGGGATTAAGAAGCTAAAATAAGCACTGGGACATAGTCTTGTCTCTCAAGACCTCACGTGATGAGATGCTGTAAGACTACAGACAGAGACAGGGAATTCATGGAGTGCAAGTGAAAAATGAGTAATGGTTTTGTTCTGAACAATGTTCTCAAAGTGATAGAGGTTCCGTGGCCATTCACCATTAACTCCGATGACTTAATACAGGTACTTGGTCAGCTTTTTGTTTCCAGTCCTGAAATGCAGATAGAATATCTTGTGCCTAAGAAGTCTAAGTAGATGTTATCTGCCTTGACTTGTCTAAAAATAAATTTTGTAGCATATTATTTCTGATAATACGTGGGTATTTCTTATGAGTGTGCTAGTTACCTGAAATCAAAAGCCAAACACAAACATTATTGGAAAAGTACAGAACCTTAGGTACCATTACCCCTAGTTTTCTTGTTCTGCTGTTCTGCAGAGATTGTACTTCCTTCTTTTTGTGTTTACACCTCTCTGAAATGTAACTCTTAGTAACAAGGCTTTATTTAAAAGCACAGCAGATTTTCTAAGGATTTAAATTACCTTTTGCTCGGTTTCCTAATTAAATTTTCTTCCAATTTGTGCTAGAGAATGCTTTCTTTCGCAACTGGCAGTCTCTTTTATCATCAGTCATTTTTCTCTGAGATAAATTCACATCCTCACTCATTAAACATGTTGATGGCATGAATTTAGAGCAACAAAAATAATGGTATTTTCTCTCTTGATGTGCCATTTTTTTCTGAAATAGTTTCTTTCCCAAGTCCAAATTTTAGTTTCAAATCAAACAAAAGAGGATAAACTTGGTATATGTAGAAATTAAACTGTTCTAAGAATACATGCTAGAAGGAAAGAAATTATGTGAAAATAGTGGGGTTTTTTCCTAAATATCTGGATTAAACATGAAAGATTCACTTAAGAGTCAAAAAACTTTCCTAATCTTTAGATGATCATAAAAGAACATAAAAGAAATACATATGGCAAAAAGTCACATGAGTGTGTAAGCTGTGTTTCTGAGTGAAACTATGGGTCCCTAAGTATGGGCAATGTTGATCACCTTATTAATTAAGGAAATGTAGTGATTCATTGTATCAAAAGTTGACTGTGATAGAATAAATACAAGTTAGGGCTATGATATCTATTAACTTAGTTCCGTTGCTTTTGTGTGTACTTGAATTTTCAGATCCTGCCTCCCCTCCCCACCCCGGCCCCAGAAGGTGATTTTCAGCTGAGTAGTCTTTTGGGAAAGGTTCCTGGCTGGTGCAACCCTGCTTAAACAGAAGGCTTTGCAAGCCATTGCTCCAAGATAGTGACTTCCTTCTTGCCCAGTGAATACTCATTGTAGCCTGTGGTAGTGCAGCTCTGCTGTGTGTTTTTCAAGCAGCGATGGAAGCGAGGAGACATTGGTCCGTAAGACAGTCCGTTTGGAAAATCACACTCTTCTCCCCCTGAATGACAGGAAATGGTACTAGAAAGGAGTTCCTGCATCATAGAAGTAGATTCATACTGTTTCTAGCAGCAGTATAATATACTCTTTTTAAGATAAATCTTGTTCAGTTTATAAAGCTGTTGAGTATTTTTAATCTGCCAAAGTAATTAGAAGAAGCCTCAGAATATGTTTTCAGTCACTTTTGACATGGTTGTTCTTGTGCTAGTGGTATTTAGCTTAAATTGTTCTTTTTCTGCGCTGTTAACCTCCTGCATCCTTAAGCCATATTTGTGGGAAGCAACACAATCCTCTTTCAGCATTTTTTGATAGCTTGAGTGAGCCAAGCTCTTCCATTTCCCAGACATCCTGATAGCCCTGGTCTGCATCCTGCTTTGTTTCAGCTTTTCCTTCCTGAGCATGGATGCCTGGTACTGATGTGCTGGCCCACAGTTTCTCTCAGTTGATGCAATGTGTTATTCCCTTTCTCTCCAAGAACAAACATCCTAATGCTATCTTTTTCCTTCTTAAAGCTTCATAATACAAACAGAGCAGAAACTTTCAGTGGCATTCTCTCCCCTGTCGTTTCCAAATTATGAGGCTCTATTTTATGAGTTCTGCAAGGCATCATGCAGTGATTAGTCCTATCAAAATTAATTCCATTTCTGTTACCTTACCTCTCAAGGTCATCTGATTCTTAAAGTGTGTTCTGATTTTGTATTATCTATAACATTTATTAATTTGCATTGAATGTTTTAGGTGTCAGGAACACTTCGAGGAGATGTTTCTTTATTCAGATTGACCAAAAGGCAACAAAACCAGATAAATGCACTTTTTAGTTTACTTCTCCTTTACGGATGTTTACTAATCTTCATTTTTCCTTTTGTTTGATAGCAATTTCTTTTATTGTGCCTTATGAATGGTTTAGTGTAGCCTGGTGCATTAGATTTGAAGTCTCTTTTTTGTCTATAAAATCAGAGTTATTAGATAATGACATACAGACCTTCCTCTGAAAAATTACAGAGGGATTGTTTTCCTGAATTCCAACTCTTGCAGACATATCTTCTTGTTTGTTTGTTACGGTTTTGTTCCCATGTAGTACTGAGGCCTGATTACTATGGCTGTAGTTACTCTGATCATTTATCAACTCATCAGTTTTACTGGTATGTTTCTACTCTTTGCTGTTTTTAAAAACATAGTTCCATTTCACCTCTGATTCAGTATTTTGGGAGGTAGTCTGGGTCTACCTGACTTTAAATTAATTAGATTGAGTTTTGCATTATCTTTTTTATTTCCATACTGCTTCCCTTCCTTGTTGCTTTCTCTTTGGTGATACTGCTGATGTAAACATGTTTTGTTGTTGGGACGCTCTTGCTTATCTAAAATTTCTCTCATGCTGGTTAAGAATGACTGAATCATTAGTCATTCTTAACAGTTAGCAGCCTTAGTCATTGGTCTGCTCACCATTCAGAAACCAGAATTTAATCATAAAGGCCGAGTTCTTTACAGTGGTACTGGGTCTAGCTGGTACAGATGTATTTTTTTTTAATTTGTCTTTTTTTGTGATAGCCTGTATGATGCTGTGTTTTGCATTTGTAACTAAAACAGTGTTGGTAACACACCAGTTTTTTGGCTATTGCTGAAGAGTGCTTGCACAGCTTCAAGGCTTTCTCTTTTCCCACTCTGTCTGCCAGCACAGCAAGAAGGCTGGGGGTGTGCAAGAAGTTGGGAGGGGATGCAACCAGGAAAGCTGACCCAAACTGACCGAGGACATATTCCATGCCATGTAACATTATGCTCGGAAAGAAAAAATGAGGGGAGGGCTGTTTATTGGAAGGCAGCCATTACCTTGAGACAGGTTGGGCGTCTGTCTACTTCTGGTAGGTGATTGCTTTTGTGTCACTTCTTTTGGGTTTCTCCTCCTTCTTGTTCTTTCCGTTGCTTATTAAACTGTCTTTATATCAGCCCACGAGTTTTCTTGCTTCTGCTCTTCATAGTCTCTTCCTGGCCCCCTGGGGATGGGGGAGGTAAGTGGCTCACAGAAGCACAGCTTTGCTTAGCTGCTGACCAGGGTTAACCCATAACATACGTTTTTCTCAAATAATATGGGGAAAAAAAAAAAAGCTCCTTCTGTAATCAGATGAAGTATGGGGTTCATCCAACAGAATTCTGGGTCTGTCCCAGTGGAACAAATTTATCCATCCATTCCCCTACTCTCCCATTCACTGAAATCCAAACCAACCTGGCTTACTCGTGCTGTCTTTTCACAGAAAGAAATGCCAGGGCCTCAGTTACGGATGAACAAGAAGTAATACTCTACTCTGTTTAAAACTTAGATTGCAGTCCTGACTGGCACTTCCACTCTGTCTCTCCTAGCCTTTTTTGTACTAGAAGGTGGATTCTTTTTTGGCCCGTACCATGCAAAAGTTTACAGATGTATCAGATGTTTCTTTCTGATCACTGAAATCCTGGTCAAAACTGGTAAAATTCTTTAACTGACTGTGCCCATCTGGTGACTCCTGTGTTTTAACAGTAGTTGTAATTTTTTCATCTTGTTACCTAGTGAGTTTTTTGCTTGTGTTTGCATCGGCAGTTACTTGCATTTCTTTCCTCTGTTTGTACATGCTGTAAGTCCTGTAAATAGCTGATGTTTCTTCTTAAAGTTTAAGGTATGCCAGATTCTCAACTTCTGTTTAGAGCAAGTTGCTCCTAGACCTTCTGGTATCAGAAAAGGGCCTGAAAAGAAACTGTAAAGATTCAAATACCTGGTGGCAAGTTCTTGTCCATATATTTGGCATTTTATAAAGGTTTGGGAGCAGATTCCTAACCACTGCATAATTATTGGAGTTGATTTTTTGAGTCTATCAATTTAAGATGGCACTTGCTTATGTTTAATATAGGTCACGCTGCTCTCACTGAAGCTTCTGTTTTTGGGATTTAGACAGTAATATGCCACCCCTAACCATGAAAATGAGAACTGGAGTAATCTTATCTACTGTTCAGCCAAGCTGTCGTTGCTGCAGCAGCTTCATCTGTGGGACACAGTAGTCCCTGCACACTTCTGGGCAAGGTGTGCTGCAGGGTCATACTTGATGAAGGCATACCAGGAGAGGGATGCGTGATGGATCAGGTGGTATTTTCCTTTGTACTAGGGTGGGTCTGTGTGCCAGAGTATGAAAGTTGTTTGGTTGTCTTTTTAGAAAGCGGTTGCTGCGCAAGCCCAAGCTGTCAAATACTGTATTACTGATCACTGCAGAACACGTGACACCTCCTTTTAAGTATTCTCACCTACTTTTTTCATGTTTCCTCTCCCAGCACTCATCTCATATGACTGTCAGTGCCTGTAGAGATGAATGTACTAGACTTCCTGGTTTGTGTACATCAAATACTGAACAATTTAATAAAAAGCATAATCTCATATTCACGGAAACCTGACCTCAGCTACTGCTCGCTAAGATAAAATGCTTCCTTCTACTAAGGACAGAGCAAAACTCTTCCTGATACTCCGTATGTACATTTCTTATTCAGGAAAGCTGCTTCATAGTACAGAACCACTGAGCATGCTTCCCCAGAATGCCTTCTGCATCCTAACAGGCCGCCTCAGAAGAATGTATTATTGAAGTGCATCCTAGAAACCTATGTTAAACTTGAAGAAGGCAATGTGTAGTGTATAAATCCTTCGTTTTGAAATTAAAACTTACTTTAGAAATAGTTGCGTGCATGTCGCAGTCAAGATAGCAGGTGATGCTGGTTGCTTAAGAAAGACAGTTTGTGCAAGCTAGGTTAGTGCTGTTAAATCAGTACTGACCGTTGGAGCCCAGCCTGCTTTTCTTGGGGGCAGTGGGGATTATCTGTGTGAAGCACGATGTGTTAGACATCATGAAGTACTTTGATGGATGATGCCTGTCCACATGGATAACAGGAGGGTGGTAGCGTATCTGCTTTTTACTGTTTGGGATGATGTTCAGTTGGCTGAAGACAGTTGGGATAGAGTTAAGAAAAGTGGATAATATAAATGATTTGCAGGCAAAAGTATTGTTTTTTATTAGACCAGTTGGCATACCTGGAAAACTGGAAAGGATTAATATGCAGAAGGCTGCCTTCAAGCTTAAAAGAGAAATTACAATGTTCAGGTTAAAATCAGACTGTGAACAGTTGATGGAAGGTTAATTTATTCATCCATTAGCCTGTGAGAGGAAGAAGGGTTGGTACCTACGGATTTGGGGAGAGTAGGGATACAGGACAAAGGAAGACAGGGAATTATGTATGGAACACTGATGTTAGCTGAAGGTACATAGACATCATGGAGGTGATGGAAACCATAACTTCATAATCATCCTTTACAGCTATCTTCTGACTGGTTTTAGTATATTATAGACTAGGCTTTTTTTTGAGAGGAAGCAGAAGTTGGTCATGAATTCACCAACATGGAAAGCATGCATGCAGGCTCAGGACAGATGTATGTTGTTTCTTCTTTTCAGTTAACCTTCTCCTGCAGAGAATATCACTAACTTACTCCCCAAAAACTTTTTTGGGGTAGCTGGCTAGCTGGAGTTGGTAGGTTTTGGACTTTTTGAGTCTGCCATTTCTTTCCTGTTGATAACTTAATTCCATGAAGAACTGAATGTTGAGGTCTTTATTATAAACCTAATGGTCATAATATACCATTCTTAACAGTTAAAAGGTTTACTCAGCTAGGTAACGGCAGTATTTCTTATATTAAAAGATATGCAAGCTTAAAAATAATAAAACCTACAAGTAGGCTGAAGATACATTACGTTTTTAGTCTGTACATATATATAAAGTTGCTTAAAAGAAAGTATTGAAACAAGACTCATGTTCCTTTTACGCAGTGACTTGCAGTGGATGGACTGTAGTAATTTTTGGTTTGCTAAGCAGTTCCTCTGTGGTGGTGCTCCTGTACACAGGCAAAAGCCGGTGGTGGTGAGATGGCACTGCCTGGTTTCTTGCTCATACAAAGCAATTGTTGGTGTCATAGGAACTTGCCAAGTGGCATGTTTTCTTTCACAGTTTGTTTGTGCTGACTCCTTTGATCAGCATATGCTATACTGTCCTCAGTCATTTGTGGCAAACCCAGCACATTTTCTTTGTTGGAATATAAGATTGGTGAAGAAAAGTACATTAAAAGAATTTCTTGCAAGCAAATGCTGAAATAAATGGGTCTTGGAGCCAGAATGTATGAGAGGGCTGGGCTGTGTTTGTCTCTTTCCTTGCAAGTGCACCCAGTAACTTACTGTGATGGGTGGGGGATTAAGAGTTGTCATTACTGCCTTCCTCTCTGCTAGTAATTTCTGTCCCTAAAAGCGCAGCCATGTAATTCACTGAAGTGTTACTCAGGGGAGTTGCTTACAGGATCTCCTGTGGGGACTGGGGCAGAAATCTCCGAAAGTGGACCTGCAGCCAATGGGGAAAGGTTTTGTTGGGTTTTCTTTCTATATTTCTGTGCGTGATTTTTTCCTCACATCAGCTTCCCACCTTTTGCTTCAAAACAGCTTTAAAGGAGCAGAAAAGAAGTCCAAAGATAATAAGCGATTATTTTGCCACCTCGGGTAAATGGAGGGCAGTTAGGTAGTAGATAGTGGTGCTGAGGCAAGAGGGGACGGGATTTTGGTTTTCCTTTCTGTTTAAACCAGTCGATTTGTGCATTTTCCTACAGGAGGCTGAAGACCAGGACTTCTGTCTTGGAGTGGACCAGATTATTACACCTCATTGGTGCTCACATGCATACCTGCATGTGTTGTTTGTGCAGAATAAAGAATGGAAGGGAATTTGCTTTAAGTTGAAGAGTTGATGCCTCCTCTGGCTGGGCACTGTGAGGGACCTCCCCTTCATCTTGGGGAAAGGAGGAAGGCATTACTTGTTTTTTCCCCAAGAACTAACTTTTTGTTCCCCTCACAGGAAGTACGTATATGCTTTTTTATAATAATGTTATTTTAAATGTGTTACAGTGTTCCAGCTCAGAGTTCCAATTGTTTCATATGCCTAATCAGTGCAAGCTTACAGCAGAACTCCTGCCTTCAAGTTTTCCTCATAATTACTTGTAGCTCCTGCAGAGAAGGGAGACCAGAAATAAATGACTGGTCTGGTTAGATGGCATAGTGAAGCACTGGAATAGTCTGTGGAAGGAGGCTGTCGAGTCATCAGTACTTGGAAGTGTGTTGAAAACCTTCTAGGCAGCTTTGCAGTTAATATAGTAGCTATCATTTAGGAGTTTAATCCTCTTTGTGGTACACAGAGGGCATTTGAGTAGTCCAGAGAAGATAATAGACTTGCTTTTCTTAGTTACCTGTAGACTTAATTCATTCTATGGAAAGTATTTAAGAGGTGCACCTAGTAGGTGCAGTCTGAAAATCTGGAAAGATAGTAAGATACTATTGTAAGTAATTTTTCCACAGACAGGCATGGACTGGACTACACTATCTGTCTGTCTTTAGCCTTATTTTTACATATTTCTTTAAATGCTTTCCCCATCCTCAGTATTCTATGCATTGTGATCATTCATCATGCAACCATTTACCCTGTCTGGTCTTTGAAAGGGTGGTCATAGCTTGCCCACTTGCCTTGCTTTTTATTTGTACTGGAGAGTTTACTGTGCTTTTACCGTATATTCCCATGAAAATTTTCTGAGTTCTCTTCCTTGATGTTGTCTTGATACATAGGTTAAAGAAAACGAAGAATGTCATATAGGGAAACAGTTCTGTTGCTCTTTAAAACAGGTTATGAACTCACTTGAGATCTTCAAATTATTGTACTTATTAATACATAACTGTGCTTTCAGTTTCAATTTTAAATAGGCATTTTATGGTTAATCTTGTAAGCAAATGTTTTCATGGCTTATGAAGAATCGTTAGCTCAAGAAATTACTAACAACTTCTGTAGAACAGTGTCAACTGTTTTAATGACTCATTCCTGCAAAACTTTGAGGTGTAAAATAACAAATCTCAGTAAATTATGTGTGTGTTTTCCTTCTTCCCTTAAATGTTTTTTCATGTAACTAGTTATAGTTCAGGTCAGCCTTGGAGATGTATTCTTTTTAGTTATTTTATATTAGTAGAAGTACAGACATTGAGGCAGTTCAGATTGGTGCAGTGAAGGGCTAGGAAACAGTTTGCTTTCATAGTAGTTAGGGTCTGTTCTGTGTAGCAGGGTGAGGGGGGGTTCTTGTATTCCAGAAAGGTAGAAAACCTCAAAATTCTTAAGCAGACAGTGTGTCCATACTAGGCTTTTGAAGGCAGGTTTTCTCCCCTAGCACCAGCATCTCTTGAAGCTAGTTGTAATGTACTGCAAGGATGCTGCCTTCAAAGCAGGAATAAGAGATCTCAAGTTCTTTTGGTTGTTTGTTTTTTATCTTCCTTTGCATTATTCATATGGAAGTCCATGCCTGTCTGTGGAAAAATTACTTTAAATAATAACTTACTAGCTTTCCAGATTTTCAGACTGCACCTACTAGGTGCACATCTTAAACAACTGGAGGAGCTGCTTTGTAAGGTGGGAACCCCTGTGATGTGGGTGAATGTGTATTTACCAGCTCAGCTGTGATGTTCAAACTCTAAAACCTCGTGAAAGGAGGTGGGGAGAAGCCTTAGAAATCTTGGACCAGCCCTGGCTGGGAAGAAGAGAATTTCTCCCCTATACAGATTGATTTTCAGTTATACAGTCTGACTGATCTACAAAGAGGAGGAAACTTGCACTGATCATCTACACTGTGAAGGAAGGAGAGAGTGTGTACGAGTGACCTTGTGCTGCTGAGCCACCATGCAAGTTGCTGGGATAATACATTTCTGTGGCCGGTTGTGGAAGTAAGCTGGTGACGTGATGCAAGAGTAGCGCAAACTGGCACTACTAATCACTGCTTGAGAGCAGCAAAGAGAAAGGAGGCTGGGAAGAAGGGGGAAGAAAGAGTAGGGAAGATGAGGGGAAGAAACATGTTAAGAACTTAAAGGCTGGCAGATGGTATTTACTGTATTTAATACAGAGACATTCAGTGCCTGCTTTGTCTTTTTGTGACAACTGCCTGAGCACATCAGTGACAAACAGGCATGCGAGATGAGGAATAGAGACCTGTTTCTGCAGTATTTATTCAAATAAAAATCCTGCTTGTGTGAAGCCAGAAGAATCAAACCACACATAGAAATATTTTTGTCTGTGCTTTTTTGGAATGTATTTGAGACTGAGGATGTGTAACTGAAGAGCTCTATGCATATGACACACCTGTATAGTGAGATTTGTGATATATTAATAGTTCTTTTCAGATTCGTTAGGAAAAGACAGAATTTTTAAAACCCCACACTTGAAGTGCGATGTCTTTGAAGTTGTCTTTTTCTCAGGTAAAGTTTGGTGGGTGTGTTTTTTTCTCTTCAAGAGGGCCTCATAGTCATCATCTCTACTTGTTTGTTACAGGCAATAGGTTTAATGGCAGTAGAGGTTAAAAAAGAGAAAATCCCATCTGGCAGTCATTTCTTCTTTTAGTTGGGTTACTAGTTAAATGAAAGACAAACTAATCCTGTAACTAGCTTCCTTTCTTTTCTGTGATTGTGTGGGATTTTTTTTGGGGTGTTGTGCCCACCCACCTACTCTCCACCCCCCCACCCCCACCCCCAGTTATTCAATTTTGCTGTCTTGGGGAGTGAGGGGCATTTATTTTCAGTACAAATCCAATAGAAAGCAACACTTTTGGGAAGTTTTAAAGTTGTGAGTGCGCGCCTCAAGGCAGCTGTTAACGGGGAAAGTCTGGAAGCGCAGTTGTGTATACACTTCTGTGTCCCCATAGCGTTCTTGCTGGTAGGTCAACATCTTTAGCTTTTATTGAGAAATCAGCTTCCAACAAGTGAAATCATTGTTCAGTTAACGTAGGCGGTTGAGGTCTCACTCCACATCTCTGGCTATTGCTTTAATGCATGCTAGCATGCATGGAATAATGTGTGCTCCTGCCACGGTAGTAGTTACCTGCCTCGATGAGAAGGATGCAGGGGAACTGACAAATCAGTCATTTATCTGCACCATAAATATAGTTTTAGCATATTTAGGTAATTAAGAATAGAGATTGTTTATTAGCCTGGATGTAACACTGTTAGATAACATTAATTCATGTCACTAATGCCAGTTCTCCAGTGTACAGCACAGTGTCATCTGAAAGTTTCAGGCAATTAATTTCACTAATGATGACTGAAAATGTAGATGACTTGTTCCTAGCTGTTTTCTGTTTTCGGTCACTAGTTGAGGCCAGTGGGGGGCCAAAACTGAAAGGATTTCCGAAGCATTTAAAAAACTGGCCTAGTCTTGATCTTCTCTGAGGTGAATGAGGATTTTGTGGTGCTTTCAGGCTTGCCTGAAGCCAGGAGAGTATCTGAGATGTCTTGTCCTTGCAGCAGAGACATTCGTATGGCACAGGTACGCTCTGAGAAGGAGATACGTTTCACTTAGTAAAGAATAAGCCCTCACATTAGCCCTTTGCTTTGGTGCAGAAGTTTTGTGATAGCTTTGACAGGAAGCAAATGCACCCGTAATTCCTCTTCTTTACCATCTTGACAGACAGCTTTCATATAGTCCCATGGTCCCCCCGGTTCAGGACATGGGGCTGCTTGCGGAGAGCCACTGCTTTAGGTTTTCTTTTTCCATCTCCATGGAGACAGAACTCCCCAAGCTTGTTGGCTTTACTCACTTCAACTTTCCATGCCCCAGACCAGAGAGACTTTGCTAAATGAAGGTTTGATTCACAAGTCTTGTGGTCAGGCTTGTAGGTACAAGCAAAACGAATACAAAGCCTGCTTCTTGTCTGTGCTTGATAACGGAATAAGCAAATAGGAAGGTGAAAGCTATATATAGTCACTAGGAGACCGCTGAGAAACCACTCTCCAGCTCCTAAGTACAGCTGTGTTTTAGACAGCCCTCACTGTCCTACCAATCCCTGTATTATTTCTTAAATTAGGTTTTGGGAACAAATCTGTGTGTCAATCCAGAGTGGTTTTGAGATATTTAACAGTGATTTCCCTGTTTCTTCATCCCTCCCTCCCCCCCCCCCCCCCATTTGCTTCATCAGTTCATCAACCAAGGGATGTGCAGATAGTTACACTACTAATAACTGTTCTTGGCTCTACACACTTTGCTCGCCACCCCACCGGCCTTGTCTTTGGTCTGGGGATGGATGTTCTTCATCCAGTCTAAGCTGTTGGCTTTGATCTGGATGATTGATACACCCCTGTCAAATGTAGAATGCATCAGTTCTAGCAGGGCATATGGCTGTTAAGTTAACAGGATGATGCATAAGATGTACATGTAACAGACGTGGTTCAAGATGTCTTGTCCAAACTGTTTTCTGGTCTATAATTGTACAGTTTTTAGAGGAGCGTGAGGTCCTGTATGTGGCAGGAATAGGTATGTTTGTTTCTCCTGCAAACATGTTCTGTTCTTCATGTAATTTTGTTGTACTGTTGTAAACCATAAATGCTAATTCTGCGTGTACTTTGATAAAGTAATTTGCAGTTTTCAAATAAATTAAACTCCTTTTTCTCAATATCTCTGTAGAAAATTTCTGCTCCCTCTTTCAATTCAATCTTACTTCCCTTTCTTCTCTGTCTGTGCCTTGCTGTACCAAGATGTGTGACTCTGTGGTTCATGTTCAGCTTTTCAGCTTCATTACAGCCCTTTCTTTGCCATGTGCTGTTGAGGTGACTGATGCTTTTCAACATATTACTAATTTGTGGCTTTGCATATACTATGTACATTCATATGTTTCTTGTTCTTTATTCCAGAGATGGTGATGCTGTTGGAATGGTGGTCAGGCACTGATTGCACCCTCTACACTGACCCAGAGAGTTACCACAAATATGGGAAGGAGAATGCCATCGTAATCCTTAATCACAACTTTGAAATCGACTTTCTCTGTGGTTGGAACTTTTGTGAAAGATTTGGGGTCTTGGGGGTGAGTTTTGTTTAGCATTTAAAATAAACTTCCTCTTCTTGGATGCAGGGAAAAAAAAAAACAAAACACAAATCCTTTGTGGTTTTGAAAGTTGATAGATCTGTGCTCATATTTCACTCAGCCACCATCCAGAATTAGAGAAGTGAACCTAAAACAATGCAGTGCAAGTATATGTCATACTGAGATGGGATTGCTTGGGCATTCATGGAAGTTTTAAAAGCATTATCATTAAAGCTGTTGGAGGAGATGTGTTTTTTTTTAACCTGTGGAGGCCATTACAGTTGTATTTCTCTGTGTGCTTGCTAGGTAGCTCTTGGGGTTCATTGTGCTGCAAAAAGATGAGCTGTTCTGTGATTCGTTCCCAATAAGTTGTAGAATTTGTTTGCATTCTCCAGTACAGTCTTAAAAATCTACAGGTTTCAGACACGCCTTCTCTCTCTCCTGCTTTAATTAATGCAGTGAAGAAAGGAGAGATGACTGGGGAGGGAGAAGGTGAAGACAACTTAGGGCCAAAGGAGTTGGGACTGATTGTGCTTGGCTGCAGGAGGCAGACAAAAAGGCTTTTGTTACAACATCCAGCTGTACCCTGCAGCCCTGGCAGACAATGGCCCTGCTCTTAACAGGGTCACAAGCATGTGTCCAAACTCTGTGTTTTACAGCTTGAACTTCTATTAGGTGAAGCCATTAAATGCTCTAATTTTTTGTTTGATTGTCATGGTTTAACCCAGTAGGCAACTAAACACCACACAGCTGATTGCTTACTCCCTACCCCCAGTGGGATGGGGAAGAGAATTGGGGGAAAAAACCCTAAATTTTATGCATTGACATAAAGATGGCTTATTAAAACAGAAAAGTAAGGGAAACTAATAATAATAACAACGATAAAACAATTAGAATATAGAAAACAAGTGATGCACAATGCAATGGCTCACCACTCAGACTGCTGCCCAGCAAGTTCCTGAGCAGTGGCTGCCAGCCAGCTTTCCTCCTAGTTTATATACTGAGCGTGACATCATATGGTATGGAATATCCCTTTGGTCAGTTGGGATCAGCTGTCCTGGCTGTGTCCCCTCCCAAGTTCTTGTGCCCCACAGCCTTCTCGCTGGTGGAGTGGTGTGAGAAGCTGAAAAGTCCTTGACTTAGTGTAAACACTGCTTAGCAACAACTAAAACATCATCTTATCAACGTTATTCTCATTCTATATCCAAACCACAGAACTATGCCATGTACTAGGAAGAAAATTAACTTTATCCCAGCCAAAACCAGGACATTAGTTTTACACATTTAAAAACAAAACTAAACTTCCTTAGACCTGTCTGGCACCAAAAGGAAAAATAAAAAAAAATAAAGTCTTTCCCTTGTCCTCATCAGAAAACTGGCCCTCCTGGCCTGAGTTGCAATGATCAATCTGTGCATTGTTCTGCTTCTTTTGTCTCTCTTCTCCTGTACTGGCTTTCTTGTTTCTCCTTATAGTCAAACTACCATAGTCCCAGTAGGTTTATAATGCTCTATCAATGTGGTTCTGTTTTTTTCAATGTCGTTTTAGTTTTTTTGCTGTTTGTGGAGGGGTGGAGTGGCATCCTTTCTTGTATGTTGTTAGGTTTGTGAACCATGGTCCTCTTCTAATGACTCAGATGGCATGAGGTTCTCCACTTTCATGAAAGTTTTTGAATGGCTGTGGAAGAAGGTCTAGCACAAAGAACCAAAGAAGGTGCTAAGAATTGGAGAAGTGTGTGTGGACAAAAAGCCCAAGAATGACAATTCTAACATTTATTTTACTTATTAATTTTTTCTTTAATATGATACTTTTGGAGCATCCATTGAAAATTCTAGGAGGCACTGGGCTGACAGTGCTGAATGAGAGCCAGAGAGCCAGATATCTGTTTGTTTATAGTGGAGAAGGAGATAACCACATGAAGAAGCAATTCTATGCTTGCTTTTACTCTTGCAAGTTATTGTAGCTATTGAGACTGTCTTGCTAGCTGCAGCTGAACTCTATGCAGCTGGATATACTAATGTGTAATTGTTTGCAGCACCAAACCTTAGAAGATTTTTTTGGTTGTTGTTAGAAATTAGAAAAAGGAAGCAAACTTAAAAAAACCTAGAAGTTGACAGGAATTTCAGGCAAACCTGTGTTCAGCCCAAACTGTTTATTACTTACATCTGTATTCCACTTGTGAGTTTGTTTGGGTTTTTTGGTTTTTGTGGGTTTTTTTGTGAAGGGATCTTCCTGTTTTGTTTTCAGTCCTTGATACCCATCAGCTACATCTCTTTGTGCGGCCAGACCTCAGTGATGTGTGCAGGAGGGAGGGAACATAGGGGTACTTGATGCCAAGTCAGTATCATGCTACTGTGGGCAGCAATGGATGTCCTAGGGAACAGCTGAATCCTGACTCCTCCTGACAGAGGTGGCTGCAAAAAGCTGCAAGGGAAGCAGGAGCTGCATGCCAAATTGGCTTTCTGTAGAGTTAGAAACATCACAGCCCCAACAGGATGAAAATTTGTCCACACCAGTGTTTTCTAGTAAAAGACAGGGCTGTTGTTATGATCCTGAACCAGGGTGACTGTGATGGTTGTGTTGTGGATGCTCTGCTTTTCCACCCCATGCTGGTGCAATGGCTGGGGGAGATGCTGACTCCGGTGTCTGTGTGTTGCTCTGTTGTGTAAATAGAGATGTGGTTTTGGTGACAGGTCCCTGTGGTCTGCTGTGCCCTTGCGTTTTCCTGCCTGTGACATTCCAGTCTTAGGACTTAACCTTCTTCTTAGTGGTGGACAGCATAGCTGCTGTATCAGCATTTGAACACATTAGTAGCATTTAGTTTCTTCAAGATGTGCGCTAAGCATCCCTTTGAAAACAGACCCACTGGACACCAGAACTTGAAATCAGGACAGAGGTGTGTTCTGAGGAGGGAGGTTTTATTCAGGACTTACACCAAAAGCACATTAATACGCTGTCTGCCAATATTCACTGTACCCTTCTACTTCATTGCTTGCTCTCTCCAAGCAGTGATAATATAGCTTTTTTAGTAATTTCAGTAACTGTTTTTTCTGAGATGAAGACATTTATATTAGCAAAAATTGCCTGTGCTTTAAAGCTAAACCTGCTAGTTTATCTGTTCATCTTCTGGTATCTTGAGTTTCAAGTTATTCATGCTGATGGTCTTTCTACCTTGGCAAAACATAAACATTACTCTGAGTGGCTCATTATGTTGGCATCAAAATATGTGCATTTCTGAGAGCCCATAGTTGTTTATTTCTTGTCAGGGTAAACAAGGCAGAAAACCATTATGAAAAATTGGTTGTTAACTATCTTGCTTTAAGTTTCTCATAAAAAAATTGCTAAGCACATGTAATAAATTTTAACCCTGACTAACTGTTCCAATGCCAGGAAACCCAAATTTTATTTAAAAGTTGTTTATGCCAAAGCTTGCTGTTGGAAAAACTGAACATGCCCCTAAATATAGGTGTGATAAGAGACTTTTGTAGGTTATTGTATGGCACCGATAGGTGTGTGAACACAGTAGTTTGCTTGTACATTTTAATATATTAATAGATTTTAAACTAGGTTTGAAGGGGGAAAGGGATAAAACCAGACTTGCTAGAGATAAGCCTGGGGGCGGCACGCCAGTGTTTGAGATCTGGTGTGCTAGCCAGGTCCTTTGGTCTGCCATCTCAGTGGAGGTAGGGGATGGAGGTCCATGTGACAGCAAAGGTGCAAGGGTTATTGATGTGTTAGAAACCATGGAAGTGCCTGAGAATGGTCATATAGGAATTAGGGCTTCTCCCCCCAGAAAGGTGGCGGGATCAATAGCCAACTAATGTGCATCTACACCAATGCCCAATGCATGCAGCATGGGCAACAAACAGGAGTTGAAAGCTGTTGCGCAGCTAGGAAACGATGATATAGTTGCCATCACAGAAACATGGTGGGATGACTTGCACAGCTGGAGTGCTGCAATGGATGGCTGTAAAATCCTCAAAAGGACAGGCAAGGAAGGAGAGCTGGTGGAGTAACCCTGTGTGTTAGGGAATGTTTTGGTTGTCTAGAGCTTAATGATGACAATGGTGTTTGTGTTTGTGGGTAAGAATCAGGGGGAAAGCCAACAAGGCAGATATCATGGTGGGAGTCTGTTATAGACCACCCAACCAGGATGAAGAGGCAGACAAAATATTCTGTAAGCAGTCTCACGATCACTAGCCCTTGGTCTTGTGGGGGACTTCGACTTAACAGATGTCTGCTGGGGATACAGCAGAGAGGAAACAGTCTAGGAGGTTCCTGGAGTGTGTGGAAGATGATAACTTCCTAACACAGCTGGTGAGTGAGCCAGCTAGGGAAGGCACCCCCCTGGACTTGTTGTTTGTGAACAGGGAATGATCTGTGGGTGATGTGATGGTTAGAGGCTGTCTTGGGCATAGAGATCATGAAAAATTAGGTTTTGATTCTCGGAGAAGTAAAGGGGTGGGAGTGGGGGTCAGCAGAACTGCTACTTTAGAATTCCAGAAGGCAGACTTTGGCCTGTTAAGGAGACAGGTTGACAAAGTCCCTTGGGAGGCAATCTTGAAGGGCAAAAGGGTCCAGCAAGGCTGGACATTCTTCAAGAAGGAAATCTTAAAGGCGCAGGAGCAGGCTGTCCCCATGTGCAGGAAGACGAGCAGGTGGGAAAGAAGACCACCCTGGCTGAACAGAGAGCTTTGGCTGGAACTCAGGGAAAAAGGGAAATTTTATGAGCAGATCATTTTGAGCGCTGTCATGTGGCATGTACAGGACAAGCAGGAGATCAGGTCCAGTTAGCACAAGTTTGAAAGGCAGGTCCTGCTTGACTAACCTGATCTCCTTCTATGGCCAGGTGATCCACCTAGTGGATGAAGAAGAGGCTGTGGGTGTTGTCTGCCTGGATCTCAGTAAAGCCTTAGGCACCATTTCCCACAGCATTCTCCTGGAGAAACTGGCTCCTCATGAATTGGACAGGTGTACTGTTCACTGGGTAAAAAACTGGCTGGACAGCCAAGCCCAAAGAGTGGTGGTGAATGGAGTTAACTCCAGTTGGCAGCCAGTCACAAGTGGTGTTCCCCAGGGCTCAGTGCTGGGGCCAGTTCTGTTTAATCTCTTTATCATTGATCTGGATGAAGGGATCGAGCGCACCCTCAGTAAGTTTGCAGATGACACCAAGCTGGGGGGAATGTTGACCTGCCTGAGGGCAGGAAGGCTCTGCTGGGGGATCTGGACAGGCTGGAGCGATGGGCCCAGGCCAATGGTGTGAGGTTCAGCAGGGCTCAGTGCCAGGTCCTGCACTTGTGTCACACCAGCCTGACGCAGCGCTACAGGCTGGGGCAGAGCGGCTGGAAACTGCCTGGTGGGAAAGGGCCTGGGGGTGCTGGGTGACAGCCATGAGCATGAGCCAGCAGTGTGCCCCGGTGGCCAAGGCGGCCAACGGCGTCCTGGCTGGTGTCAGAGACTGTGGCCAGCAGGACTAGGGCAGTGATCGCCCCCCTGTACCCGGCACCGGTGAGGCCGCACCTGGAACCCTGTGTTCAGGTTGGGCCCCTCACTGCAAGGCAGACACTGAGGTGCTGGAGCGTGTCCAGAGACGGGCAACGGAGCTGGGGAAGGGTCTGGAGCACAAGTCTGATGGGGAGCGCCTGAGGGAGCTGGGAGTGTCTAGCCTGGACAAGAGGAGGCGCAGGGAGACCTTATTGCTCTGTACAGCTACCTGACAGGAGGTTGTAGTGGGGTGGGGGTCAGTCTCTTCTCCCAGATAACAAGTAGAAAACGGCCACAAGTTTATGCCAGAGGGGGGTTTGACTGGATGTTATGAAGAGTTTCTTCACCAAGAGTGTTGTCAAAGCATTGGAACAGGCTGCCCAGGGAAGTGGTTGAGTCACCATCCCTGGAGATACTTAAAAGCCGTGTAGATGTGGCACTTTAGGGACATGATTTAGTGGTGGACTTGGCAGTGTTAGGTTAAGAGTTGGACTCAATGATGTTGTCTCTTCCAACCTCGATAGTTTTATGATTCTGTGATCCTAAATTATGTATTTGTTCATGTAGGCAGCCAAAACTACGTTATTATTTGTATTTAATACAGCATTTTAGCATGTGCTTGGGCATACGTCCTCTAAAATATTGCTATGTTAACCTTTCCAACATGGAAAAGTTTTATTCAACGTGAAGCATTATAAATTAGGAGCCTAACTAAATTTTTGGAATGATGGCTTCGAGGGCCTAAAGAAACACATCTTTCCATCTTGATGTCCCAGAGAACATACTACGATGGAGTGCTACATTTCAAAAATAGAGCAAATGGAATCATCGAAAGTATGTCAATGCTGAGGGCAGCTTGGAGAGCAAATAACCTATGAGGCAAAGTGCTGCTGCTGCTAATGGCTTGTAGCTACAATGAATTTGTTTTGAAACTGTGGAATAAATTCATTAGACATCCTTAGCTTGCAGCTTGATTTTATGCTGCATCAAGAGGCGATGAATAACTGAGGCTGGATGTATAAATCAAGAGTTTCTTTCTGTGACAGCATAGCTGTGCAAATGCATCTGAAGTAAGCTTGTAAAAATACTCCTTTTTTATGTGATGTTATTGCAGTCATTCACAAAAGGAGAACTTCATGGGTATTTCCACCTGAACACACTTGCCCAAAAAAATTAATCTGTATTAAAATGCTATTACTGTAGACAAATTATCCTCGTCCAGTGATAATTTCATTAAACATCTGTTAAGAGTTACACAGTTCTGAGCACTGAAAATGTTTGACTTCCTTCATCAAGGCACCCTACACGGAATAAATCAGCACTTCTTAATGAATTTATTCTGTTGAACAAGCTGAATTTGAAGGTTAGAGGTGAGCGTCACATACTTAGCAAAGCACTTTGGTAGAGGTAGTAGCTGAAGTCAACCAGAGTTACGTTTTTGCCCTTGGATATTTACACAGGAGCTGTGCATGAGTAGGTGACTGAAAACAGAATAGGTTGTAGCTCTAGTTATTTTAAGAGAAGATCGTAACTTCTGAGGGGAGGCCTAATGTATTCCTCCCACATGAGAGCTATTCTTGCCAGTATAACGCACTAAGGGGTTTCCTTTCTCCAATTAGTTCTGTGTCATTAGCCTTTCTTCTACTTCTAGGATTGATGGGGCGCGCAAAATAGCGTAGGGTGCTTTAGTTTCTTTTAATGTACATCTAAGGAGTTGTACTCTCGTGTGTCTAAAAGAGCACTTTTAAATTTTAAAAATGCATCTGCACAGGAAATTATGAACATGTGCCCTGAGGAAGAGTGCAAACATCTATTTGGCTTTTGTGGTTGTACCTGCGCTCTGTGACACCTTAGCTCACAATATAATTTCTGTGGTTTACCAGGGAAAAAGAACCAAAACGGTGGCAGCTTCTCTCCTGCCCCTTATATGCTTTTAAAAATATGCAAAACATTAGAAAATAATAGAAAAGTGAAATAGTTACTTTAACTTCTTTTTGGACTAGGATTCCTGTGTTTTAAATTCTGGTAGGGAGGACTACTGGATTGTTTTTTCTGACTCTGTGCTCTGGAGGCCTTGTACTTTCTATGCAGAGCACATTTGTATTTGTTTATGGTAGGTTTTGTGATACTGAACACTTACTGTAAATAAACTTCAAGAGCATAGGGTTTTTTTCTTTTCTTGGAGGGTGACACTGGTTGCTTTTTGCCTCATTGAGCAGTGGCTCGTGCTAGGCTGTGGCTGATGGCTGCCCTGGTTGAGGCTGAGGTAATCTGTAGTTCCCTACGGTTTTAGTCCTCCCTGCTCGGCTTGAAACACTTTACATGACTGTTGCGGTTTCTGGGGCAAAGCCTTGGCTCCGCTAGCTTCCTCAGGCATGTACAGGGGAGGGAAATGGAAGAGCGTATGAACTGGTCTGTGAGCTTTGAATGAAAGCTGTACTGTATGTGGCCTACAACAAAAAATGCTCTTTGGAGGCTTTTAAAGCTGTATGCTAGAACTATTTAAACATATTTTGGAAATGAGAAAATGACTGGTATTAAGAGGAACTGAGAAAAGGAAGAACAGTAATGTGGAAGGGAAAAAGAGAGAGCTAAGGAAAGTCATGGGAGGAAAGCCTGTTTCTCTGTGGCCAGTTTGGGGAGCTGGAGGAGGAGGCTGGGCTCTGTGTTACTGCTGCCATGCAGTAGGGACTGATGTCCAACATGGCTTGAAGCTGAAATGGCAAAAGGCATGCTGAATCCTATGGCTGCTCCTTGTGGGAAAGTGGGGTTTGGACACCTGATCTGGGCTCATCACTGAAATTCTTGAATGGTCGAGAGGGAACACTTCATTACAGAGTGTTAAATCATTTGGTGGTTCCTGCATTCAGGAATACTGCATAACAGAATTGTCTCATGTTATCTTCTGCTTTGCTTCTGTGTAACAGTTGATAGTGAAGCTATGTGATGTGCACTTGCCTTCCAGTCTTAGGAGCTTAATTATTTAAGGTGTTTTCTTTTTCAAGGAAGGAGAGCAGATGATAGGAATAAGCCGAGATAAAGAATTAGGTCAAGTCTCTTCCCCTGGTAACCAAATGAGCAACAGTGACCAAAAAAAATAATTGGTGGTGGTAATTTCTACAGTAAAAAATTCCTACTTACTCAAATGCAATGTCCTGAAACTCATTTGTAGAGCATTTTGATGAGATAGCTTATAATGATATTGTCAATAGAAACTGGACTACAATTGCTCCACCTATCCTCTGAGAAAATGTCTCTGGTTTCCAGGAAATGCCGAAGCAACTATTTCTATACACACACATATGCCATTTTATTCTCTAAGTAACGAAGTGAAACAGAAGACAACTCACCAAGGCAGGCTAACTTGGAGGACAGGAAAGGAGCAAGTGGAATAATTTCTGCTGCACAAAGGGATGCCAGTTTGAGATGATCATGGAGTTAAATTCTGGAGTAGAACTTGAGATTTGAAACTTGCTGAATGCTTGATAAACCATAGGCTGCCTGTGGAGGATCTGGACAAACACTTCAGTTCTGTCATGCCTGTGAGACAGGAACAGTACTTCCCCACCAGAAGTATGCTTTGAGACAGATTCATTAGTGGAAGTATTTATGCTCTTCCATAAACAAACCTAAACACAAATTAAGTATTTTTCTTGCTGTTGTTGTTTCTAGCGTTGTTTAAGGTTTATTCCATTGGTAAACCATGTGCATGCATCAATATATAGTTGTGTATCAATGGCTCTGTGACTCTGCTTCTCATTCAGAATAGATTTTTCCTGTCATGGTGGGATGTACCAGCTTTGGGGAGAAGTGTAACTGTAAGGTATCTTAAAGGAACTTGAGTTGCCACTGCCCATGGCCCCCTTGAATTAAGAATTTTGATTTATGTGGTTTGGATCTTTTGCATAGATTCCTCAGTGGTTGAAGGAATTTAGCTTGTGGTGTTTTGGGTTTCAGGGTTTGGGTAGGATAGACACACACACATATATTTAATTCTGGAAGTCTTCTTTCATGCACGTGTCTGAGATTAGTTTAGATTATTCTGTCGTATGAGAAAAACTTTGTTTTGCTTTTGCACTGGTGTTAAAACTGGGACTGGTCAAGATTGAATCAATACATTAGTGTCTAACAGTGCATGTGTCATAACCACAGAGAATTCTTCAGTGGTGTAACTGTTTCACTTGCTCTGACTGTCCTGCAGAGTTCCAAAGTACTTGCAAAGAAGGAGCTCTCCTACATGCCTGTCATTGGCTGGATGTGGTATTTCCTAGAGATAGTCTTCTGCAAGCGTAAGTGGGAGGAAGATCGGAAAACAGTCATGCAGAAGTTGCTGAATCTCCGGGACTACCCTGAAAACTTTTGGGTAAGTGATAACTAACAAGTGGAGTGTGAGGTTCTGTAGTGCCTGGGAGGGACGAAGGGCATAGACAGTATGTGATGGTTGCCAGGTTGCTCCAGAGAACTGTAATTCACGAGCTTCCTGGCAGTATCAGGAGAATATTCTCCAAGAAATGAACTCTCTCTTGAATTTCTCATGTAGTAGTCTGTCTTGCCTCGATTCTTCCTCTGTAGTATGGAGCCCTGCAGATGTTATTCCAAAAATGTCTCCACTGTGATCCATTCAGTAAACTTTGTGGTCCTCTAAATACAGGAGCTGGAGAGGGGTAGATGGTGGTTCATGGTGGTGTAACAGATGCACGTGACAATGTTGTATTGAAACACATTAGCTGTGTTCTTTACCTAAGCTCCCCTCGCGCCCTAGATGGCAGAGCTCATACTAGTATTTTCTCCTTCCTTTCCCCTGTGATCCTGCCATTCCTGTGAAGTCGCTAGCTCAGATGTGGCCCAGTAGATGTGGAAACCACAGATAAGCACCTGGTCTGGGGCCATTAGGTGTGTTACAGGGAGAGGATTGGTGCCACCTTTCTGTAACAGGAAAGGTTTTTTTTGCATCACCATCATTTTTTTGGTATTGAGCTTGTCTGGGACTTCCTAACGTGGGAACGCAAAGCCTTTGAGTTTTTTCTCTTCTCAATAATCAGAGAAATTCTAGTTCTTTTGAGCTGGTGATGATGAGAGAGGGATTCAGTTAAGGAAATGGTATTCTTAAGCAGCCTCTCAAAAGCCTATAGAAACTGTTGCTTAGGAAGTGGCTTCCTAGTGAAAGATGTATATGCTGTGTCTCATATTTTCAGAAACAAAACTTTTTTTTTTAAAATTGTCATTGATTTAAATAAGAGCTAAGCAATCAAAACTAAGTTCTGTGCTTCGATAACGATTAAATGACTTCCAGGCAGGACATTGTCTAGTAAAGGAACAATTCTTGGTTTCTAGTTCCAGCCTCTCGCACAGGGATTTGCCTGTGCTCTGTGACTCTTAAAAGGTGTTGAATACCTTTCTGTACCACCTACGCAGTTCAGCTCCAATTCGTGAGCACAAACCACCAGCATACTCTGTATACTGCTGTAGAGGGATTACTAAGGAGGAACTACGCCTGCAGTAAGGGAGATACAGTTGCTGACATACACCAGAGGTTATTGCAGTGTGGACTTTTAATCTGCCTTTGTATCATGACATAATGTCAAAAGGCACATCAGCAGCACTTTGGAAGGTAGAAAGACAGAGCGTGCTAAGGGGGCTAGGAGAATTTTCTCATCATTTTAGGTTTCATATAGCTGTTTAACATGATGCATATGATCAATGAGTAAAAGTGCTCTTAGATGATCTGGAACTGAAGTTGGCTGCTTGGCTAGTTTCTTCAGTCTGTCTTTGTTGGCTAAATCTTTGCTGTGGGTTATGAGAACTTAGCTTGTGCAATTTGGTAATGCTCCCTGATGTTTTAGTTTGCATTCAAGCTTGGCAGAAAGCACGTGAGCAAGTGGTAAATCTCAAAAAATCTGTTTTCTCTCCCTGGCCTGCCAGTGGCAAAATTGTAATCATGCATGTCTGAGCTCTGAGGCTTGCATCTACTGCCTTGCATCTGTTACCAGCTCGGGCATTGGCATCCAAGTTACTGTCTGCAGTTGTCAGTGGTCCTCATGCCATAGTGAAAGCAAGTGGGTTGGAGTGAGGGCCGACAAGCTGGGCACTGAAACATCTCCTAGAAATGTGTTTGGTTTAGACGCTTAGCAAGTTTTAGATATCATGACACTTGAATACTTCACCATCAGTGAGACATTTGCAACAGGAGGCATGCTTGAAGTGTTTTCTAACATCTCCATCGTTAGAGATGGAGTGACCTGTTTAGAGAAATAGTGTAATTTTGATAGCAAGAAGCAGAGCAGATGTTAAAGCCTAAAGGCTAGATAGAGTTCAAACAAGAGCATGGCAAGTTGGATGGGTGCAGGTAATTGAGAGGGTTTGGATTTGGGTTTTTGGGCTGTGTTGTATTTTTCTGTTGTTGGTGGGTTTTTTTGTTTGGTTGGTTGGGTTTTTGGTTCTTTTTTTTTTTTTTTATTACTGCAGGGCAATTAAATTACGTAAATGAGTATGTGGCTACACCTGTCTTTGCTAGGAGTGTTCATTTGGGCTGTGCTGGTGGGAATTAGAGAGGCCTCTGGTTAGACAGATGTAGCAGACCTGAGTTGCTGCCTAACTGTAGTTCTCTCTTGGTTTCAGTTCCTGATTCATTGCGAGGGCACAAGGTTCACAGAACAGAAGCACCAGATTAGCATGCAGGTAGCCGAAGCCAAAGGCCTGCCCAAGCTCAAGTATCACCTACTGCCACGAACGAAAGGATTTGCTGTCACCGTGCAGTGTTTGAGAAATGTAGGTAAGGAAAGTCACAGGCAATAATGCTAAATGGTTATTTCATCTAACTGCTGTCACTTTGCCATGCTCTTTTTTTCCTTGTAGCATATGTCCTAGCAGAAAAGCCCTGGGACCCTTCTGACCTTTCTTCCACTAGCCTGAAAAAATTAAAGATTAGGTTTTCCTAACAAAGTTCTGGGCTTCTTGGTTATTTTTTTTAATAGTTTTGTTTTGGTGTCTGTTGCTGTGAGTCTGCATCGGGGGATCTCTAGTTGCATGTTTCATACCTATTACCAAAGGGTAATATTTCTTGGTATTTACTAAGCAGTCCTGTTCTAAATTAAGCAAATACATCACTAGAGAATCTGAGGCCCTGTGTCTTAAATTCTCGTGGTAAATACCTGCCTCAAATAACACCATTTAAAAATCAAAAAATATTTTGCTTTAAATTTCTGTCTAGATGTATTTTAGAGGTTCTCCATGGAGCTGGGGGAGTAGAACTTGACTGAAGATACATGTAGGTGATACTTTAAAATAAATTATATCTACATTACAGAACATGAGTTTTTCTTTGTTAACATTGTTCTGAACCCCCCACCCGCCAGTTATTTCTGGCTACTTGAGTTTGCCAACTTTAAAGTGACATCAGTAAGAACATGGCACACGTGCCTTTGAAGTGATTTTTCTTCGACTAACACAAACCATCAAAGTCATGTACATTGCGTTGTACTTCATGGGCAAAGTAAAAACAATGCTGTGTATCCATAATGCTGCAGTATCTTTGGGGTTTGGTAGATTTGTGTGTTGTTAGAAGGCTGATATATAAGAAAGACAAAGTGGTTAGTGGTTTAGAAGAAAATGTTCTAGCTTTACTGAAGTTAATGTCAAAACTTCTTTTGTCTTTGAAGACATGTTTTCATGTGGCATATCTGGGATAGCTGCTGTAAAAAAAAGCTTTGCAGTCAGCTGTCTTGCTATCTGTCAAGTTTTTTCTACATATCCTCTTGCAAGTCAGGTAGATGATAGCACTGTTCCAGCTTGTCAGACATCCACAACTTCCCACCCCTAAAATGGATAGCATAGCTTGGATCTATCCTGATATGAGAAAAAGAGGTAAGTTATGTGCAGCATCTAGTAACTCCCTTAAGGGCACAGTTTAACCTTTGCTTTGAATAAGGGTGACCGTTTTGCTGAGGGTGGGAGGAGGAAAGCTTGGAAACATAGAACATCTGAGTCAAAACTCTTTGACCCCCAGTGCCCTGAGCTATGAATCAGAGACAGGTTATTTTGGTGTCAGTTTTGTTCTTTTCACTACTCTGTGTAAAGCAAGTGAAACATGGTATGATTGTGGACACGTAGGTGATTTGTGGGAAAACATTTCAAAAGGAAACAATTCTAGTGAACCCAAGTGGCATTTGTAAAAAGTTTTGGGCGTTCATGTAATGCACTACAGTAACACTTCTCAGGATCCTGAATATTTGAAATACCTTCAGAAAAAGAAGACTCAGATTCCTAGATTACTTATATGCTTAGGGAAGTGTATGTCACTACCTCATTCCAGAAGCTGGGACTTGCTAGATTAAACAGGGTATGGCTAATAAGAAGGTAGTATTTCCCTGTGAGGGTTCAAGCACAGAGAGTCATAACTTCTCATAGATAGCTTTTATTGAAACTCTATAGCTTAAAAACCCAGCCAACAAATCTCTGAGGGAAACAGCTGATGACCCCAGACTGGTGTTAGAAATTCTGGGTATGCTGTTATACTTGACTTGTTGCTTTTTGCAATGAGAGGGAGATAGTAAGTTACGTGGGGTTACTATATGTGTCTCTCCTGTAGAGACAAGGAATACATGTGAAGAGCATTTGAAAGACCTTTGTAAACAATACCTTATTTTTAGAGCTCCTTGTAATATTAATATGGGCAGGAAGTCCATAAATGTGTTTTTAGTAGAGAGCATTATGGAAGTCTCTTTTGACAGTCCATAATCTAGAAATGTAAGTTCTATCTAGAAATCATTCCTTTCTTGCATGAATACTGATAGGATTTGACCACTTATCTCTGTTAACCTGCACTGACATTTGGTGCCCATGTTACAGCAGTAGCGTATTGTTGTAGGTGTCAGTATATGAGGAGGCTGTATGCTGTAGTAATTTGGGCAATTTTATTATTTTTTTTTAATATTTATGTTGGTAAATAGTACTGTTCGACTTGTTCCCTGTAAGTCCCCCAAGTCTCATTGTTAGGCTCTACCTTATAATGTGGTCTGGCAAGTGACTTTATCCCTCTATTAAAGCCTCAAATTACTTGTTCCAAAGAGCATCAGTGTGACTGCTGAATTGCTGCTCTGCCTGTGGCATCTCTAACAATCTACAGGAACGACTCTTGCAGGCTGACCTCTCTCTGGTGATACAATTCACATCCATTTCAGTTGCCAGGTTTGCAGTGGCGTATCCCTGCATGTCTCTGAAGGGAGAGACTGGTGCTGAGCTGCCTGAGCCCATTCTGGGGGCTGCCACTTAGGCTGATGCACTTTCTGCTCTTCCCCAAGGGGTGGTGGGCCTGGCTGCAGTGCCTTGCTAAGGGAGGTAGGTGCAGCATGACATAGCAGCGGAGGCAAGCCAGGTGTTTGGATCCACTTCCAGGCTGGGTGTGACAGAGGTCAGTGTTTCCTTTTTCCCCTATTCTTTGTTCCTTCTTTCTGACAAAGGGTGTGGTTCAGCCTCTCTGAGGCTGTAGTACTGTAGGATGGATGGATGCTGGTTTCTGTGGCTGGAAAGGTAATTCACCCACAATAGCAGTGATCACAGATTGGTCCTTTTTGAAACTTTTTATCAATTCTTAATGCTACCTGGTGCAGTAGTTTTGTGTTTGTTGCAAACAGGCATTGGTGACATCAGTCTGACAAGTCCCTCTGTTTTGAAAGACTACTTCAGAAGTAGTTTATTTATAATGTGCATACATGGGAAACTACCTCCATACCAGTGGTGCCGTATCTGTCAGAATAAGCAGGTGTATTTGGAGTAAAATATTTCACACAAAAGAACAGGAAAAGAACCTGCCCTCGTAACTAATTTCTTTCATGAGTGATACTGGAATTATTTTTAGAGACTTACTTTCACAAATTCGTTTGATTCTTGAAGGAGTGCTTTTAATATTTTTATGAACTTGTTCTGCTATTTTTATCAGAGGCCATCTCTACCAGTTTTGTAGTACAGACACAGTCCCCAGAAACTTCATTTCTAGAAAGTGTTTCCTGTCTTAAGCTGTTAGGTGGTGGAGTTTGCTATGTGTACTCTTCATAGAAGCGAATGAAAATACAGATCTGTTTGTAAACCACTCATCCATTACTTACAGTAAAAATAAATGTCATAAATACTGCAAAAGATACATTAACTGTTACTTCTTTTGCCTGGCTATGTATCAGACAGTTCCTTTCAGCTGTTTCTATTTAGTTAAGACTTGTGTTTTAAAACATGGCTCATGATGGATTGTAGGTAATTCCCAGTTGTGCATGCTGGGAACTACTGTCCTAGAGGGAATGCATGAGAATAAATTCCAGTGTGATGTTCTCATAGAGTTCAATATGACGGTGTTTGGGAGTTTTGTAAAGACTTTTTTTTTCCCCGTGAACTGCACTTTAGTCCTGGATTGTTTTCAGTGTTAGTGAGGCTCCTGGCATCCTCCTGAGCAAGCTGCCAGGTTTGGGAGGATGAATGATTTTTGACCAAGAGCAGTGAAATCAAAGGATTGTGTCAAGGTGGCCGTCATACCAGCAGTACAGTGAATTCAACCATTTCTTCCCCTCCCTTTCCCAGTCTTCACTTCAGACCACTGTGTGCTAGTACAAAGCTGTATGTAGGTGTACTCATTGCCTATAGATTGATTTGTCAGATGATCATTCTGGCATAATCCACCATGTCCACAAAATAATGCACGAAGTTTGAAAGGACTGTTGAGGTAAGAAAAATCCTCTCTAGATATGTAATCCGAAGATTTCTTAGGTCAAAATTAAGAAATTAAATCTTAAATTCTTACGTATGTAGCGCTCTGTCAGAATGCTGTACAAGGAACCAGAAGTTAAAGATAGGAAAAAAAGCTGGGCAGATATTAGAAAACAAACAAACAAAAAAGCACCCCTTTTGTCACAACAGCAATTCCGATGGAAAGATTTTGTTTTCAGTTATGATCTGTTCTGAGCCTTTGCAGAGACTTCCAAATACTGAATTGTGGTTGGGTTTTTTTTTAATGAAAAAGATGTTTTAAGGTAACTCTCTTGAGATTTTTTTTTTATTTCACAATTGAAGGAAAACTTCTCAAACGCTGCCTAAATTAGTCTGAGAGTGAGACAGTTACAACGTTTTCAAGATACTGTGGAGGTATTTTTTTACTTGGTTTAGAACATGAAATTTCTGGACTCTTCAGCTTTTGGATGAGAAGGTCATGAGATGTCCAATTCTAATCATGTAAATACAAAATACACATTTAATGAGAAACTATTCCAGTGTGTGACACAGCACACTAGTGCTGCTTTGACTCTGGAAGCTTTCTGGCAAATTTTAATTCTGTGCAGTCTTTTTCTTTGACACTTCTACTGTTGTTCTTTTCGTATGCTTTCAAAATGGAAAAGCTTAAGTCTTCATTTATTTTCTGTATGGATATAACAGAGGTTTGTTTACTCCTGCATATGCTGTTATTGTCTTGAATTTGGCACTGCTTCACACCAAAAGATTTCAGTGTGATAGTAAAAAGGACTGGACTGAATACCAAAACTACAGATCGGTTACAAATTGGAATGGGATATTTTTCCTGGAGTGAACACTCTGTGTTCGCTTACTCTGTGTAGGGCCATCAGCACATAAACATGTTCCTGACCAACTCTGCAGAAGTTTTTTCAGAACAGGAGAAGCATCTTCCAATGTCTCTGAACAAGCACACAATTTGTATCAAAACTCAAAGTAGACATCTTCTAAGAGATGAAAGAGTAAGTTCTGTGTTCATCATACTTTCCTTTACTACATCCCTTTTGTTAGAATAATCTCATGCTATTAAAGAATGAACTAAGAAGCTTACCCTGTATAAACCAACTTGAGCTCTTGTCTTCCTTCAATTACATTGGATTAGTAAATTAGAGTAGATTAGTAAAATCCTTCTACACTAAGAAGCTTAAAAATGGAGGTAGATAATTTCTTCAGAAAAAGCCATTTCCTACTTACATTGTACAGGGAGAGTAGCGTGCTTGAACTAGATTTTGGTTTATGTGTTGTAGTTTTTATTTTGGGCTAAAAACCTAACTGTAATAGGAAAACAATGAGGGATACAGCAGTGGCAGGGTTTTGGCCTCTGTTTTCAGGATTTCCTTGCAGCACTGAAGCTAGACTCTTCTGTTCTGTGCTATGAGCTCTGTTTTGCAGTAACAAACGACATGGTGAGTTTGTGGGGGCGGGATGTTGTGGCGAGCCTATATTTATCTTTCATAGCTAGAGGGGCTTCAAAACCGAACACAGATCTGTTCTGTGTAATAAAAGGCTTTGTTAGATGGGTCAGAAGCTCTCACAACAAAGATTCGTTGCGGTGTGTGTTATGGCAGAACTTTAGAGCCCAAAATGTAAAATATGAGAAGCTACATGTGAAGTGCGTATTAGTCACTTTTGTGGCAAAAAAAAAGTGCTGTCATTGATCTTGGAATTCGTACCACAATGCACAGTTAATTTCAGTGTCAGGAAGATTAATTGCTTTCTGGTAATTTTGTGACATAAGGAAAATAGTATCTCTAAGGATGTGTTCAAAGAAACTTTTTGGAAACACTTCATGTGGTTTAAAACAGGGAACACTTTTTTTTTTTTTTTTTTTTTTCTGTAGAAGCTGCTTGTTTATGCTGTCTTGGTTTAACTACAGACCATGTTTGCAAACACTTTTACTGTTACTACACAGAATGCAGGAGCAGCATTCTTGAGGCTGAAAGTTTGGCTGCAGTTTTGTTCTGTGGGATTCGGATGTTATATTCCTCACATGCAGCAGCCCAGCTGACACAGGTGGTCAGTTAGTCTGTCTCTGCCTTTGCTGTACAAGTGCCTCAGTTATCAGATAATGGGCATGAAGGAGACGTTGTTTTAAACCCAATTCATGGCTGCATTAAGCCCTCTTGCTGTAAGATGTGTCTCACGCACACACTTTACCCATTCTGAGTCAAACTGTATATATTTTTCATTGTATAAAGTGTGTATCTGCCTGGTTATTTACCCAGATTTGCGGGGGATTTGCGTCATTCTCAGTAAGTGGAGAAAGCTAATAGTTTTTCAACCATTTGACTCCTAGGATGTCCTAGGTATATTCACTGTCAGAAACTGTAACTGTGTTCCCTATGCCCAACATTCTGCACCTGATGGGGGAGGAGACAAGGGTGGAAAGAAAATCTTTCTGTTCTACTGGTGCAGTTCCTGAAAGGGTCACTGGTTATTTGGCTTCTTAAAGTGTGCATGTTGAATGTTCCATTGTCGTCTTTACCTTGGTGACAGCTCACACTGTGGTGCTATTGCTGATGACTTCATATTTAAATATACTCCTTGTGTGAGAGAGAATGACTGACTTCCATTTTATTACTACAGTAACCACATAATCTTTCTCTTCTTGTAGTTTCTGCTGTCTATGATTCTACTCTCAATTTTAGAAATAACGAGAATCCAACATTGCTGGGAGTTCTAAATGGAAAGAAGTATCATGCAGATTTATATGTAAGGCAAGTAATCCATATTTTAATTACTTTTTGGTATATAGGAGTGCATACTTACAATCATAATAGCATAAATAAGGAAATATTTCCAAGTAGGTAACAGATAGCAAATCTCTGCCAACCTGGCTTAACGAAACTGCAGATAAAACTCATATGGGATGGGATGGAAGGGTTTCTTGTAAAGTTCTGTGACTATAAATATGTGGGGACCCTATAAAAGTGTACAGGATCTTTTGGTGGTTTTGTTTTGTTTTGTTTGGGTTACTTTTTTTTTTTTTTTTTTTTTTTTCATTTGTGTGTCTGTCAGCTCAGCAGCAACAGTGGGGCCTCGCTCACTCTGCCAGAATTCCAAACATCTACTGAGTGTTGGGAGGGAGTGAGTAGCTTTACAACTGTCTCTGACACCATAGTTCCCACTGAGGTGGAGGCCGAGCTCAGGACTGTGCCCATCTCCATTTGGTGTAGTTGGTGTCTTTGACTGCTACTCACTCCCTGCCAAGAAGGCAGTTGTTTAATGGAAAGTTACCTGCATTCTGTATCATTAATGTTTCTATAAGTGACGAAAACCCCAGTTGCTTCCCATAATCTTAATGAGAATGGGCCAATTCCAAGGCCCTTATTCCCAGGCCAGGTTCTACCAGCAACACCCATGCTGCAGGTACTCAGAGTATGTGATGGTTTAGGGTTGGAGCATAAGAGCCTAGAATTAATCCCACAAGTGACCAGGAGTTCATCATAACGCCTTTATAGCTATAATTGACAGGTCCAGTTGGTTTATGTTAGGTACCAACATGCAGTAGAGTATGCTGGCCTTTTCTCTTCACCTCCCCTTTCCTGTCTGTTTGAAAAAATACTTTCTTCAGAACTGATTTTGTGCAACGATAAAAAGAAACTTTGTCTTGATTCCTGGGCGCAACATGAGTTTGCATTCCCCCTTGGGTCTCACGGGTAGCTCAGCCTAGTGGCCTTTTGTTGGTGTACATGGCCTGCCTAGCTAGTGTTCATGGAGGAGCAGCTGGCCCTGCACGGGCTGACCCTTCTTCCAACAGTGTAGAGGCGTGTGTCTTGCTGTGTCTCCCTTTACACCCTTCCAGCCTGCTGCAAGTCAGTCTGGCAGAGCATGGAAATTGCTTTTCGTGACTTGGGTTAGCTCTTTGGCCTTCTGTTCTTTGAGCTTTCTGAAAAACTCACAGGCAGGGTGAACCTCATGGCAAAATTTCTTTTGGCAATTAATTGGGGAACATCACAGATGTTCTTCAATATCATCCATATTTGCTTATTGAAGTGCTGTAAGTGTTGCACTCAGTAGGAGTGTGTAAAATTTGGATGGCCTTGTTTGTCTCTGCTTAAATTGTGTTGGCTTCTAATGTTTGTCATGACTTTCTTAAATAAAGGAATAAAATAGTAGTATCACATCTCTTAATCTAAGTTTGTGTCCCAGCTGTGAAAAGTGCACTCTCCTGTGCCAAAGGAAGTTAATTTGATGTTGCTCTTAATGGATATTAATTAAAATACATGCTATACTGAAAAATGTAAAATTCTTGAATATGATATTAGCGTATCTAAATGATGATGGCAAGGGGATTCTTTTCTGTCACAGGATTATTGACCAAAATTCATGAAATGTGATGAAAACTTTTTTTTGTCAAGAGAGGGTTTCCCAGTGATAGCAGCCATTTTGCTGGAAATTATCCAACCAAGCTGCACATAACAAAAATTGCAGAAATAGGAATGTTACCTCAGAAATACTAGAGTGCTTTACGCTTGGTGTAAGGAGAAGAGTTCAGGATTTTTGTCTAATGCCTAGCTGATTAAATACAGACCTGAACTCCATAGGTAGCATAATAAATTAATTCATTCAAAAACTTTGTTTGGAAACAGAAAATTGCAAACCTTTATCTAGAAAGTAGCTCTAGTGAGCTCAAACATAATGCATTACTATTTCAGAAATCTAAATTTCTGAATTTCCGGTGCATCTAAAAACTGAAGGTGGCTGTAGAAGCAAACTATACTTTGCTGATCTGGGAGCTGTTACCACAGATTAAAGGTGGAAAATGTAGTGAGTCTCCTTTCGGGTGGATAATTTGTCTGTGTAATATAAGTGCTTTTCATGGAGCTGAAGTATTTGATACTCAATTTCTCTTGTTTGCCATTGGCAGGCGGATTCCACTAGAGGAAGTCCCAGAAGATGAGCAGGAATGTTCTAACTGGCTCCACAAACTGTATCAAGAAAAGGTTGGGTTTTGTCTGCACAGCACTTAAGAGCTACGAATGCTCAGTTATTTCTACTACTAGTAGACCTTTGCAATGTGCATGTGTAGTGGTCTTGCTATGGGGACTTGGGGTGGGTTGTTTGTTTGGTTTGTTTTCCAGCATGAGTGCTGTGTTTCCCCAGACATGAACTGGTCTTGTGCTGTCAGTCATGATTGCCTTTGCTTTGTATTTGAAGAGCAACAGAAAGAAAACTTAAGCAAGCTTCGATAGAGTAGTTTTAAAATTCTTTAGAAAGTTGCATAAGGTTACAAAAAACACTTTCTCCTGGCTGGTAGAAAGATGCCCTTCCCCTTAAGGGCACCTCCTAAATCAAGTAGTGGGCTAATGAGGTATGTTTCGCTTTAGTGTATTACAGGTTTTGTGCCTTGTTTTACCCTGTCTTTTTTACCAAGGCAAAGATCCAACGTTAATAGGACAGGCTGATAAATTGCATTCACATTGTGTGCGTAGAAGGCATGCATTTAAGTTTCCCAATTACATGGGATGGGGACAGAATAATAATGACTGTGTGTTTGTAGATGCCTGCTGATTTATATTATTTTTTTCCAGATACTTTCATATGCATCTTTCAGACTTTCAGAATCTGTTTCTCTTGGGTTTTGTTTCTATGAACATATGAGCTAATGGTTGGGGGATGCGGTCTTCGAATACAGACAGCACTCCCGTATCAATCAGTGGGAGTTGTAGGTGTGCAAGGCACGAGGGCCTGGCAGCTCAGTTTGCTTCAATAAATTGATCGAAGTTATGTATCCGGACTGGAATACAGCAGTGCTTTGGACTTAGAAGTGAATAGAATATAGCTACGCTCTGGTTTCCTCTCACTGGGGCAGCAGAATTCTGCTGTGCCATTCGTTGTTCTCTACCCAGAATACGACGTTAGCATTTCTGTATTGTCTGTGTTCTAGTATTTTTCAGCTTCCAAACTATGCCTGTTTCTGGTTTAATTCATAGCCCCTCTTAGCAGCTTGCTTACAGGAATGTGAAAAGTAAATGTGTGTTGAGGCCTAGCTGTACATCTACTAGCTAACCTCTCTTGTAAATTGTGCCACGAACACCTAATTCAGAGATAGCCCCCGACACCTTTCTGCTCAAAGGCGTTATGTTAGCCATGGGTCTGTGGTCTCTACAGGCATGGAAATGTAAACAGTCCTTTTGCTGAACAGTACAAAAGTCCACTTCCTGTTAATTTATCTGTTAACCCTGTTTTATGTTCCTAAGAATTGTTTGGACATTTGCAAGACAAGAACATAAATCCAATGAGAATGTGGTGATTGTTATCCTGAATCCCTTACTACGTAGTTTGCATTAATTCACTTCAAATTTTTTCTCTGTTACTCCATCTTTGGCAAACCCTCAGTTATTTCTAGTGTAAACAGGGCATGCATCTATCCTGTTTTCTTCATAACGGCGTAGTTTGCTGGTTAGTTAGATCCATAGTTTCCTATTTAAGTATAGCAGGAAGGAATGTGTGTTCAGATTTCCTTTCCATTAAAACCTTTTTGGCTGTGTGGCATTTTTTCGATTGGTTGTGGGTTTGTTTTTTTCTGGTGGTGGTTCCTCTTCCTTTCAGCTGTTTTACATCAGCGAAACTGTTACTTCATTGCAGTCATTCCTGGTTTACACAAGCCCGTATCTCTGTAAAAGCATACTGGGGGAATACAGAGCAGGGGGAACTTCTTCAAGAGTTCTGAGATGATGAAAGCCCCCACCTGCAGGGTAAAAATGCAATTCTGTTTCATCTTTCTGCCATGCATTTTAGGTTGGATAACAAGCAGCATTGCCACCTAGGTGTTGTTTCCAAAAATGAATTGTTTCAGATTAATACTTTCAGAGTCAGCAAATATTTATGGTAAAATGTACAAATCTGTATTATGTAGTAATTCATTGCAGGATAGACAAAGCAGGGGATGAATGCGTTTTTTTGTGGTAGCACTCCACTTTCTGTTCCAAAGTCAGGCAAGGTATGCATACTACTGAAAACCAGAACCTTTCTTTTATCTTGCATTACTGTTGTATGTGCCATTGCTTAGTCTCACTGATTTTCATGATTTTGCAGTACCTTCTCAAGACTTGCATACTGTGCACTGAATTATGCTCTAGTAGCATGGTTTAGTAGGTGGGTGTGCCACAGGTACTGAGGCTGAGGCTGGAGTGCCATGCACTCATGATGATCAGGCCACAAAGCTGTTTGAATGAGTAATGAAATCAGCAGTTATTGGACATGAAGGGACAAGACTTCTTTTTTACTTCTTTTTCCTCTTTCTTTTTTTATAATTGCCATTAGTAAAGGAGTGAGAGTCATTGAGAAAAGCTTGTTCCGTTCTTTTTTACCTCATTGCCTGATCTCAGTTACACATACCCATGTACCTCAGTCTGAGATACTGCTCTCTGGGAATCTGGTGTGTTTCTGTTCTTGCTGCTCATCTCTTCATTTTCTAGTTTAGCCACTGCTGCAAATGCAATGAACAGGGCCTTGCCAGGTGAGAATAGCACCATGCTGTTCTACACCAAACGCTGTGCTTCCTTTTTCAGACTTACAGTAAGCACCATGTCCACATGCTTCTTCCTCACCTGGTGTGAATTTTGTCCTTCTGCAGATGGCCAGCGCTGTATCAGTTAATGCCAAATTATGACAGAGTTGCAATTTGGATTGCACATTGCCTTTATTTTTTGTTTTGCCTTTTTTTTTTTTTTTTTTTAACTGCGATTGCTTAGAAAGGCTCCCTTTGACTTCAAGGACCAGGTTGAGCATCTTAGTGCCTGGTCTGAAGGAGTGTTGTGTATTAGTCACAACTCTGCTAGCCCTTGCATATTTGTTTCCTTTTTTCACCACCTTACAGCCTCAGCACCTGAAATAGAAATTCTGCTTGAGAATCTTGATTTCCATTAAAAAGAAAGCGAGCCTCTAACTCTTCTTACTTGTAAGAGAAGCATGGAAAACAGAGCATGAAAATATATGCCGAAGTGCCCCAGGGAGTTAGCAAAGTACAACTGAAGAGGGGAAGTGCACAGAACTCCCATATTTGGGAACAAAGGATGTATTTTTGGATACTCATTCTTTGTGAGCTTCCTGATGAAAGGGCAGTGGCATACCTCTGCAGTCAGAGCTCCCTGGGGAAGGAGGAAGAATCCAATTAGCTTCTCGCAAGATGATTATATTCTCTGATTTCCCCCCACTGCACTACCCGCCCCGCTGTCTGAAGTAACTCAGATTTGGTGGGCTATTAAAAGGAGCATGTTTCTATGCCCAAATATGATACTTTGGTGGGTGGCACAAACTGAAAACAAGCTCTGTATGCAGGGGAATCAAAGGAACATAGTGTGGACAAGGTGTTTGAGGGAAATTTTGAGGTACGTCATGGGTTTAAATGCTGACTTGAGCTGTTGGTAGGTGCCACAGGCACCCTTGCAGACAGATCAAGCCACAGATCTGCAAGGAATGTGAACGTTTTTAAGGGTAAGGAATCGTAACTGAAGAGCTGTACCCCACAGTGACGTAAAACAGGTAGTGCAGGTGATGGCATTGACATTGTTTTGCCCCTTGGATACTTCTTCCATCTCTTAAAACTCTTGGTGAGATGTGGTCAGCAGTTTTGCTGCCCTTAATGCCGTGCAGAGCCAATAAAGACAAAAAATGCTGTGCTTGTTTTAAGTGAGTCTGTCTGGCTCTCTGTAGTAATAGGCCCTCTAATGGCGATACCAATAATAGAAATTCCTAACTTTTCTGGGTAATAAAGAGTATTTAGAAACCTACTTGTATATAGTAGAATTCAATTTACTGATGATTAGTAGCTCTGTGTTAAACCAGTCATAAACCAAAATCCTCAAGGCACTGTAAAGAAAATTTCATACGCTGTGTAATTTGTTGAAGACAGCTAATTAACTGGCCGTAGCGATCCCAGTATAATCTAGCTCGCATGCGCAAGAGTCATAATTTTTCTAATCTAAATAAAGAGTGCAAGGCTTTAATTACTGTGTAATCTCTTAAAAGCTAAATGTTCCCTTTGAAATAGATAAAATGCTAGCAGCCTATAATTGCTCAACTTGCCATTAAATAAGTAAAGAATTGTCTCTGTCAGCTGGAGCGTAAGTAAATGTAAAATCATAGCATAGTAGAAATAATGTTCTTGTGCTTGATTAGGACAATCTTGGCTTTGCCAGAATTCTTGGAAACCATCATGAAGCATTCCTTTCTTTGAAGAAATTTAGTACTTCATTCTGACTAAACTGAGGTTCCTTTTTATGTCAGTCTAATGCTAACTTAATTAATTAACCAGTTTTATGCAATAACACAGACTAATAATCTTTGATTTTGGACAAGTAGGAAGGGTTTTCCCCCCCACCCACTTTGATATCTTGGGTTGATCACAATGCTGTTCACCCATAGGGGCTCTAGAGGAAAGTACTGAATTCTAAGTCTTCTGTGCTTCAAAAACCACACACCACAAAACAAAAAAACCAACCCCACCCCATTACCTCGCTTCTATTATACTAAAAGGGAGCGTCCTTTGGTCAAATCCAGTGAGAGATTCTAAACTGTTTGCATGCTCCACTGTCTGTAGAGAGGTTCAGCACCCAAACTTCCATACTGGTCACGGAGGAACAAGACGACATTTGTGGGACAAAGCAGACTGGGTGTTCTTTGGACTATAGGACGAGATGGTGTCTGCTCACCTTTTCTGACATGGCTGTGGATGCTGTTTTAGAGCAGTGGTTGGAGAGAAAAAAAAGGGAACAGAGGACTGGCTGCTGAACACAGAGCCCAAATGCTTCTCTGGCTTGCCAGCAGTATTTGGCCAGTGGCTGTGGCTCTTGTTGGAGGTTCAACAATGATGCCTGCATTGCTCCAGGAGTCTACATCTCCTCACCTTCCTTGTTTTACTGGGCTTGTTATGCTCTCCATTTTTCCGGCTTCTGTGCATTGGAGAGTGAAAGAATATACACATTAGTGTAAGCTTTTTTCTTTTTTTTTTGACTGTGTTCATTGACTTCAAAGTACAAGCTTTCCAGCCATGACTTGGTGTTTGATCTTCCTCCATAGTTACAAGCATGCAGAAAGAGGAATATCAAAGTCAGGAATGGCTAGTTTTGTTAGCAGATGGAGATTTAATTGTTGCCCTCCTTTGTTCTACTAGGATGCATTCCAGGAAGAATACTACCAAAGAGGAACCTACCCAGCTGTTCCTATCATACCACCTCGACGACCATGGACGCTTTTGAACTGGCTTTTCTGGGCCTTATTGCTGCTATATCCTTTATTCAAGCTGCTCATCAACATGATCAGCAGTGGATCATCACTGACATTGGCTAGTTTTGCATTCGTCATTGTGATGGGTAAGTTTTTTGAAACAGATTACTTACAGGATGACTGTCAGATATAATTTATTGAGGCTTATGAAATATAAACACAACTTGTGAATTCAACAGACCAGCTTTAGCCTGGAATATGTTAAGTAGATTTGTTTGTTTGTTTGTTTTGGTATAGTTGTATTATTTTTTGTAAGAGCTGCATCCAAAATTTTGTTTCTGTAGGAATCAAAACGGTAACTTTCCAGTAGGTTACCTGCAAAAGGCTTTCTTTTCTTGTGTAGTGCTGGGTTGTACTTTGCCCGGAAAAGATGCTCAAGGATGACTTACTCTGTTGAGAATTCTTTCATCTAATCATAGTTCAATGTGTCAGCCACTGGAAATCCATCAACTTGTGATTTACGGACAGCCTGTTGTGGCCATCTACTCTGACTTATGTAGCACACAGCATAGACTATCACAGGTGATTCCTACAGTTCCTGTGGTAGTTCTGAACTGCCTTGGTTTGTCTTTAAACTAGCATGTTATTTAAGAGGAAAAGGAAAACAAAACAAGCAGCTGGCCCACAAAAAAAGGAGGGACATCTCATTTGGTGTCCTTCATGGAAGCAGGAATCAGGTCAATTTGGCAAATAACATCATATCTGTGTGTCTGTGCTTTATGGCGTATTGGGTGCCTGTTTGAAGAATAAGTTCCCTTCCAGAGTAAGCCATACACATACAATTTAGTTGAGTGACGTCACACCCCTCACCCCCCACCCCAAGTCCTATACTATCTTACTATCCGTGGCCTTTACAAATAGGTCACAACTTTGCTTTATCAAGAAGTGAGGGAAAGAACCTGTAAAGAAAAAAAGCTGTGATGCTACTAAGAATGGACAGCAAAAGGGCCCTTTTTTTTTTCTTGCTGTCTTACTCCCCACTTAGCTTGCTTGTGCTCCTAGCCACAAGGAAAGATTAGTAAGCAGGCTGCTGTGAGTCCTCTTTTGAATACAGTGATAATCCAGAGGACTTGTTCTCAGGTTATTCGTACGCTGGAGCTAACAGAAAACTACAGTCTGCTGCCAGAATGAGCACGAGCTCCCAAGCTGCAAAAGCGCAGCTGAGGAGCGCATTAATAGTGAGATTAATGGCCCACTGTGCAATGTGTATTGCTGCCCCATACATATCCGCCACGTCTGTGGGATGGTGCAGGTTGCAGTCCTCCGCAGCTTTTGAAAGACCCCTGTGCTTAGCAACAGCTCTGTTCTCACCGAATACTTGGTGTGATCAGACCCGTAGTGCTTGTAATTGGCTAGGATTTGCAGCACAGCAGAAGACAGTGTTGCCTGTAGCAGAGGCTGCCACCTCGACTATTAGATACAGCCTATTAGATTAGGTTTAGATTAGACACAGCCAGCCAGCTCTTGCTGATGAGCAGGCAAAAAGAAAGATGATACTGTCACTTATTAGCAGACAGCAGCTGCCATGAAGAGTGGGGGGAAGAGAATCTGTGGGAGTGGAAGGAAGCTCAGTCCTCAGTGAAAACAAACAAAAAGCAGAGTTGGTTTATCCTGGTCACTTAAAAGTGGATGTGTTATTACTTGCCAGAAGAGCAACAGTTCCCACAGTGCATTATTGTCTGTTTCTGGTTTACTATATCCCTTCAAAAGCAATGCTACTGCTAATTGGGAATCATTGGTCTCTTTCTGTGGAAGCATCTCAAAACTTCAGCCAAAGCTGTCACATTGCCTTTTGTAGCCAACAGCTGAGTCTCTGTAGCAAGGCCGTTCTCCCAAGACTGTTTTACATCCTAAGGGGTATCTCTGTCATAAATGTCCTGGATGTGATGCAGCCATCATCTGACAGAGGAGCAACCACTGTTCTATTTTGTAGTTTGTCTCCAGCTTTAGGCAAGGTCTCAGAAGTGACTTCTGCAGTGGCTGGGAGGTAGTGGTACATGAACAGTGTACCTTGGAGGTTGTGACTCTTGGTGCCGATTCAAACTGCCTGGCAGATCCCGTTTGTAGCAAAGCAGGGAGGACTGCATTCGCTGTCTTTTCTAGTCCGAGCAGTAATTGGTAACTGGCGGCTTAACAATGTAAAAGGAAGATTTTTCTGTAAATGAGAGGGGTTTGCTTACCATTGTGATCAGATGATGAAACTGCCTTTTCACATTGCTTCTGGTGGATCTTCTCCCACTGCATAAGTGATGTCTGGGACATCACTTTTTTTCTATGGCAATTTGACAGCTCACCTGATACTCCAGAATCAGGAAGCTTATTGCAGTCCCTGGTAGCCCTTTTAAAGTAGATTGTTGTTTCTAAGGGCAGATTTCAGTACCTAATAACATTACCTTTATTAGCATAGGTGCAGACAGCACAAGCATATGCATAAACCTTTGGTAGGAAAGAGCAGAGGAACTCTGAGATCCTTCTGCCTGATGCCCTCTGCTTCATTTGTTTCCAGAGTGTCATTTGTCTTTTGCACAGTCTCCGCTAATTGTGCTCTTCAGTAAAAAACACTTGCTGGCTTGTAAGTAAGTGACTGTTGAGGTTGAAAGAACCATGAGAGAAATGCCTCACAGCGGTCAGGCTGGAGTGGAAGCTGTAATCCCTCGGACCCCAAGTCTCAGGTCCAAGGAGTGAATAACCCATGTATATATAGCTCTGCTGGTTCAGCTCAAACGCGTTCAAACGCGTTCAGCCCTAAATAAATGATGTCTCCTCTTTATCCTGAGAATGCTGAGCCATCCCCTCCTGCTTTGCTGTGCAGCAGTTTGGCTATTTATACACCTAATAATCATTGCATTGTGCTAATGTCTATCTACTGGTCTGGGACCAGGAGCCCTTTGTGGTACTACTTGAACCAACACAAGGCGTTCCCTGCTCCAGAGGATAAATAAATGCTCAAGTAGTTTGAGGAACAAAAGTGTCTTTTGAAAACTGGCTTTAGTTTCATAGGACACGTGGCAAGAGATTTATGTACTTAGCTCACAACTGCTATTTAAAACTTGGGGTTGATATTTTGGTGTTAAAGCAGTGAGCGACTCTGTCAAATGTCAGTATTTGTATTTGAACAGCAGCTGCTTTTTTCCCTCTCCTCCTGCTTCCCTGATCTCACTTGGCTTCAAAGAACCCACTGTTAGGTTGCCTTTCGTGTTGTGGTAACTAGTGTTGAAGGGCACAGCCTTCATGCTCTAGAAGTATTTTGTTATAGAGTTGTCAACAGCAGTTAAAAAGGGAACGCTGGCTGGTAAAGATGAGAGGGCTTCTCTTGGCTTTTAAATGGAGAAGTAACTCTTCCATGGCTAATGCCGTAAGCGCAACGGCATCTGGGCCAGCCATGAAGTGTCAGTTACAGGCGAGAGAAGAATTTCATTTGAACCAAGTAAAAGTAGTAGTGAGCCAGCGCTGATCCTGCAGGAGCTGGTGCATGTCCTAGTGGGCAGTGTGTGCACAGTGCTATTATCAGAAAATCTGTTTCCACGGGTCACAGTACAAACTGTGAGCGAGTCCTCAGTGACTTGACAGTGTCCTAGCGCAGAGCGTGGGCCCAGAGGGTTGGAGCGTGGTGTGATCCCAGGCAGCAAGGCTGCTGATGCCCGTAGGCTGAGATGAGTAGAAGATGAGGAAAGCACAAACCAGCAGTCTTACACTAAGTTTGACAGAAAGATAGCAGGAGCTCGGTTACCTTCTGTGGTTTGCCATGGAGCACTGCAGGGGTGACTCAGCGATATCTCTCTCCCGCTCTTCTGAGAGTGGGCTTAAACTCTCACAGCTGATTGTTAGGCACAATTCCCACTTGATCTCCCTTTCTCCCCTTCCTTGTAGTAAAAACCCCTGTTTCCCTTACTATAGTTGTATTTAAAGCAATGGTGGAGTAAATCCTTAAACATGATGGTATCACTAGGATATGCACTAAGGCCCCCAGGAGAGCTGAGCACAGGAGGCAGGCAGTGCAGGGAGATACCACTGAGGCACCTTAGCACTCATCCCCACTTTGCTTCCACAGGCTTGGCAAACATGAGCAGACCCTTCTCCTTGCACCCCACCTTCCCCAGGGTGCCCAGGGCTGCAGGGTGAAATGAGGGCAGAAGGGCAGTGGCAAAAGAGAAGAAATAAAAAAACCACCTGCATTGCTGAACTAGCTATTTTTTGGTGTCCAGGCAGTGGCATTCTTGGAACCAGATGAAACCTGCAATGTGCTGTGTGGTTGCTATATAACAGCTGCTCTTACTTACGGCCTGTGTCCCTCTCCAGATGCTGTTACTATTCCTTGTAGTTAATGATTTCATGCTTACTATTATGTTATGATTCCAGATGGCAGGCCACATGCTGGATCTTCCTCTTGTCATCCCTAGCTCATGGCCAGTTAAATGTTGGAGGTGGATTTTTTTCTTGTCTGTTTGTGAGAGTGAAACCCCTCGCTTGCCCCAGTTGTGTGCATTTCCATTCATGGACTAACAGTGAAGAGTAAGTGACAGTGGACTCCAGAGCAGCCATCTCCCTTCCTGCGCTGTTCGCTGCGCCGCTGTCTGCCTGTGAGAGGGCTCTGCTTTCCTGGTGTCTTGACATCCAGAAGACCTGAGGGCAGCCTCACAGGCAGCCCAGCTTCCCCACTGCACCACTGGCTGTTCAGCCATCGCTGTGTCATCATGTGTGACTCACCTTGTATCCAATTACCACCTGCACTTCTAAAAACTGTCATTCAATTTACTGTCATACTGCAAAACATGAGCCTGAGGTTGTTTGGTTTGTTTTCAAGGGCTGGTATTTTGAAAGAACAAAACACACATCTTTCATCCAAGCACGTCAAACAATAGCTGAGGTGGGAACGCACCTCTGGAGATCACCTAGTCCAAACCCCCAGCTCAGAGCAGGCTCAGCTACAGCAGATTGCTCAGGGCTGTGGCCCATTGACTTTTGAGTATCTCCCAAGGATGAAGGTTCCACAATCTCTCCAGTCAGCCTATGCCAGCGTTCAACCACCCGCACTGTAAAAATTCTTTTCTTCCTTTTTTTTCTTATGCTTAGAGGGAACCGCTCCTGTGTTTCAGCTTGTGCCCGCTGCCTTCTCTCCTGTTGCTGAGCTCTACTGAGAAGAGCTTGGCTCCATCCGCTTTACGTTGTCTTTTCAGGCGTTTATGCACATTGATAAGATTGCACCAAACTTCTCTTCTCCAGACTGTGAACAGTCTCAGCTCTTCCAGCATCTCCTCTTATGGAATATGCTCCCTCAACTTTCTTAACCATCTCTCTGGCCTTCACTGACCTCGCTCTAGTATGTCCATGTCTTTCTTTTACCAGGGAGCCAAAACTGGGCTCAGCACTGCAGATGTACCTCACCAGCGCTGAGCAGGAGGAAGGGTGGTCTCCTTCGACCTGCTGGAAACACTATTCCTAATGCAGCCCTGGGCAGCTTCATCCTTCGTTCCCACAAGGGCACGCTGCTGGCATCTACCAGGAAGCCCAGGTCCTTCTCTGCAGAGCTGCTTTCTAGCCTGTCTTCTTACTTAAATAATATATTCAGCTTTTCCAAGTTGCTGTACTTACAGTTACATTTGTTCAATAGTTTGTGCTCCGCTTCAGAACAGGTTGCTTGAAGCACGAGAAAGAGCTATTTAGAAAAGTGACGGTTTTGCGTGGTTGATGTGGTAGCACCATGTTACAGGTGGACAAGCAAGCAACTGGTAAAGCACAGGGCAGCACGGGTTACAGCTGACAGCCATCCTCCCACTCCTCTGCTAAAGCACAGCAAACGGCGTGACACAGGATCAGCCCTGCTGTTTACAGCTGATGCCACCTGGATTCTCTTGGTGATCTTGGCTTTGACTTGTCCATAAAGAGTCCTTTGGCTGGTGAGGAATTGTTCAGGGTCAGCTTGGAGAGGTGGAGACCGATGGGATGGGCCTTTTCACCGTCAGTCTGGAAGACGGTGGAATTCGGAGGCTTAGGGGAGGTTCATGGCTGTCTTGTGTTTTGGTGGTTTGGTTTTGGGCGTATTTTTTGTGAAAAAGCATTCTGAGCAGAGGGAAGGTGTTCACGACTTCCACGTAGGTTTAGGCCTGGAAGAAGCATGGCAGTTCTGGGTATGTACAGTAGCTCAGCAGAAGTTTGGGGAGCAATAGATTTCAGGCAGCTGAGACCTTTTACTAAAAAAAGAATCCTGAAACTGTGAGGGGAAGGAAAGGGCTTAGGTTAAGTTGCATTTAACTTAAAACATTCACTTCAGGTGTACAAATAAAAAAGAAATTCTTGTGTGATTTTTTTCACACATAATAATAATAATGATTATTCATGGGTGAATTATTCCCACTAAATCAACTATAAAAGTCTTTAAATTAACCTAGCCTCTTATAAAGGCCCGTTTCATGAGCTATACTTAAAAAATGCGACAACGTACATTTTTTTTTGTTTGTTTACCAAGATCTGAAGTGCCCTTACACTTGCCCGTGCTCTTCCAGGCATGGGGGCTGTAGAAAACAAGCAGAATTCCCTTCCCCGTCACACCTCCCACACAGACACATCAGTCCACTCTGCCACTTGACTTCTGGGAGCCAGGTAACACCAGCAGCCCCAGAGCACCCCCACTTCACAGCCAGCCTTGCCCAGGGTTTAGCAGGGCTGAGCACGGCATTCCTGTGCCTCTCACACCCACGCTGGTTCACGTAGCCTCTTCCCTGCTGGTGGGAGAGGACATCTTTAGCCTCAGGCCAGTGACCTAGAATCTTCCGGAATGAAGTATCACAGGCAAGTCACTTGGTGCAGGGGGAGGGTGTACCTTTAACCAAAGGTCAAGCAGGGGGAGTAGGGGTAGTTACCTTTAATGCTGTAACTCTGAGAACAGTTAGTCTCTTTCCACATGCCACACTTGTACAGATCTTGAATCTTTGCAGCACGCAGCTTTTAACTTTACTTTTACTTACTTTGCAGCTTCTGTTGGTGTCAGATGGATGATAGGTGTTACAGAAATTAACAAGGGCTCCACCTATGGCAACAATGACAACAAGCAGAAACAAAAGTAGTATCTTCAGAGACTGCTTCAATCCAAAGGGAACAAATGCAACTTCTGAAAACTCTTAAGTGCATATCATGGTCCTTCAAGCGAGATCAGAGGAAGGGCAGGATGAGCAACTGCCATGCGTATCTGAATTTGCGCTCCTTGTTATTTTTTTCTCTGGGGGTTTGGGCTGGATGAAATGCTTGACAGATGCACTCCTTTGTATACTCTCCACAACAGGTTTGCATTTGGTTGGTTGGTTTGTTTTCCTATAAAGTGTCTTGAAGTTTTGAAGAAAAAAAATAATAAAAATTCCAGTGTGCTTGTATGGTTAAGATTCTACCTGGAAACTAACCACAGGTGCAGGCTTTATCTTAACTTGCTCTAAGGAATGAATACGTGTCAGAAGAATGTTACAAGATGATTAAAACTGATAGTGGTGTACACCACACGTTAACAGTTTAACCACCATAAATACAGTAAGATGTTCCGCTTCAGTATTGGACTGAGGCAGCTCTGCTGAACTGGCAGAACTGCAGTAGAGTTTTTCTACATCTAGAACTTACTCCACAGTGTGTACCAACCACATGGGCCCTTTAAAACTTCAGCCAGACCCCAGACATCCAGACACTGGAGCCTTGCAGTGGCATAACCTGGACTGGAATTTGGCCTTGTGGCTTGAGCACAGCTAAGTTACCCACTGCGACATCCTTCCCCAGGCAATACATCAGAGAGATAGCTGAAACCTCTAATTCTTTCAAGAGCAAATGCCATTTATAGTTTGGAAAAACTGAGGTAATAAAATTCCTTTCAGCTTTAAACACTGATTAAAATTCTAGGCCTTCCCAACAATGGTGGAAACAAAACAACTGGGTATGCTGCAACCAAGTAAGTGCTAAGCGTGCTTTGGAAGTTATGTCCCGCTCCCATACTGTTGTGATCCCAACTGATCTGCTTGTCTGTCTTTTCTGATAAATTAGTTTACATGGTGCCTCAAAACAGTCAGCCTGAGGTAACAGTTAAATGATCTTTTGCTTTTCTTTAGGGGAAATAGGAGAGAGACCTAGGACAGTGGTATGGCTTAAGAGTTTTTTATGGCTGTCTGGACTCGCTTTGAAACCCTTCTGAATTAAATGAAAATAGAATCAAGCTCCTTGGGGAAACTGCGTTGCTCTGACATCCCCAGTACTGATTCCCAGGCAGCCTCCACTTGTTTTTGAACTGCAGGAGTTAAGGATGTGGAAGTTACTAAAAAGAGCTTGTTTAAGAAAATCAAAAAGATAAAGAGGGGACCTTCCAACTGCCAGCAATTATGACTAAAAAAAAACCCCAGTTTTAAAAATCTAAAGATACTGAGGCTGAGCAGTGGGAATCAGGACCAGCACGTTCAGCGGTGGTACATTTTCATTGCACATAGGACTAAACCGTGAGAGTCTAGGAATGAACAGCCTATGGACTAAACCACCTACATGTCTCTAAAGAAGAAAGTGAGCAGTCTTAGTTCTAACAGTTGGTACAAAAAAAACATTCTTCTTGTAATAAAACCAAGGCCAGAAGAAACGGGCTAACAGCAGAATACGAGTAATTCCATGAAGTATGCGTTTGCTGTTCAGTGCATCTGATCATCTAGAAACTAGTCTTTGTAGTATGCAGCACCTGAAGAGCAGGTAGAGTAGTACGATAAGTAAAAGTTTTTTGAGTGTGGGGGCAGTAAAACATACACTGTGAAGGAAGGAAAAGGCCTTGGGAAGTGTGAGGGACTAGGTTTGGGGGGCTTTTCCCCTCACCCATCTTACGTACTCATACATTCCCCATGCTCTGAACCTTTCTAGAATAGACTGTATGATGTCATGAATGTAAAACATGGGCTTCAGCGTAGCTCTTCCAACACACGGAACAGAGCCTGCAATCAGAAAATACTGCCATGCTTACAGAGCTGTTCTTTCAATAAAGCACATGCCCTGCACTCTATCTACTAAAACAATCTTAACAGCGGAAAACTGAGTATTATAACCTGTAGTAGTGCCTGAAGGTCCAGCTATCCTGTAGTAATGCATCAGGCATGTTAATGAGCCAGACCTGAAGACACAATACCCAAGACACTAAAAAAACATGGTGGGGGTGGGAGAGAGAAAAAAACCTGTCCAAGCTAGCATTTTGATGCCTTACCTGGTGGATACGGTGGGCTTTTCTTAAGGCGGTAGAATGAACCCCGTACGCAAGGGTGAGTAGCTCTGAGCAGCAGATACATATTCATGTAGTGATAGAAGTCGCTTTTTTGCCTTTTTGAAGAGCCACTGATTTAACACGCTGGTAGGGAGATGTTCAGCACTCCTTATGAATCGTAGACCTTTCTTCCAGCTGCATGCAGTGCCACTTCACCCAGAGGAAAATACCAAACATGTAAATACTTCTGAAAGAGTATTTAGACTATTTCTTACTCATTCCCCTGGGACCAACCCTTAGAACAGGCCGAGGGCCTAACATGCCACTCCCAGATCCGTCCTCCCAAGCACTTCCAGAAGTTCTGGCATACCAGGACTGCAGCACTGGGCCCTTCCAGTGTTCACTGGCAAACAGAAAGATTCATGGTACTTGCCAAAGTTAAACTCGTCCAGGTCACTGTACTAAAAGAATGACATACAAGTCATTAGGAAGCAGTGTTTGCCCCTTGTCCCCACAAGCAACTGTATGTTCTACAACTGCCTTAACGAAAGTAGTCTTAACGTTTGTTTATACAAAAATAAAAGTATAAAAAAGCTGATGTGCAGTGAATGAGTTTTCTTTTGGTCAGCAACAATGAACTAGTAAGTTTACTTCTCACCTTTACCCTGACTCGTAACAGCTGTCCACAGCTGCTGTTAGCGTACAAGGGCACCTGAAACAAGGCGAATGAGGACACAAACCACTCGTCGATACTTCTGATACGCCACAAGGTGAAGCACGCAGCAGGCCAGGGGGCACACCTGCCTCAGGTACTTTCACAGTCTGTTGCTGAGGATGCTGCCATGCTTCCCCTCCTAGCGTGACTGCAAAACAGAGAACTGAAGAGAATGGAGGGGAAGTCTTTGTTTAAATTCAGCACTGTATTTTTTGAGAGCCTAGACACACTGCATTGTGCTTTTTCTAGATTTCAGTGAACGACCTCTGGCTTTTAATGTCATTCTTTATCAGCTCACTCAGCTGCTAAAAACCCCACACCTGTAAGAAAACCAAGGATGATGTGGATTAAGAGGGGAGACGGGATTTAGAATAAAGCCAGATATTAAAAGCAAGTTCTCTGCTTTATAAGTTACCCATTTTAAGGTCTAAAGCTGTAACAGGAATATGTAAACTTCCGCTAATACTTACAAGTAAGAGTTTTCAGTTAGTCACCTGTAACAGCGAGCCAAACAAAATAACTAGATCAAGTGGTGCAGACTGTTTCTTCTAATTGCTAACCATTTCTAACCTGTCTCCATTTTCTGTGACTGATGACAGTCGGGGGGGGGGGGGGGGGGGGGGGGGGCGGGGAATCAAAGTCCAGAATCAGAAATCAGTTTTACAAAGCTAACAGCGAGCTCTTGTTTTTACCAAACAGAACACAAGAATAATCTTGACTGAGTCTCCTCTTGGCCACAGAAATGCCGTGCAGACCCATCCCTGTGCACAGCATCTGTGTTCAAGAAGAAAGTTATTTCAGACCATGACTCTACCCCTGACATAACAGGTGATGTCAGGAATTGCAGTCACCTTTATTTCCTCAGGAGACGATGAAGGTGGGACACCTTAATTCTGTTATCACTTGTGCAATAAGCATCTTACACTGCATGTCTTGAACTTGACAAAACATTGACTACTGTAATATAAAAGAAGCTTATTGCGGTTAGTTTAGCTTAGCAGTCTTAAGCTACAGTGTGACAAAACCCCACATACTTAATTTCAGAAGAAAAACCCTTCACCCACAACTCCTAAAATAAACCATTTATTGAGAAAAAACTTTTTTTAAAATTTCATTAATCAGCCTTGTGCATAACAAATCTGAAGCTTGCCAAAAACAAATAAACAAAAAACCGGTAAAAGTTCACAGTCAGTGCACTCAACAAACAGATTAAAAAACAAGGTCCATAACGCCTGATAACACTACAGCATTTCTCTGAACCTAAACAGTTCAAAAATACTACATATTAACATTACGGTTCTCATCCAAATGAGAAACAGAAGAAAGAACAAAAAAGGTATGGTCCATATACAGTAGTAATGGCACTTTCACCGAAACATGCAGCTTCTTCCAACTTGCAGACACTGTCACATGAGCAACATGTGCCAAGTAAAACATAGAGGAGCAGCAGAGAAAGTGACGCTCGTCACTTGTGCAGTCTTCGTAATTTCAACTTTTATACTGTTTCTCAGCACAGTCTTTATGTAAATATTACATACAGTAGTGATTAAAAGGTATCTTGCCAGAATAAAAAAGGCCAGAGATTGAATAACTTCATTCTTCATCTGTGCAAACCTGTGAAGGGGACAGGAGACAATTAATTCAGTTGCCCCCCTACTGCAGCAAGATGACAGTAGATCAGTTTATTTAGCACCTTCCATCAAACATCTCTGAAGCTCCCTATACAGTAACAAATCAGAAGCACTGACATGGCAATACTGACATTTCCACTGCCACCACGCTACTCTTAATGTGCCTAAAGAAATACTCTGCCTGCGATGGATGGGATCTGGCTACAGCTGCACTGATGAGAGGGACAGGCGTGATGATCCCAAACAGGCTGTTACTGACCCAGAATACCAACGTGAACAACTTCATGCTGGAAAATGGGACAGAATTCAGTAACCTACTGTGCTCCTGCTTTTTCAAAAAAGAAGTTGCTAAGACACCTGCATTTGTAGCTCTGAATATCTGCCTATTCTTAAGAAAAGACTCAAACCACAGTACGTGCAAGAACTGCAGATTGTGACGCAAACTGCCAGATAAACATTCAATATGAACAGACAAAAAAAGCAGCCCCTTGCTCCGAAGGGTGGTGGAGTTCTCAAGCAGGTACTTGTCTCACTGCTTATGGAGGGGACCCTCATCTCTATGCAGTAGAAGCCAGTGCATACAAACCCACTGAAGCTTTATGCAGAGCCCTTCAGATCCAATTAACCGACCTGAAGCTTGACAAGTCTTTCTAACATGAAGATAATGCATCTCAAAACAGCAGTGAAAGTTCACTGCGTGGTGCACACCAAGGTTCTAGTGCTAGCAGCTTCACGTGTGCCTCTGAAAAGTTGCCACACCTTGTTTTCTGGACAGCATTGAGTTGATACCAGCCTCCCACTGGGATACAAGCCCTGCAGCTTAGCTGCAAACCATGAAGCCAACTAAAAGCTATTTCCGATTCCCATCTGCAGTCTTTGTAGCCAAAGCCATGAGACAAACCTTGACAAAAGGATGATCGAGGAGCTGGCTGGCCGTCCACCTCATCTTTGGGTCACTTTCCAGGCAGTGGCAAAGGAAGTCTTTCCCTTCTGGGCTCACTTTGTCAGGAATAGGAGGTTTATGACCCATCCCCACTTTATACATGATCTGGAAGTTGTGCTCATATTCGTGCCAAGGCCTCTGCAACAAGTAACAGCATTGCTGAGTGCAAGGTTTAGCGAGTAACTTGCTATCCAACAGGGCATGTATTTCCGGACCCCAGGAAATTAAAAACCACCCCAGTACTTGCAGATTAAGTGTGACAAACTGGTGGGAGCAGGACCCGAACTTGCAGAGGAACTGCTGCTACGAATAGTTTGCACTTGTCAGCATGCGAAACACCCCTACCTTGCCGGTGACCATCTCTATAACGACACAGCCCAGGCTCCAGATGTCTGCTGCGCGGCCATGCCCTTCTCCTTTAGCTCTAGTAATCACTTCTGGAGCCATGTACGCTTTGAAACAACACATATGATGTCATCAGTTAATACAGCAGAAGGACTAGTATAAACTGATTAACTGGGCAAACCAAATGTTTTTATTACATCTGAAACAAACTACCACTCAGCTTTTATTGCTAACTTTTGTCGTTTGCTGACTTCTTGTTCTTTGACGTGTTTGCAGCATAACTGTCTTTCAGTTTGAAAAGTAGTAGGGAAAATGCTGGTACAGTAAATGCTTTCAGTTATTTTCTTTTTTTTTTTTTTAATAGATTAAGCAGCTGTTCACTAAGAACAGTACAGTTTCAGTAAGGCTGCAAAGACACAACCCCAGAAAACGTCAAGCTCCAGCATCTTATAGATACCAAAAATACCATTTTATCTCTCCAGTTACATCATTCACTGATTATTTTGGCTTCAGGATGTAAAGCACATCTAACTAGCTAAGGTAAAATAAGGTTTCTCTGAAACACATCATCGTACTCCTGCCCACTTTTGGCAGAGGTATCTTCTTTTATGGTAACTAGACAAATGCCTGCCTAGCACGTGCTTCCTCACCTGCAGTCCCCAAGGTACTGTTCACTTCTCCAGGCATCGTCTGCGTGTTGTTCTTCAGTTTCACTGAGCAGCCGAAGTCACCTAGTTTAATCAGTCCAGATGAGGTAAGAAAGATGTTGGCTCCTAGGAAACACAATGAAAAACAGGAACACTTGTTAAACTAGGGCTGAATTGAGGAGTAAGGGCTCCTCAATACACTCTTGGAAGTTACACAGTAGATAATAGCTGAATTCACACTTAGATCTTTACCTGTGGATTAAGTGTGGAATATGATAGCGTTAGATATGTCCCCCAAAGGGTACATCGCCATTAGCCAATGGGATTGTTGGTGGGCTTGTGGTAACACTAAGTGTACTGCAAGTTGACAACAAGAAGTGTTCAAAAAACAAAGCAGCACGGCAGGCAAACTCATCAGCTTTCCATACATGCTCATTACAAGAAGTTACTCCTCCAGGGATTTATGAATTCCAGTGCTTATCCTCGTAAGCTCTGCACTGCGAAAAAACACCTGTCCTTGAGGAGCTTCCTTGGCAGAGGCCATTGCTGCGTACCTCCCGCTAGCCATCTTCTCAGTTCTGCTGAGTCAAGACAGATGACATGGTACAGCTCTGTCGTCACGGCCAACTTGCAAAATGGAGCCTACAGCATTTTATTACATGTACTACCAAATGTCCACTCCTGTTGTGCTCTACTTGCAGAACTTCTGGAGGAAGGCTACTGGTATATTAGCTGGCTACACTCCGGCTTACACTGGAAAAAGTTTCCCTAGCACAGCTGAAAATCTCCAAGGGGAATCTGCGGTTGGCTTCAAGTCACTTGCTCTACACAACACTGCAAAATAATCCAAGTGGCTTTGATAGCCACTGTTTATCCTTCATTCACCATCCTGCCAAAACACGTGTTGACAGCCAACAGGTAACAGGTAGAGCAGAAGGAACTCGCTATACACTTGTCAGGCCAAATCCTGGATTCTGCAAGTATCACAATGAAACCGCAAGTAGGTTGCAAGAGTCACCTGGCAGAAACACAGCTTCAGCTGTGATCTCTCTTGAGGAAAGATGAATGGCACACACAGAACAAAACTGTATGCCTGCTCTAGGAGTAGGCAAATATTGGGGACTTCATTACACACAGCCTTTTCCCATGTCACACGGAAGATTCTTTTAAAAATGGCACATCTAAATACAACCCTCAGAAGTTTCTCACTTTTGTTCCACCTTGAACATAGCTCAGTGCAGGAATTCTTGGCTGTTCCTCCTTTGTGTTATGTTCTCCTAGGTAATGACTTTTTCCAGTTAGCTTGGCTGGGTGTCCCTAAGATATTCATGGAAAATGAAAAGAATCTTCAAAAAGCTCAAATCAAAAAAAGGCAGTGCAGGTCAATGATGCCAAAACCCTGCCCATTTCTCAAAGGGCTTCTCTAACTACTATAAGAATGCTTGATAACTACAGCAAGATTTATTTAGTCCAAAAAGCGTTGTACAGAACTGCACCAAAAGGAGGTGCGAACTCATTAACAGAAATAAACCTTTGCCTTACTGTAAGCCTTTTACAAGTTCTGAAAGAAGAACAACTTTCAATGAATACAACTCTTCTGCACATTGTGCCCATAAGTCTTCCACACCTGGCATTCAGGCGCCTGCACATACTCAAAACTAGAATTCTTTGGCTGGATTCTGCAGTTTGCCATCAAAGGGACGTACATGCCCCGAGTCACCCTACGATCACAGGCATGTGTAATGGAGCTCGGCAGACCGCCCCTCAGCTCCTCGAATGACACGGAATCCAAAAACACACCACAGCAGTACAAGAAGGCAGCTCGATGGGACACAAGTGCAGGCAGTGCATTACAAGAGTGACAGTTACTCCATCAACAACTTTTTCCTTTGAACTACTGCCTGCAGCTTTTCTTTTTATAATGATTTTCAAGCAATTACTTGTCATATAGAAAGCAAGTGCACTTAGCCCACACAAAGAGTTTAGGAAAAATGGCCGTCACTAGCAAACGCTTCTACAAGGTGTTTCGGAAACCTGTGTTCCCATTCCTCAAGAAAGCAACAGGCAAATTTCACAGAAGGCTGCAAAGCCGTTTCTGACTATTGCAGCAGGTGGAAACTGGCAGAGCTAAAGTGCAACGATCTCTCTTCTGACTGAATCTAAAGCTGTTGTGATAGTTTGGTTTAATACAGTTCAGAACCTACTTACAAGGCCTTTCTAATTAAAGTTTGTCCCTTTAAAAAAACTAAGTAATGACAATTCAGCATAAATGTTACTGTGCAAGCTCCTGTGAGCCTTTTCCTGAACTTTTCCCGGACTATCCAACGGAACAAAGCAACAAGCCAAAGCTTCACCACAAAGAAAGAGACGGCACTTGAAGACTCATGTGACTGACATTTGCTGTCAGCTGAATAAGGCTTCCACTGACGCGTTGTCTGCTGGAGCCTCTGTTCTGTAAGACACATGGTCTCTGCTTCAGAGACAAAGACCAAACTCCAGGAGCCTTTACAAAGGGTGTCCTTGTTAGATGAAACCTGCACAAACACAGCAGGACCTGGGTAAGAGAACAGGAGACACAAGGGCAGCACTTTGACGATGCTCAATGCTCTTTATGTTTGACAGTTAATACTGCTGGGAACATAACAAAATTCCTACCGTATCTGAATGGTTAATAAGCAAAATAAAACCAGAGAACATGGTTTAAACAACAAAAAGGCACAACATGCCCATCTGTGACTTCTCTCCTCCTACACGTACACTATCAAAAGCATCTTCAGGGAGTACCTGGCAGATGCAAGAAATGGCCCAGTTCTGCACTGCCCTATTGCCATTTATACCACAAGACCTTCTGGGCAGACTGCAAAGAAAGCGCAAGTGTCAAAAGCCATACCCTTACTAGAGCAAACAACAGGAACAACCCAAAACATTTAAATGAGGTTCCATGCCTTGTATCTCTGTGCTGACTCAGCCACATATTAAGTGCAGTGAAAAATGCACTAGCGTGGTATTCCAAAGGTGCTGGTGTAAATACTGTGAGTCCAAGCAGCGCAGCAGCCAAATTCATTCAAGAAACAAGCAGGTCAAACGCTACCCTTTAATGCGAAAAATCAGCGTTGGCATCCTCTTTTACTCAGTCTCTTAGAAAGAGTGACACATGCCCACGGTCTCCCATTGAAAAGCCTTCCATTCTCTTGCTGAATGACTTTCCCTCCCTTATGCTCATCATGAAGACAGGAAGGCAAAAATGGCAGAAACTCCGAGCTAACAACAAAGTTAACAAGAGAACACTAACACTTTGATGAAAACTTCCTGGCCTGGAGCGTCCCTTTCACAGGTTTCCGATTTGCTGAAGCTTCAGATACAATCCCGTCATTTTCTGTATTCACTCTGAAAACAGTCTAAGCGTTCTTCAGGAATATGCCCTTCTCCCCCAGAGAGAAAGCACCAGACATGACCTCAGTGATTAATTCCTCTCAATTCAGCACTTGTGAGACCACGCTTGGGAGCGCTGTGTCTGGGTTTTGGGCTCCCCGGTACAAGACAGACATCGACACACTGCAGCAGACCCAGCAGAGGGGCATCAAGATTGTCCACGGGCTGGTGCACATGATGTATAAAGAGAGGCTGCGAGACCGGTTTGTTTGGTTTGTTTAGCTTGAAGAAGGGAAGATTGGGGAGCGTGTGCAGGCACGGAATTTACTGCTGTTTTCACCTGCGTAATGGGAAGATATCAAGAAGACTGAAACAGACTTTTTCCTCAAAGACACACTGTGAAAGGACACTGGATACAAATAGCAACCCCTGCAAATTCCCAGGAGGTATCAGGAAAACATTTTTTCACAATGAAGACAGGTCAGTCATGAGGATGGGGCCCAGAGAAAAGAGAATCTCCGTCCCTGGAGATACACATATCTCAACTAACCCAACGTACTGAGCAATCCCATCTAATCTGGCATTGGATCCAACACTGAGGTTGGCCCTGTTTTGAACAGAGGGCTCAGCCAGAGATGTCCAGAGCTTCCCTTATGCGCTAAATATTCCATCATTCTCAATCACTGAGCAGAACAGCTTCCTTGCGAAAAGTGAAGTAATTACAACTGAAGAATCCTACCTTTGCCACAGGGGTTAAAATCCCATACCCAGAATAGAGATTAAAAAAGTAGCCCAAAAGACTTAAATCACCTGCTACATACTAGCACCAACTACTTTACACCTTGATGCAAACAAATCAAAAACAGTGCAGCCAAGTGTAACAACAACCAGCCCTCAGTGTGCTCTCACACCCACAGGTTAAAAAAAGATTGGAGGCAGCTGTATCTTGCTTCACCTTTTATACTCACAGAACTGGATGCCGTAATACCATCTAAAAGACACCAGTGGCACAAGCAGACACGACTAACCAAAAGGCTCAATTTTTGAGCACAAGGTCCTTGCAGACAACAACTGCAGGATACGTATAAACAATTACTCTAAGAATTTATTATTATCTGCTAAAAGAAACAGGTCCACAGTGATTAGCAAACTGGCCATGAGAGATCTAGTGTGATCCGACAGCAAGATTTCCACAGAAAAGCAGTTTTAGCAGTCTGAATGACATCATTCTTCCCTACCAGAAAAAAACAGAGAGTGCCTGACTACATAAGAGCTAAAATTAAAACCAGTTTTTCTTTACTGTTAGCCTGAAAAAATGGGGATGCAACATTAGCATAAAAGGAGACAGAGAGCAAAAGACTTGCAATGTAACATCACGCATCCTTTATAAAAATACCCTCTGTGGTCTGTCATCATATTCTGTCATTAAGTTTCAGGAAGCTCTACACATAGATGTGTCTGGAGTCACCCTCTGTTTACAGCTGCTGTTACTCTCAAGGAATACCCCAACCTTAAATATGAGGAACCTGTTGCAACAGAAATGCTCTCAGATAACATAGCATCACAGTTCTGTTAACCAGCTCTTCTCGCTTCACTGCATTTCCCCAACGAGAGGAAGACCTACTTAGAAATATATCCAGAAATCAGCAATGACATAGAGCAGCACAAAAGAAATCGCTGTCAGCCAGCCTTGGATTTTGATCACAACAAGCTTCCACGAGAGTGTAATCCAGCTAAACAGAACCTGGATACGGAACGATCAAGTAAAGGGCAAGGAGGGCACTGTGAAAAGCACAGAGGGAAATTCACAACTAGCGAGAAACCTTTGGTGAGGAAGGAGAACCAGAAAAGGCAAGATTGCCAGGGAATGGGAGTAAGGGAAAGTATTTTCTAGGAAAAAAAAGCCAAAACTGACTCAAGAGTGGCCTACCTGGGTGGGAGGCCTCTGGATCGTAGATAGTTCTTTTCCCAAATGAGAAGCACGAGGCCAAAGGACCAAGAGCAACTGGGAACCTCCTACACTGCTGCGGTGATTCAAAACCCTGTGAGCAAGAGGGACATAGAAACCCAGCATCGTTGGGTTGCACTGCCTTGTCATAAAATGAGCATTCGCAGGGCATATCGTGTGCATTGCTTCCCCTACCTTCTGTTAAGTTTCTGCCATAGGTGAACAAAATATGCCAGACTAATAAAACCAAGATAACTAGACATGGAGGATGTTCTTGGAAGGTGCAGGAAAAGAAAAATGAATGTGATATGTGGACTGACACTGGGTGTCTTAAGCAAATGCCATAACCAAACCCCCTTCAGTTACTGTAGTTCCAGTCTGCTCATTTTATAATCAAATGCTGAGAGCCAGGCATGAGTAGATAAATGTATGGCAAAAAAACCACTAGGTAAGTAATTTTACCATACCCCAATTAACTTCTTTTACTACCATGTTTAATCAACCATTCATCTGAATCCTAACACTCTTCTGGAAAATGGGGATCACAAGGAAAAGTTCTGATGAACAACTCTGGCACTGTACACTGCTCGTCAGCTCCCACAGAACGCAACTGTTTCTTGCATACATGAGAAGAAAAACAACATTACATAACTCGGTATATAAAAATACAAGGACAGAAATTTGAGTTTGGATGAATCCCAACAATCTTAACCACCTCTACAGAAAATATATAAATCATGGGCAGAATGTATGAGTTTGCAATGCCAACCGTGAACATTTTTTTTATGTTCTGCACTTAAAAAGGAGCATGTAACTAGCCAATAACTCACAAACTGAATATCGAAAAATGAGTAGAAGGCTTTATACACTTAATGACTGTATAGATAATGTGCGCTAAATCTGCAAATACGTCTCCCATCCCTCCCCCCCCGCCCTCACCTACAACACTGAAACAACAACATTACCTTTTTGGGTTAACATTACCTTTAATGTCTCGATGAACAATACCATGTTCATGTAGTACATTGATAGCAACCGTGATTTGCTTTGAGTAGAGCCTAATGACATGCTCCTGAAGGCCCAGTTTTGATACCTCCTCCAGAGTGCCCTCATCACAGTACTCCATGAAGATGTACATTTCTTCCTGTTGTGGGAACCAAACCGGATTTGATTGGGTTTTGTTTGTGTTTTTTTCTGGGTTTTTTGTTTGTTTTTGTTTTGTTTTTTTAAAACTTTTTTTTTAAAAAAAAAAACAACACTGAATTAGGATCAAGTTTTCCTTCCATCTTTCGTTGTTTGTGAAAAGTAATGGAAGTACCATGTAATGTTTTAATGGAAGTATCTCTCACCATGGGATCTAATAAATCACCTCTTCAGAGCTCTAGTCTCTTGGGTAGGGGGCCTCAAACTTTTTAACCAGGGGGCCGGCACACGGATGAAGTGGCAGGAGGCCATCTGTGGCTGCTTGGTTTCCCCCCCCCCAACCCCCGGCGGTTCTGTAAATACCGGGGGCCGGACTGAGGACCCTGGGGGGCCGTATCCGGCCCGCGGACCGTAGTTTGAGGACCCCTCCTCTTGGGCATTCTTCAACCTAATATATTCTATTGCACAGCTAAGGAAAATCGAAAACCTCTGCTACATGTCCATCTGCATCGTTTCTATGTAGTTGATACTATTTAGTGATATAAAATGTGTTACTCTGGCATCAACCAAAAAGCACTTTGGACATTCTGTAGGTATATTACACAGAAATACAAAAAGCTCCTTTGCATGTTTAGAAAAAAGGTAAAACGATGTTTTCGGCTTGATGTTGGTTTCCCCCCTGCCCCAGTTCCTGCAATAGCATGTGTTGATTGCTTGGGGAGGGCAAATTTTTTGTTGCTTTCTGTGGCTTGAACAAGCATACCAACTCTAACTCTAAGAAAAAGTAAGGTTCTTGTTGCCTCTCCCTGTCTGCAAGCTCAGGCAATTTCAGCCAGACTTAATTTAATACAAAAAGATGGCAAAGCCACTACGCTCTTAGAACTAGCCTGAGAAACCAATGCCCCAGTGGCACAGACACCCAAAGTTGTGTCCCCAAGCACAGAAATGCAGAGAGCAGCCTTTATGCCCTTCTAAACCAGCAACTGGTCAGCAAATCAGCTCGCTCATACTGAGCGAATCAGTCAAACCCACACACATGCTTCCCAGCCAGGCACCAGGTGTCCTGTTCCCTGCCCACCTCACTGGGTAGATACAGGAAGGATTGAGACTCACACGGGGAGGTGGGAAGGGCATGTGGGAAGCAGAGAGCAATAAAAATACTGGATGTCTCAGCATGCAACTCTGAAATCCAACTCCGTAAGAAAACCAGGCTTCATTAGTTCTGCTGCTCAAGCAAGAAAAGTCATTCTTCCTTCTGAAGAGATGTTAGCTGAATTCCAAAAGATCTTTCTTAATACACTTGCTGGCATCAAGATTTAAATGCCAGCACAAAATTTTTCCAGAAATCAACAAGATATTGGGTGCAAGCTCTGCTGCTAACACTGAAGGGTTTTAGGCTGTCTAGTCTTTATCTGCATACAGAAGTTACCATACCATATATGATATAGCTTGCTTTTAGAGTAGTTAAACAGAGTAGCAGCATACAATAGCTCCAGCATTACTCAGTCAATTCACTTCTTGTGAACCTTCTGTGTTCATGTACAGGTTCCAAAAAAATTGTCCAAACTATTTCAGAGACCTCAACAATCAGAGAAAAAAAAGACACACTGCAATTCAGAGATATGCAGACAATTAAGCTAAACTAGAATGTTCTCAAGTGAAACCTCCAACGATCCAAAGCTGCTTAGAATTTTTTCGCTGCCCTATCAGACAGCCCCAATAATTTATGTTTTCTTACCCTATGGAGCTCCACACCAAAATAACGAACCAGATTAGGGTGTTTGATGCCTTCAAAAATCTTCAGTTCATCAGCTGTTTCTTTGATGGTTTTGTGATCATTAGGCTGAAATCTTATCTGAAAGAAAGAATTTTCATTATTTTGCCACTATTTCAAATTGCTAAGGAACAAAAAAAAAAAAACACACACACACACAAAAAAACCCAAACCCCCACAAAACAACCCCCACAAAAAAAGGACCAAACAACCCATTATAAACACAAACACAAATCAACAGGTTTACATTCTTTTAAAAAAACAAACCAGCATCATCACACCAAAAGCCCCAAAATACCATCCCAAACTTAAACAAAAATGAACACCAAACTTTGAAAATTGCATACAAATATGATGATTTATAAACATCATAAAAGCAAAATGTTGTTAATTAAATGTATCAATACACACATGTATGCACATATGTATCTCTTCTGAGCCTGCCTTCTAGCTTAAATGGGGTAGACAGACAGTACAAGAGAATCTGAAAGTAACATCAGGAAGAGCTCCGTCATTTGAAGAGATTTTAATGACACTGTGGTTAAGACACTAAGGTCCAAAGAAATCTCAGGGGGCAGGGGGAATGTAATGTTTTTAACCACAAATAAACGAATAAACCTTCTCCCAAGGTATTCTTAAGCAAATCCAGAAAAGCCTTTTATTTGGAAGTTGCAAAGAGTTTGCATTTAAGTCTGCAATGGGAAGGCTGGGAATGTTTCTTGGTGAAATAATTCTGGAAGTTAAAAATACTACGGGAAAAGGCAGCATCCTCTACATTTAGCCTACTAGTGAAGTGACTCCCAAACAAGGTCCATTTAATTTACTTGAACTTCTGCTAAAGAGCACACACATGCTAATCTGTAAAAAGCACTTGGATCTAGAAAGCAACTCTGAATTCCAGAAACAGACCGCTACTCATGGACAGAAAAATGTTATTGCATCAGGAGAAAAAAAAAAAAACACAACAAAAAAATTCCAAGTGTTTGTATTAGTCAGTGAATTAGTGCGTTACAAGAAGTTAAGCACAAACCCAGTCTTTTTTTTTTTTTTTTTTTCCCCCCACACCTTTGAGATCACATACATATTGTATGTGTGGAGGAACTGGCTCATAAAACATAACTGCTCTGGCATCAAATGGCTGGCATGGTAACTGTTGTGAACAGTTGATGCTCACAGTTGTCTGAAGATGCAGAAATGCAATAAAACTAAACAATACAAATATTTTTAAAAACAAAGTGCCACAGGGAAAACAGATCTCTCTGCCTACACAGCTTTACTTTCTTCTATCCTCACAATTAAATTTTCTGTACCCACCAGGTTAGTCAACAGTTTTGTGACTCAGCCTAGCTCATTTAAACTACAGGAGAAGCATAAAAACATCCAATGTAATACTTCCAATTTTCTGCTCTACGGAATGAAGAAAAAAGGAATAAGATGTGAGAGGGAATATTGCAAAGTAAAATATAAGTCTGTGTACAGTCTTCACTAATCAGAAAAGTCTTTCCAAAATAATTTAAGATCTCTTAATGGGAGTTCACATATATTAAGCAAGCATTCATTAAGTTCACAACACCCCATGAGATTAGTAAAAAAAAAAATAATAATATCAATTTTACATAGATTTAAATTGAAAATGGTAAACTGAAAATAAAAAGTTTAAGCAACTTAAGGAGGAACAAGTAATAATAACAGATGTGGCTACATGAAGAAAGAATTCGTCTTCCCATTCTTTCCCCATTACTTAACAACAGTGTTCAGAAATCCTTAATGCCTGCTAAAATCATGCCCATGTGGTTTGGGAAAAAAACAAGGACAACAGTGATTCTTGTATACAGAGTACTCACTTCCTTCATAGCCATCAGCTCTCCAGTGTCAACACTGATACAGGTATAGACCTTCCCATACTGGCCTTCACCTGCACAATTAAAATAAGAAAAACTAATTACACTACATGAAATAAACAACATGTACATCAACTGCAACAAGAAAACATCACTGAAAACAGCTTGCCAAGGTTATTTACCTTTATTTTAATTTAAAATTTTTAAGTAGCTTTTAACCTGTAACATCTAATACTACACTCATAGTCCTGAATTCAAGCTGATGAAGAGTAAAAACATTACATTAACAGGCTGACCTGAAAGACACCTTCTCATGAATATGAGGATTTTCCCCACAAATCCCAAACCAGGGAGTAAGCAATGACTGTATGGGGGTAACAACTGGTGAATTAAACAAATCCCAAAGTTTGTGCTCATTTCCATTCATATTTCTGGTTCTTCAAAAGCAGAACTCATCAAACATTTTTACACAGTTAAACACATGCAGGAATCACAGGACCATACCTAAATAACTGTCCTAACCAAATCCTTCTCCTCATTTGTTTCTTGTTATTTGACCAGTGAAAACTTCATTGGAGTCCTACATAAAAGAAATCCTAGCTACTACAGTATTTTAATATTCTGATTTCAGTAAAGCTACTATTACCTATGCTGAGACCCAAGATTTCAAAAGATAGTCTTAAATGTCCTTCAAAAATACTAAGCTTGGTACTTTAGCCTGATAAATGAAGGTATAATAAACATACCAATTTTGTTTCCTCTCTGCCACTTGAAAGTCACTTTTCTCAAACCTACGTGCATGACATTATCATAAGATTTCGGTGTGTCACAAACTTGGCCAATGATGTTCTTCCTCCTCATCTCTCTGTATCTCCTTTCTTCAAACAATTGAACAGACTTTTGAACAGCTTCAATCGGTGCTTGCTTGGAAGCAGTGTCTAAAAAGAGTGATGAACAATTTCCTTGATTGAGAAATATTCACTGTGTTTGTATTTTGTTACCTTTTGATATCACGTGAAGCGACCTGAATTCAAAGACAACTATTTTGTGAGTCTAATTTAAGTTGTAGGAAAAAAATTAAAACATTTTAGTAATCACATACGAAACTACCACATATGAAACTGAAGTAAAATGAAAATGCTGGTACTTTTCTAATTATCTTTTACTTGATTCAAGGAAATTGAATGTATGAAATGCAATGCACTTGTTTGCATTTGGTCTGCAACTAACCACCAGTGGAAATTGTGTTAGGGTCACTAAGAGCACCAAGGAAAGAAGGACAGGTAATGTTTTGCTCTACAGAGACATGAAAGGTTTCTTGGAAAACTCACAGCATCTGTTGTTTCAAAAGATTTAGAAGTATTATGTATCTCCAGCTTTCCAGTCCTACCATGAAACTGAATCTTAGCGAGTGAGTCCAGAAGAAGTGTCAGGGCAGCATTAATTTATCCCCTCATTGTAAAGCACAAAAATTACATGTCTTCCACTGCTGACTGACAGTCGTCTAAACTGTTTCTAACAGTCTCCAAAAGATGGAGATATTGATACTTCCAAATGGTATATTCTACTGCCCACCTATAATTAATACCACTTCATCTACACTAAATTTGCCTTGCTGTAGTTTTAAACCAAAATCTTCCTTATTCACAGTGGACAGTAAAACCAGGTCCCATTACAGCAGTCTTCTAGTAATTTTCAGGTCTTCCCTCATTCTTCTTTTCCAGTTTAAACAAACTCAATTCCTTCAATGCTTATGTTCTAAACAAAAAATAAGCCTTCTAGAGCTCAGAAATTTTTTTTGCTGTTCTTCCTGTGTTCTGTCTCAGCCACATAATGAGAGACCAGTTTTTATAATGTTTCATGAGGTTCCACCCTGCCACAATATATGCAAGCAATCAACATGTATGTATCTGTATGGTACAGGAATCTCGAAAGTAATCATTACTTAAGTTTCATGAAAACAAGCAGCAGGACAGAGAGGAAGGGGACCCATAATAGCCTTGAATTTGGGAAAGTATAGGACCATGCACTGTTAGACACTCAAAATAAAAAAATCCCATGCTGGGGAGATCTCTTAGGAAGCGAGGAAGTGTTTCCTACCGTCATGCAGTTCATAATGGGGCACTGAACAGGGACAGCAAACTTCTACACTTGGTATAGTAATGAATGTACTCATTTTG